>NC_138769.1:481624238-482204238 GCF_965119305.1 Pelophylax lessonae
TAAGGGACATTCTTCTCACTGACCACCAATGTAAGGTGCATCCTTCTCACTGACCACCAATGTAAGGTGCATCCTTCTCACTGACCACCAATGTAAGGGACATTCTTCTCACTGACCACCAATGTAAGGTGCATCCTTCTCACTGACCACCAATGTAAGGGACATTCTTCTCACTGACCACCAATGTAAGGTGCATCCTTCTCACTGACCACCAATGTAAGGGACATTCTTCTCACTGACCACCAATGTAAGGTGCATCCTTCTCACTGACCACCAATGTAAGGGACATTCTTCTCACTGACCACCAATGTAAGGTGCATCCTTCTCACTGACCACCAATGTAAGGTGCATCCTTCTCACTGACCACCAATGTAAGGTGCGTCCTTCTCACTGACCACCAATTTAAGGTGCGTCCTTCTCACTGACCACCAATGTAAGAGGCATTATTTCCATTGGCTACCAGCTCACACCTGACCGCTGAGGTGTGATGCGGGTTTTTTGCTTGTTCATGTGTGCTGTGTTTGGCAGCCCATTTAAACAAAATGGTCTGAAATGCAACCAGCAGCCCAGAAATCAGACCTCTATCTTTTTTTTTTTTTTTTTTGACAGTACACTAGTGTGTTGCCTGGCACTGCGCTGCAGCTCACTTCATCAGAATAAATGGCACCACGTTGCACCATTGCAAATGGTGTGCAGTGTTGTTGTAGCATACACAAGAAATGTGCTCATTCTCACATCACAACATATACATGTTAGAGTTCTATCTCAGTTCAGGACCCTAATAAACGTTTGGTCTAAAAAGCAGTTGGGCTCTCATTGAGTTGTATGATTTTTTTTTTTTTTTTTTCGTTTTCTCACAAAGCCTCCCACCAATCACTCAAGAAGAAGCTTTGCATATATTGGGTTTCCAGCCACCCTTCGAAGAGATTCGGTTTGGTCCTTTTACTGGAAATACCACTTTGATGAGGTCAGTCTTTCTAATTTCTTTTTACCCAGGTCATTTGCATCACCTACATCAGTGGTCCTCAATCCTGGTCCTCGGGGCCCACTAACAGGCCAGGTTTGCAAGATAACTGAAATACATCCCAGGTGATATAATTTGCTGCTCAGTGATTGCAGTATTCTAGTCTGCATCTCCCCAAGGTAATACTTAAAATCTGGCCTGTTAGTGGGCCCTGAGGACCGGAGTTGAGGACCACTGACCTACATCTTGTCTCATCTTGTCACAAGCTAAAAGGTGTGCGTGCTTCACAGACGAACTGTCATGTAATTCCCTTGTGTTTTATGCTAGGCTGCAAGAACAGTAAAGCAGTAAAGAACATTCAGTAACCACAAACACCAAAGACGCTCTAAATTTATATGTCTTTTAACTATCTGGCGTTTGTTTTTTTTTTATGTGAACTGTACAGCATACAATTGTGGAAATATAGGCCATACCTTCTCTTTTGCTACCTGAATATATTTTGTAGTGCAAGTGTAAAGGAATACTCAATCATTTTCTTCAGGCATGGCATTATACAAACAACTTGCAAGATATATATATATATATATATATATAGATGGAGATCTATCTATCTATCTATCTATCTATCTATCTATCTATCTATCTATCTATCTATCTATCTATCTATCTATCTATCTATCTATCTATCTATCTATCTATCTATCTATCTATCTATCTATCTATCTATCTATCTATCTATCTATCTATCTATCTATCTATCTACACGCACTGCTCAAAAAAATTAAAGAAACACTTTTTAATCAGAGTACAGCATCAAGTCAATTAGACTCCTGGGATTTTAGTTAAGTAGCGAAGGGGGTTGTTGATCAGTTTCAGATGCTTTGGTGTTAATTAAATTAACAGGTGCACTAGATGGGCAACAATGAGACAACCCCCAAAACAGGAATAGTTTTACAGGTGGAGGCCACTGAAATGTTTGTTTCCCTACTCCTTTTTTCACTAGTTTTTTTCATTTGGCTAGGGTCAGTGTCACTACTGGTAGCATGAGGCAATACCTGGACGCTATAGAGGTTGCACAGGCAGTCCAACTCCTCCAGGATGGCACATCAATATGAGCCATTGCCAGAAAAGTTTTTTGTGTCTCCCAGCACATTCTCAAGAGCATGGAGGAGATTTCAGGAGATAGGCAGTTACTCTAGGAGAGCTGGGCAGGGCTGTAGAAGGTTCCTAACCCATCAGCAGGACCGGTATCTCTTCCTTTTTGCATGGAGGAACAGAATGAGCACTGCCAGAGCCCTACAAAATGACTTCCGGCAGGCCACTGGTGTGAATGTCATTTATATTTGTAGAAGATTGATGCCCAACATCCTCTAGTGGGCCCAGTGCTCACTGCCCGGCACTGTGGAACTCGATTGGCATTTGCCATTGAACACCAGAATTGGCAGGTCTGCCACTGGCGCCCTGTGCTTTTCACAAATGAGAGCAGATTCACCCTGAGCACCTGACAGAAGTAAAAGGGTCTGGAGAACGTTAGGCTGCCTGTAACATCGTTCAGCATGACTGGTTTGGTGATGGGTCAGTGATGGTCTTGGGAGGCATATCCATGGAGGGACGCACAGACCTCTACAGGCTAGACAATGGCACCCTGACTGCCATTAGGTATTGGGATGAAATCCTTTGACCCATTGTTAAACCCTACACTGGTGCAGTGGGTCCTGGTTTCCTCCTGGTGCATGACAATGCCTGGCCTTATGTGGCGAGAGTATGCAGCCAGTTCCTGGAGAATAAAGGAATTGATACCATTCAATCGCCCCCACACTCACCTGACCTAAACCCAATAGAACACCTCTGGGACGATGTTTCGGTCCATCCGATGCAGCCAGGTTGCACCTCAATGTGTTTAGGAGCTTAGTGATGCCCTGGTCCAGATCTGGGAGGAAATACCCCAGGACATCCATCGTCTCATTAGGATGCCCCGAATTTGTCAGTCATGCATTTTAGCACGTGGGGGCATACAAACTACTGATTACCATTTTGAGTTGCTGCAATGAAATTTCAGAAAAATGGATTAGCCTGCTGCATCATTTTTTCACTTTGCTTTTTGGGGGTGTCTTTGAATTCAGCCCTCTGTAGGTTGATAATTTTCATTTCCATCAAACTATGTGGCATCCTTTTTGTTCCTAACACATTACCCAGTCCATATTGGTATAGATATCCAGCATGAGATTTTTCCCCATTTTAGATCTGATGTGTTTTCAAAGTGTTCCTTTTAATTTTTTTGAGGTGTGTGTGTGCCCATCTACCTCAAGGATTGATGTGTTGTGCGTTTTTTATAGATGGTATGCTGCATACCATGGTTGTAACGAGTAGTTATTTCAGTTACTGTTGCCTTTCTATCATCTCAAACCAGTCTGCCCATTCTCCTCTGACATCAAGGCATTTTCATCCACACAACTGACGCTAACTGGATATTTTCTCTTTTTCAAACCATTCTCTGTAAACCCTAGAGATGGTTGTGCACGAAAATCCCAGTAGATCAGCAGTTTTTTTAAATACTCAGAGCAGCCCATCTGGAACCAACAACCATGTCACGTTTAAAGTCACCTAAATCCCCTTTTCTCTGTCGCTCATTGACAGACGCAGGACTGATATCTTGATATCCGTAGGGTTATACTGCCCCCTACAGGAGTAGAACACTAGGCAGGAAAAAAGTTCTGGCCACAACTATGGGCAGTCCCAGGGGGTATATCCTCTCTCTCCCTGCTATAGGATGTCAGTTTTTTTCTGCCTAGTCAGGAGTAAGGACCTAAGTTCCTTGCTGGGATCTCTGGTCCTGGCAAGTTTTTTTAGATCTTTTTTTTAGTTTTTTCTCCAGTTGTTCCTGTGAGATCTTCAAGCAATTATGCCGGATCTGGGCAACGGGCTGGATGTTGAGATCCAGTGGTCACCCCAGCCGGCCTACGAGCGCGTGCAGGCCCAGCTCCGCGCTGGGTCGGCCGTGACATAGTCCCAATGGACGGGGACTGGCCCGCGGGTTTAAACGTCCCACCGACTCGCATACGACCGGTCGACGGCCGAGTCTCAGCGTCTCATTTGGCCGACCAACCCCCCCCCCACTGGGTGGCGAGGGGTATTGTCTGGAGTGGCGCCCGCTCTGTTCCGGTATGGTGAGTAAATGCTTCCCCCCCTTCTCCTCATGGCTGACTCTGGGGTGGACCCGGGCCCCTCCCTGGGACGGCCGGAACCACACTAATTTAGGTTCCTCTCTGTTCCCCTGTGCACCATCCCCCCCTGTGGTGTCCCTCTCCTTCCTCCCACCCCCCCCCTACGGGGGGGGTTGTTTGTGTGTGTGTGGGGTGGCTAGCCGTCCGTGCAAGCCGCTAAGGGGGCGGGGGGGGGGGTCCCGACAGTGCGGACAGCTGTTGTGCGGGGGGCTTCCTCCCTGGCTTCCCAGGGCCTACCTGCTGATCGATCGTCTGTCAGTGATGTGGGGACCCCCCTTCCCACCGCAGGGCTCGGGGCTGCCATTTTCTTGGAGTCCCTCGTGTGGCTCATGGGGCAGCCATCTTGGTACACCCAGCTCGTTTTGTTTGCAGAGCTGGGCAGCTGTGGGAGTTACTGAGGGCGTATGAGGGGGGCGGAGCCCTTCCCTAGACCCGGGAAGATCGCTCAACAGGACTTCCTTGTCATGTAGACAACGCTGAGAGCAGTCCTTTTGAACTCTGGTGCATCGTGTGGTGAGCCTTTTGGGGGTCTCTCTCTCTCTCTCTCTCTCTCTCTCTGCGGGGGTCTCGAGGCACGCTGTCTCATTGAGGGGCGCTGTAGCGCTGGGTGACATTTTGCAAAAAAAACCCAAACTTTTTTTTTTTTAAATTTTGTCATACTTTGCCGACAGGTTCCCCTGGTGTTGCCATGGACCCTGCTGCACATGTGTCCCCACCTGATCCCCTTGAGGTGGCCGCAGGGCCCTCCAATTCTCCGCTCACCATTGATGCGCTTTCGGCGGTCCTGGAGTCATTTGTGTCCCGGGTGGAGGTGGCTTGTCAGGGACGGGGGGCTAAAAAGCGACCCCCGCCTACCCCTGTCTCGTCTTGATGCCTCAGATTCTGATCCTGAGCCAGTCGCTGCTGCTTCGGGTTCCTCCTCTGGGGCTGCTGTCTCGCGCCCTGTCTCCTCTGATAGTGAGGATGACCTTTCTGCCTCCGCCATAGCGCAAGACAAGGCACTGGTGGACGCACTGATTGTGTCTGTCCGGGAGACCCTAAAACTGGAGGTTGCACCTGCGGATACAGCTCATACGGAAGTTGCCTTTGGCACTCGCAAGCCCTCCAGGGTGGCGAAGGTGTTTCCCTTTCCCAAATGCTTTGACGATATCATTAAGAAGGAGTGGGTCCGTCCAAAACGACCCCCTCGGATGCCCAAACGGATTGCTAGGCGCTACTCGTTTGAAAAGTCCCTCCTTAAAAAATGGACGGTGCCTGCTTAGGTGGATCCACCGGTTTCCAGACTAAATAAGACTACTGTTATCCCGTTGGAGGATTCCCCGTCCTTTCGGGATCCAGTTGATCGTAGGGCGGAATCTGTGTCCCGTTCCATATTCTCCCTGGCAGGGTCGGCCTTGAGGCCAGTGTTTACCATTGCTCTGGTTTCACAGACGTTGACGGAATGGGCCAAGCTGTTACGCCATGACCTGGAGGGGAGAAGTCTCCCCCCTGCCGTGGCGGGAGTTGCTGGAGCAAATGGTGCAGGGGCTACAGTTTGTTTGTGACTCCGCACTGGACGCTGCTCCATTGCTGGGGCGTGTGTCGATCTCGGCGGTGGTCCTCCGGTGCATGCTATGGTTGAAGTGCTGGTCGGCGGATCAGGCTTCCAAAAAAGCCTTGACTGATCTCCCTTTTCAGGGGAATCGCCTGTTTGGTGCTACCTTGGATGAGATTATCAAGGATCTCACTGGGGGCAAGAGCACCTTTCTACCACAGGCTAATAAGGGTAAGGAACCTCGCCGCAGACAGGGACCTTCCTTTTCAGCTCACAAGAAGTTTTTTCGTTCCTCCAGGGCGGGCGACAAGGCGAAGCCCTCCAAAGCCCCCCCGGGGGTTTCAAGAGACCCTGGTCTGGTAAGCAAAAATACGGTCCTTCCAGACCTGAGGATAAGACCGCTTCAGCCTGAAGGTGCGCCCCCACCCATATCAGGGGTGGGGGAAGGGGCGTCTTCGCCGGTTCCCGGACCCGTGGCTCTCCAGGATTCAAGACAAATGGGTTCACGAGGTCATATGGTCGGGATACAAGATTGAGTTTCGATCGCTTCCACCGGCGCTGTTCTTCCCTTCCAATATGCGACTGTCCCCGGATTGCCTAACGGCTCTGTTGGGGGCAGTGCAGGACTTGATGCAACAAGGAGTGGTGGCCTCCATGCATCGGGGATTTTCTGGCGTCCATAGACATCAAGGATGCCTATCTTCACGTTCCCATTTACGCAGGACACCAGCGGTTTCTGCGCTTTGCTGTGGGAGAGGACCACTATCCGTTACCGTTACCTTTGGTCTCGCCTCTGCTCCCTGGGTTTTCACAAAGGTTTTGGCCCCAGTTCTGGCGCTGTTGCGGCATCAGGGCATATCAGTTCTGGGCTACCTGGACGACCTCCTCCTCTGTGCGGAGTTGCCGCAGGCTCAGTTTCATACACGGACTCTCCAAAAAGAGATTCTTCTCAAATGGAACCGGAATCCCGATTCCTTGGACAATCAGATCCGGCTGAGCGAGCGGACCAGGGAATCTCTGGTTTGGTGACTTCGGTCTCCGATGCTCAGTCAGGGGAAGTCCTCTCTTCTGATCTATTGGACGATTGTCACCACGGATGCCAGTCTATCCGGGTGGGGAGGGATTCTCGGCAGGCTATCTACTCAGGGACTCTGGTCACTGGAAGAATCCAGGTTGCCGATAAATGTGTTGGAACTGAGAGCGATCAGGTTTTGCCTGGTTCACTGGACCGAGCATCTTCGGGCAGTTCACATTCCGGGCGTGGAAAATTGGCAGGCGAACTTTCTCAGCCGTCGGACCTTGGATCAAGGGGAATGGTCTCTTCATCCAGAGGTGTTTCACCAGTTGTGCCTTCATTGGGGCACCCCAGACATGGATCTGTTGGCATCTCGACTCAACAGGAAGGTGCAGAGCTTTGTAGCCTGCTCCCGCGATTCCCTGGCGGACGCGGCAGACACACTGGTTGCTCCGTGGGGGCAGTATCCGCTGCTGTATGCCTTTCCTCCTCTCAAGTTGCTGCCGAAACTTCTTCGCAGGATAGAGGCGGAGGGAATTCCAGTCATCCTTGTGGCTCCAGACTGGGCTCGTCGGGCCTGGTACGCCGACTTGGTGAGGCTGGTCGCGGACGCTCCTTGGCTACTTCCTCTCAGGGAGGATCTGCTGTCTCAGGTTCCGATCTTCCATCCTGCTTTACGATCGCTGGCTTTGACGGCTTGGCTATTGAGAGCCAGGCGCTGAAGGACAGGGGTTTGTCTTTTTCAGTTATTCCTACTCTGATTAAAGCGAGGAAACATGGAAGTCTTGTATCGCGTGGTGTGAGTCCCTCGGGTTCCTCCACGTTCTTACTCGGTGGCTTGGATATTGGCCTTCCTGCAATGGGGGGTTGAGCAGAAGCTGGCCTTGAGCACTATCAAGGGTCAGGTTTCAGCATTGGCGATCTTCTTCCAGAGGCCACTGGCTACTCATTCTTTGGTGCGAAATTTCATCCAGGGGGTGCGGCACCTGGCTCCTCCGGTGCGCGCGCCCTTGCCGCCCTGGGATCTTAATTTGGTGTTGTCGGTTCTCCAGAAATCTCCCTTTGAAAATATTAGGGAGATTCCCTTGCTTACCTTACCTTATCCCAGAAGGTGGCCTTTTTGGTGGCTATCACTTCTGCACGCAGGGTGTCGGAACTGGCTGCGTTGTCCTGTCGTTCCCCATATCTGGTGGTTCATAGGGATAAGGTGGTTCTTCGTCCGAATCCATCCTTTATTCCTAAGGTGGTTTCCGACTTTCACTTGAATGAGGATATTGTTACCTTCCCTGTGTCCTAAGCCCAGTCATCCTCGGGAGTTTGCGTTACACTCCTTGGATGTGGTTCAGGCGATCAGGGTGTACTTGGCTACTACTGACTCTTTTCGTAAGGCTAATTCATTTTTTGTGATCACGGATGGCCCTAGAAAGGGGTTGCCTGCGTCTGCCGCGACTATCTCCAGATGGATCAGACAGACGGTGGTGCAGGCTTATTCTATTAAGGGTCGGGTTTCTCCGTTCCCTGTTAAGGCGCACGCTACTCTGGCTCTTAGTGCTTCCTGGGCCTTCCGCCATTAGGCATCGGTGCTTCAGGTTTGCAAGGCGTCGCTTCATACCTTTACAAAATTTTATAAAGTTGATGTGCTGGCATCGGCAGATGCCTCTTTTGGCCGCAAGGTTTTGCAGGCTGCTGTTTGAGGGGACCTTTGGTCTACCTCGGTGGTTTTGTTTTTTTCAGGTGGGTCTCATCTTCTTGTTTCAATGAGTCCTCTGGTCTTCTGGTTGGCTCTGTTTTGGCCTTCTGGATTGGATTTTATTTCTGTTATCCCACCCCTCATTTATGGCACTGCTTTGGGACGTCCCTACGGATATCAAGATATCAGTCATGCGTCTGTCAATGAGCGACAGAGAAAACTGGATTTTTGACTTACCGTAAAATGCTTTTCGCTTAAGCTCATTGACAGACGCAGTACCCGCCCCTCTATTTTGAGTTTGGTTGGTATGAGTCTCTGACACTGCTTTGTTACATAACTGACATCCTATAGCATGGAGAGAGAGGATATACCCCCTGGGACTGCCCATAGGTGGGGCCAGAACTTTTTTCCTGCCTAGTGTCCTACTCCTGTAGGGGGCAGTATAACCCTAAGGATATCAAGATATCAGTCCTGCGTCTGTCAATGAGCTTAAGAGAAAAGGATTTTACGGTAAGTCAAAAATCCAGTTTCTTCCCCATTCTGATGCTCTGTTTGAACTTCAGCAAGTTGTCTTCACCAGTCCAGATGCCTAAATGCACTGAGTTGCTGCCATGTGATTGGCTAATTAGCAAATTTGTGTTATCACGCACATTGTCCTGAACTGTACCTAATAAAGTAGGCGGCAAGTATGTATGTATATGTGTGTGTGTGTGTGTGTGTATATATATATATATATATATATATAATATATGTATGTGTGTGTGTGTGTGTGTGTGTGTGTGTGTATATATATATATATATATATATATATATATATATATATATATATATATATATATATATATAATGTGTGTATGTATGTGTATAGCAGAGTATAGCATCAATTCAAGTAAACTCCGGGGATATTGATCTGGTCAGGTAAGTAGCAGAGGGGGTCATTATTCAGTTCTGGCTGCTTTGGTGTTAATGAAATCAACAACAGGTGCACTAGATGGGCAGCAATGAGACAATCTCTAAAACAGGAATGGTTTTATAGGTGGAGGCCACTGACATTTTTTTCTCTACTCATCTTTTCTGACGGTTTTCACAAGTTTTGCCTTTGGCTAGGGTCAGTGTCACTACTGGTAGCATGAGGAGATGCCTGGACTCTATAGAGGTTGCACAGGCAGTCCAACTCCTCCAGGATGGCACATCAATACGTGCAATTGCCAGAAGGTTTGCTGTGTCTCTCAACACAGTCAGAAAAGCATGGAGGAAATTACAGGAGACAAGCAGTTACTCTAGGAGAGCTGGACAGGGCCGTAGAAAGTCAAAATTCCATCAGCAGGACCGGTATCTGCTTCTTTGTGCATGGAGGAGCACTGCCAGAGCCCTACAAAATGACCTCCAGCAGGCCACTGGTGTGAATGTCTCTGACCAAACAATCAGAAACCAACTTCATGAGGGTGGCCTGAGGGCCCGATGTCCTCTAGTTGGCCCTGTGCGCACTGCCCGGCATCGTGGAGCTCGATTGACATTTGCCATTGAACACCAGAATTGGCAGGTCTCCCACTGGCGCTCTGTGCTTTTCACAGATGAGAGCAGATTCACCCTGAGCACATGTGACAGAAGAGAGAGAGAATATGAATGAGCAGTATCTCCTAGATTCACTTTCTAGCACTGTTAGGTTACTGTACTGAGCCTAGTGAGAATTAATTATTTTCCTTTATGACGAAATCTCCTAATGATTGTTTTTTTTTTCCTAGATGGTTCAGACAAATAAATGATCATTTTCATGTGAAGGGGTGTTCGTATGTTCTTTACAAACCTCATGGAAAAAACAAGACTGCTGGAGAGTCCGGTGAGTGCATACAGTACAATCATTTATTAAAGGCTATGCTGCTGTCAAATGTCAAAATCTTGCCCTGATGCTCCCTTTTTTAGAAAGCTGTGGGTTAGTGAAGTGAATGGTAGAAGTTAGGGGAAGGGGATGCTACAGGAAAGTGGCATGGAAAGGAAGAGTAGAGAGAAAATAAAAAAAGTGTTAGGGGGTGATTATGAGAGGGGGGGGGTAGAGAAAGGGGAAAAGTCTTTCCCCAGATGAGACACGGGGCAGTTTGTTTCAGATGCAAGGTGCAGTGTTTTTGGGGCATATCTAGATTGAGGTTTGAGGGAAGAGTCCAGGCCTGACGGGCTGTAGTGGTCTGTCTGCAGCTACCAAACAATCACAATTTTGTGTGTGTGTCCAGAAGAATAGCTGTAGGTGTTTTTGAATATGTCCTTGAGTTTGTGTTCAACCCCCTGAAAGCTCAATGTAGGGGATTTCCAAGCTCTGGCAATAGTTTGCTTGGCTGTACCGAATATGTGGGATATCAGAACTAAAGCTTTTTTTTGGGGCAACTTAAAAAGGCAAGGCCTCCTAATGTTTTTGGAATATGAAGTTTTAAGATACTAGATGTGAAGCTGGATTCTAGGAGTGTGATATCCCCAGAAGCAGTATGGTTATTTTAGCAGGGGTTAACATGGTTGTAAGGGCTGAAGGTTTTTTACCTTCATGCATTCTTTGCATGAAGGTAAAATACCTTCTGTGTGCTACTCCCCCGACAGCCCACTCTAATACTTACCCGAGCCTGATCCAGTGGTGTGCATGATATTCTCGACTCCCCCGGGTCTCCCACTCCTTATTGGCTGAGAAGCCATTGGCCCCCACTGCTGTCAATCTCAACCAGTGAGGAGGGGGCAGGGCTGAGCCTCACTGTTTGTGTCTGATAGACACACAAAGGAAGCTCAGGAGCGAGCACGAACAAGTGCCCTCAGAGCAAGCAGCTTGTCCTGGGGGCACTCTGCATGGGGAAGGAGCCGTGGTGGCGGGGCCCACAGAAGAAGAAGAGATGGGGCTGCTCTGTGCAAAACCACTGTACAGAGCAGGTAAGTGTAACATGTTTGTTATTTTTAAAACAAAAAGTCTGATGCTTTAGTGTCACTAAGTACCACCTAAACAACATGAGAGTTCACTAAGAAGGAAATGTCAGTCAAGCTTTTCCCAATGTGGAAACAAGAGTTTGCAGATTGAAGAGAATCCTGTTTCTTCCCAGACTTGTAGATTGGAAAGTTTGTCTTTGAAGTGTGGGTTTAGGAGTGATATGTAAAGAGAGAACATTAGTCTGGGTAGTGTGAGTTTTCAAAATATATACATTTAAAGTCTGTCAGGGTAGACAAAGATGTGTTAGAGACTCAGTATAATGTTGTACCTAAAATGTAGGGGAAAAGTTCCCTATTTGGTAAATTCCTGGACTCCTGTAACTGAAGTAATGATGTTTTCAATGTTGAGCAAGGAGCAAATATTGTGGAATCTGTTTTTTCAGCCACTAGGAGTAAAGGTTCTTCAATACCAGATGGGAAAAGGGGACATCCCACTATTCCTGGAAGGGGAAGGTGGGATGCACTTTCGGTGATATAGGTAAATGGGACAAGTAGAGATTGGAATGAAAAGTAGAGCCTTCAACTCCAATAGTCCTTATGTTGGCTTTATTAGTTACATGACAGCGAGTAAAAAAACACAGTGGCTTATGCATTTCGGCAGAAAGCCTTGGTCACAGGGCGGTGACTAAGGCTTTCTGCCGAAACGCGTAAGCTCCTGTGTTTTTTATTTACTATCATGTAACTAATAAAGCCAAGTAAGGACTTTTGGAGTTGCCAGCTCTACTGTTCATTACATTATCTGTTGATTTGATGTTTGAAAGTGTATCTGAGCCTAAGCACCCGCCAGTGTATTTAATTACGAACCTACATTGTGGTTCCACTGCTCTGAGCGCTGCCCTTGGGGAGATTCAGCTTCTCTGTATTTTCCCCAACAGGGACAACTTGACATGTGTTCTAATCCCTCTACACTATATCCAAAACTAGAAAAGAAGTCTTAACTTTAGTTCTACTCTAATACTGTGAATTATTGTACTTTGGACCTGTACCCAAATCATGCACACTAAATGATGGGTATATATAAGTTATATTGAGAAATCATTAAAAAACACTTTAAAACAAGCTTTTATTCATCACTGTGCTATAAGCATTGTAGAGAAATTGTCAAAAGTTCACAGTGCCACTAAAATCTTAGCTCTTTTTATATTACTTTGTATTGCTGCTGCTTTCTAATGTTTCTTAGGCTGCCTGCACGACCCAGTACACAACTCAATTTTTGCGTTACCGATGCGTTTCTGCATGTATGTTTTTGATATGTTGCAGTGAGTTTTTTTTTTTTTTCCCCCCTCTCTTTTTTTTCTTTGTCTCAACTGAGGACAGTTAAGCACATTAGCATTCTAGTTTTAACTTTGTTTTTTATTCATTTCAATACAGAAAATAACAATACAAACATACAATTCCCCAAGGGAGCCAAACAATACATACATTCTAGTTCATTTTTGATGCGTTTTGCCTAGTTCCAGATGCATTCGATACAGGAAAAAAATGTAACCTGTTCTACTTTTGTTAACTGCACTGGAACGCACTGCACTGGTGTGTACTAGGGCCATTGGAATCCATTTAAACACTATCCATGCATTTTTCAAGCAGAGTGAAACCAGACTGGACTGCACCTTAGCGATATCATTTGCATTGCACGTTTTAGCGTGTCAGCCCGTTGGCTTAAAAAACATGCTGCTGTTCACGGTGCGTGGGGATGCTAATAATTCTCAAGACTTGGTTCACACTATGCCAGTTTTGCTGCACTGCATTTATTTGAATGGGCTGTTGTACCTACTGAAAACGCAGGGAAAAGGTCCCTGCACCTTTTCCAAAGTTGCAGACACAGGGTAAATAGTTAATAGAAAAGTGAGATGCGGTTCCCAGCATGGGAAAACTTGCTGTGGTTACCTGTTGGGGGGGCGTTAACGATTAAGGGGCACCCTTGTGCTACTAACAGCAGTGCGTTTTTGGTGCAGGAAAGTGTGCAATTTACACGCAGTGTGAACCTAGCCCTTATGGTACCCCCGCGCACTGGAAACCGCAGAGTGTTTTCCCTGCGGCTTCGATTTTTAGAATGGTGCAAGGACCTACTTTTTTGTAGATACAAATGAATAGTGTGTCCACCCAAATGTGGCCGCAGGGAAACCAGCATAGCGTGAGCCTAGCCTAGAGTCTTGGTTGTGATCTTTGAGAATCTTCAAGAGTAAATGACTTCAAAGTAGCAGCATCTAGGTCAGGAGGGGCTTGTTTAGCTCTTGTCTAATGCTTAGTAATACTGTAATATTTAAATCCTTTAAGTACATATAAGTCTGATGCTAGGTGTGGCAAATATAGATTTTTCTAAACATTTGTATTGTTATACAAATATAGAGAAGGATACTGCCACATAAAATACTGTTTTTTTATTTAGTAAACTAATGTATGCATTTAGTGTTGAATTTGGGTAAATTCTTAGTGATACTAAAGTCTAGTTTTTTTTTTTTTTTTTATAACAAACATTTTATACTTACCTGCTCTGTGAACTGGTTTTGCACAGAGCAGCCTGGATCCTGCACTTCTCGGGTCCCACGCTGGTGCTCCTGGCCCCTCCCTCCCTTCTGCCGAGTGCCCCCAGAGCAAGCAGCTTGCTATGGGAGCACTGGAGCCGAGCTGCAGCTCTGTGTGTCCATTCAGACATGGAGCCGTGGCTCAGCCCCACCCCCTCTCTCTCCTCATTGGCTCACTGACTTTGTGTCCCAGTCAATCAGGAGGGAGTTTCCTGAATGGCCAAGTCTCTCGTGCAACATCGCTGGATCGAGATGTGGCTCATGTAAGTATTAGGGAGGCTGCTGCACACAGCAGGTTTTTCATCTTAATGCATAAAAGTAAAAAACCTTCTGCCTTTAGAGCCACAGGACACAATGAGAGCAGTGTGAGCCATTGGTTCCTGCTGCTGTCAGCCAAAACTTGTGAGGAGGGAGCGTTGCTGTATGTGTCTGTGGATGCACACAGCCTGGCTTGGGAGCATGCCCACGCTGCACACAGGGAAGCGCACGCAGACGTCTGGCAATAACGCTTTATTATAGGACAATTAACACAGTACAGTTAAAATGCACTCACACTTTATCTTCTTGGCAATCGCATATCGGCATTCCAACAAGAGCTACTCGCTCCTCCCGTCCCTCCAGATGGTGACTTTTCGGTCTCCTAACCTGTGGCTACCGCCGCTATGACCCCGCTCTCCTCCACTTCCTGTGCCAAAGCCACAAGCTGCAGGGAGCTTCGAGGTGGCGGGTACAAGCACGGGTACACTGCCTCTGCTGTTGCTACGGACAACGCGTTTGTGGCTCCGGCTGAGGCTTTCCCAAGTCACTGTGGATGACGGTGGTATAGTGCGCAGGCGCACTGGTACTGGCACTCAGTGACCCGGAGGTAGACTCGTACACAGGAAGTGGAGGAGAGCGGGGTCATAGCGGCGATAGCCGCAGGTTAGGAGACCGGAGAGTCACCATCTGGAGGGACGGGAGGAGCGAGTAGCTCTTGTTGGAATGCCGATATGCGATTGCCAAGAAGATAAAGTGTGAGTGCATTTTAACTGTACTGTGTTAATTGTCCTATAATAAAGCGTTATTGCCCGAGGTCTGCGTGCGCTTCCCTCTATTATAGATTGGAACTGCTTTTTATCCGCCCCCCCCCCCAGTGGAGTGTGAGAGGAGCTGCAGCAACCAGGACATCACAGCTTAAAGGCATACATCCAATAGGAGGTGGACACATGGACAGCGCCATGGGCTGGTGAAGTACTCCTCCATGTATATGTTGTGCATCAGCATGTGCAGGAGTTGTTCTTTTTGATTGTATACCACTCTGCACACAGCTCACTGAGTGGGCACATGCAGGAAAGGAGCTGTGGATAGCACCAGCAGGGGACTCCAGAAGAGGAGGTAAGCGACCACTCTGTTATACAATGGAATTGTATAACATCAGGTAAGGTAGGTATGACATCTTTTTTTATTTTAATTAACCAAAAAAATAAGTTAACCACTTCCGGACCGCCCGCCACAGTTTTATGTTGGTACTTTGACGTTAAATACCGGTGTTATGGTAGCAGATGGTTGCCATAACACCAGTATTTTCTTACAGGGCGGGCGGTCCTCTTTCCTCTGGTCCCAGTGGCAGATTCACTGCTGGATCACTTTCATGGGTGGCGGGAAAGAAATTTGCACGATTCTCCCATTAACACAGACAGTACTGACAGGGGAATCTCTCCTGCCGAGCCATTGTCTGTTCCCCAGTGGGGGTTGGCAGCGGGCGAGGGAAGCTGTCCCTGCCGGGAAAAGACAGTTATTATCGCTAGCAAAGATTTGCAAGGAAATCCGTCAGGCTGGTTGTATCCACGTTGGTCAATCAACTTGGTGCATTCAGCCTCCCAATAACTGTTTGAATCTGGGCTGGTTTAGCAGGAATCAGAAACCGAGATTCGAACTGTGTATGGCCAGCCTAATAGACGTAAATGAGCTGCCTGCATGCAGCAGTGTGAAGTAAAAGAGTAAAGGTAATATTATATAAAGGTAGATTTCATGGAATTCTACTAGCTCTGGTTTAAATTACACAAACTAATTAATTCTTAATGAATCCCTGAGCCCCTTCCCTGGCTGCAGTGCGTCTTTTCGGTGTGCTTATTGAATGCATTTCTACCGTTTTGACCTGGTTTCTCTTTTTATGCTTTTCAGCTGCTGGAGCTTTGTCAAAGTTAACTCAGGGTTTGAAAGATGATTGCATGGCCTACATTTACCACTGCCAGAATCATTACTTTTGCCCTATTGGATTTGAAGCCACACCATCAAAGGCCTGTAAAGCATACAGGTAAACAGATTCTAAGCTCTACAAGTACTACATTCAGATGATTATCTGAAATCTCCATATTCCAGGTAGTTGCTCTGTGTGATTTTGTGAAATGTTAAGAAAACACTAAACATCTGTTAAAAAAGAAAATCATCATTGGAGAAGCATGGAGGCTGCTATTCCTGAACTCTATTCAAAATTCTAGGTGCTTATGTTAACCTAATGGCTTCAATATGTTCTGAATTGCTCACATAAGCAGGATTTCTTATCTGCATACTTGTTTTATCTACATACATGTTCAGTTCAGCGACTCAGAAAGTATTAGGGCCCTTTCACACGGGCGCTCCGTATGTCCGCAAATCATCCTATTTTTTTGCGGATGATTTACGGACATAATGTAAGTCAATGGGATTTTCTTCCTTTCAGTTCTGTTACGTTTTTTAGAACGGAACAGAACCCTATTTTTCCTCCGTTCAAAAAACGGAAAGGAAGCAAAATCGGATGTCAGCGGTGTCATCCGCTGACATCCGCAATCCCCATAGACCTACATTATGTCCGCATATCATCTGCAAATGGATGGGATGATATGCGGACATATGGAGCGGAAAAAAATAAAAAAAAAAGTGCCGGAGCGGATCGCAATGCGGTCCGCTCCGTGTGAAAGAGCCCTAAAAGTGATTGTAAAGTCATGTATTTTTTTTTTTAAATAACAAACCTATTATACTTACCTTCTGTGCAGTGGTTTTGCACAGAGCAGCCCTGATCCTCCTCTTCTGGGGTCCCTCATTGCTGCTCCTGGCCCCTCCTTCCTATTGATTTTCCCCCACAGCAAGCAGCTTGCTATGGGGGCACCCGAGCCGAGCTGCAGCTCCGTGTGTCCATTCAGACATGGAACTGCCATTTGGCCCTGCCCCCCTCTCTCCTGATTGGCTAACTGACTTTGACAGCCACAGGAGCCAATGGCGCTGCGGCTGTGTCCCAGGAGGGAGAGTCCCAGTTGGCCAAGGGACTTGTAGACATTGTTGGACAAAGAAGGACCTCATGTAAGTATTAGGGGGTGCTGCTACATCCGGAAGGTTTTCTTTTTAAAGGCAAAGACTGCATTAAAAAAAAAAAAAACCTTCTGACTTTACAACTCCTTTAACTCTAGAAATGGCCTGGCAGCTGGCATTTTCACAAAGGGGCAGCAATGGCAGCCCTCCATATGTCTTTCAAAGTAGGTTTACTTTAAGAAGCATTTTTATTACTTTTTTTAAAAAATTGCATACATTGTGAAACATACTGTTCTTAATTACATGTTTTACTAACAAATATATTTCTGTTCTAGAGGTCAGCTGTTCCAGCATGAAGTAGAATACTGGATATTAATAGGAGAGCCAAGCAGAAAACATCCAACAATTCACTGCAAAAAGTATGTTAGACATTGACTGACAAATCACATTAGGTTTTGAGTATACAGTAAGCCTTTTTAAAGAACAAACAATGAGTGGGAAAAGCAATTTTTGCACTTCAAATGTTATTTTCCCTACCTACATTGGGACCATGAAAGGAAGAATCTGGTTGCTTGCTGGGGCAGCTAGAACTGTTCTTCCATCAGACACTTTGGTGCATGAGGGTCTATATATTTTATGAAGCATGAAGTTTACTATGTCAAATCATGGCAAGATAGCTAGGAGGCCACATTTTAACCACTTCTGGACCAGAAGGTTTTTACCCCCTTAATGACCAGGGCATTTTTTGCGATACGGCACTGCGTTACTTTAACTGACATTTGCGCGGTCGTGTGATGCTGTACCAGAATAAAATTGATGTCCTTTTTTCCCCCACAAATAGAGCTTTCTTTTGGTAGTATTTGATCACCTATGCAATTTTTTTTTTTTTTTTTTGCGCTATAAACAAAAAAAGAGCGTCAATCCTGAAAAAAAACACTATTTTTTTACTTTCTGCTATATAACATTTCCAAATAAAAAAAAATTTAGAAAATCAAATTTTTTCATCAGTTTAGGCCAATATGTATTCTGCTCCCTTTTTTTTTTTTGTAAAAAAAAAATCCCAATAAGTGTATATTGATTGATTTGCGCAAAAGTCAATCAAAGAGATAAATGTGTCCCTAGGGGGTGCTTTCTAACTGTGGGGGATGGGCTTGCTGCATGAGAGACCTGTGTTCCTAAATAAGAGGGCCCCTGTGTTCATTACCGACAGAACAGCGGTCTGCCATGTTTACAACGGCAGACCGCCGTTCTGTCTCCATGGGGAGCGATCGCGGGTGCCCGGCGGACATCGCCGCTGCCGGACCCGCTGATTAGCTCCCCCCTTTAGCCAATCTGCGCACACTCGCGCCCCCACTAGCTGTCCCACGAAGCGATGTACAGGTACGTCATTTTTGCGGGACCGAGCCGACCTGCTGCTGTAAAACTATGGCGGCTGGTCGGCAAGTGGTTAAAGGCTAAGTTCACCTTTTTAAAAAAAAAAAAAAAAACATTTTACAACATGTTATATTAATTATGTTGTTCTATAAAAATAATCTGCAAAACAAAATTGAAGTTTGTTTTAAGACAATTCATGTAATATTCCATTTTTTTTTTTTTTCTCCGCTATAAATATTTAGAAAACTTATTGTCCTCACACAAAAAATCTTCAAGTATGCATGTATTACTTTGAATAAAAAGCTTATTTGTTGCCTAAGTGTATTATTATTATTATTATTATTATTAATTTTCTAGATGGACAGACATTGTTACAGATTTGAACACCCAAAATCCAGAATTCTTTGATATTCGACACACTGAAAGGGGCTTACAATACAGAAAAACTAAAAAGGTGAGTTTTTTATTATTCTTACTTACATCTACAATAGAACAAATGTGTAGAAACTATTGTTGGCAGCCATATACAGTGGGTATAGAAAAGAATCTCCCCCCTTTAAAATAATTGCATTTTGTTGCTTTGCAGTGTGAAATGAAGACAGATACCATTTTTGTTTTATCCAGCTGTGTTTACTAGTGCAACTTATAACATCCAAGTGAAAGATGTGAATGTCCTTGCATGGCCCTTAGTCTGAGCCCAGTCTTAAACCCCATTGAAAATCTGTGGAATGATTTGAATATTGCCATCCACACACCATCAAATGAACTTAAGCAGTTCTACAAAGAAGAGTGGGCAGATTTTGCAAAGTCTAGATGTGCAACATTAGTAGACACGTAACCCAACAGACTAAAGGCTGTAATTAAAGCTAACAGTGGTCCAACAAATAACTGACATTGTTTGTGTTCTTTCTTTTAAGCCCCATTCACACTAAGGCGACCTGTGAGGCGACCTGGTCGCCTCACAGGTCGCCGCAGGTTGCCTTCCATAGGGAAGCTGCGGACCCTTTCTAATAGGAGCGACACAAGTCGCTCCGACTTAGAAAAAGGGTCCGGGGCTTCTTTGGGGCGACCAGGAGGCGACCGCCATAGACTTCAATGTTATGAAGTCCGTGGCGGCCGCTCCGAGGTCACGGCGCGCTGCTCGCACCGCGATCTCGGAGGTCGCCCCTGGAAGTAGCGTTGCCTGCATGTGAACGGGTACTTACTTGAATGTTATAAGTTGCACTGAGTTAAATACAGCTGGATAAAACAAAAACTGTCTGTCTTTGTTTCAGGCTGCAAAGCAACAAAATGTGATAATTTTAAAGTGGGTGATTCTTTTCTATACCCACTGCATGTAAGGGCCCTGCCATTTTCCTGCTGTTTCCTACCGCTTCTTCAATGTGTAGGCTTAAATCACATTATCTATGCCATTGATGTAAAAAGCAAGGTGAGTGTTGATAAATAAGGGGTGTTTACATTGAATCATGTGTGCGGTAAAAAATACTAGCATATGAGTGGGTAGTCAGTTCCCTAATAATATGAAGCTAGTTTCCGAGGGGCAGGCAGAGGAGAGATTTCTGGTCAATAAGTTTTTCTTACTTTCTTGGAGTCCATTAAAGGATACAGGAATTTAGAAATGGTTGGGTTATACTGCAGCCTATAGGAAATTGGGACACTGGCAAGCAAGTCCTAGAAAACCCCTCCTCTACCCAGCATGCCTCAGTTTGGTAAGCCAGCAGTACTCAGGGCCAGCAAAAGACGGGGGGTGGTACCGGTTTCTTCCAATGGCCTTGAAAGTACAAAAATACCATTCTTTCTTATACATTAAGAGAAATATGAATTCAGAAAAAGTTTGGACATCCAAAAGCAGTCCAGCTGCAAAGTGGGCAACAGTCCCAAAAAATGTGGGAACCCTACGTAACTCAGAAGTAATTTGGTGCCCAAACCTGTCCCAAAGCCCTAGCAAAGAGCGGAACGGCCACAACTACAGGCAGTCCCCGGGTTACAAACATCCGACTTAAAAATGACCCCTACTTCCAAACAGAGGGAGACAATGGGAAGTGAGGAGAAATCTACCCCTAGGAAGGGAAATTCATTCCGGTAAGAATACTCATGGGAAAAAGGTGTCTCCACTGAAGCCTCATCACTAATCCTTGCTTTCACAACAACCCAACATTTTCAAAATCCAGTTGTCATAGGGACAGAAAGTGAGGTGAAATCTTCTGAACAGGGGTAGAGACAGCAAAACAAATGGTACAGGGGTGTTACCCCTTCCCTATGCTATCCAAAAAACTTAAAAATGATTCTTTTGGCTGGGGCTACACTTAAAAAATGTACCTGTTCCAACAAACCAAATCGACTTTAGAACAAACCTACAGTCCCTATCTTGTTTGTAACTTGGGGACCGCCTGTATGGGGAGGCAACAAAGAATCATCCTGGTAGTCTAGACCAGTGCAAAGCCAAGGGCAATGTCACTAATTCTCCATTCTCACTAGTGGGACTTTTCATGCGACATGAATGTAAAGTTGCATGACAAGTCGAAAACTATGTATTTCAATGGCCACCGTTCTAATTGCTGCAACTCCAAAAAAGGTTCCTGCACTACTTTGATGGGACTTGAATGCTAGGGAGTGTAATAAGTCGCATTGGAAATTGTGCAAATTTGGAGTCGCACTAGTGAGAATGTAGCCTAAAGAACACTAAGCCAGCGAGGCTGTGCGAACCATCTAACAATCCACCCAAAACAGGTGGAACAGCACAAATACCCAAAAGGGAGGAAAATGCGACCAACAGTGAGCTGTGGTCAGTGGAACAAGCCACTGGGACCATGCCAGGATAACAGGTTCC
This sequence comes from Pelophylax lessonae, assembly GCF_965119305.1. NCBI lineage: Eukaryota > Metazoa > Chordata > Amphibia > Anura > Ranidae > Pelophylax > Pelophylax lessonae. Next base: position 481,645,623 of record NC_138769.1, read on the forward strand.
TGAGGGAACCTTGAAGAATCAAAACGGATCAATAAAAAAAAAACACAGCTGGTCAACATTAGAAGGCCCAAGCTTTATATTCCTAATATTTAGGATTCAGGGAAAAGAGGTTCCATAATGAGAAAAGAGGTTGCCGAGGCACATAAGCAGAACCTGACTGAGCAGACATGCAGCTTAGAGCTCAGTTTCTGCTGTATTATACTGTGTCTCGGCTCAACTTCACCCAGTAAAAAATTTGGTTCTTGGGATTTATCGCCTGATAATAAAGCCAAATGAACAACAAAGAAGCGCTGTCTCGGGCTTCTGTCAGAATTGCACTAGCTACATCCCCTCCCCCCGGTACCTCACACTCAGTGAAATCCTCTCAGCATTCTATGGTATCTGTGGCAACACAGGGGGAATAGGACTCATCCATACAAACTTAACAAATGACATCCTTTACAGACCCTGCTCATTCTTCTGTTCTGAAGCAATTTGAAATAATGCTTCACAAAGCCCTTAAATAGACCTCAGATCATATTGCAGACAGTCTGACTAGGGAAATCCGAGAACTGGGCCAACGCACTGCAAATCTTGAACTGCGACTTGATGAACTTGAAAATAACACCCAGGCTTATGCAGTTCAATTTGAAAACCTCAAAGAGGAAAACGTAGTCCTTCAATGCCGGGGGGCTGTTCCGGAGTCGCTGATCCTTCTGACTCAGGGGAGCAGAGGCCTCGCTGGGTTTTCTCGCCTGGGTGCTTGGGAGCCGCAGGTCTTGGGCTGGTAGGCAGCCCAAGCCGGGGTTAGTAGTTTTGAATTTCCCGGCATGTCGGACCAGGTCCTGGCCTGCGAGTGCACATGTCTGGTAGGCAGGACTTCCGGCGGGGGCGTTGTGGCATTGGTTCCGGCCCCTGGAACGCAGGGATCAAGGGAACGCAGGTCAAGGGTCGGTGCTTCAGCTTCCGTCGCTGGTGCTTGGGGACGCCAGGAGCGACTTTTTCAATGAGGAGTCGTTTCTGTCCTATTCTGCTGCTCTCTTTGCACAGGATGGATGTGAGGTTGGCAGCTCTGGCCAGGCCTAGGTAAGAGTGGTACAGGGGTACCTTTTTTCATCTTCACTATTGGGCCTTATGGGGTTTGTCCTTTGCCTCCTTTGGAGCCTGCCCCTCCAACTGCATCAATAAGGTTTAAAAACACCTCCTGTATGCATCACCTGCTGTGCCTCAAAACAGTCTGTCTGGTAGTTGATTGTTGGGACTCTGAATCAGAGATGGTAACAGGGGCCATAGGCCTGGTTTGGTTTAGGGGCTGAAGAGGGTCTCAGATGGGGTCGGCACTGGAATGCGTTTAGAACTTCTGTGGGCAGAGTGTTCCAGTATCTGAGCACAAACAGTCATGAAGTCCAGAGCTGACATGGAGGTCCCTGTTCACATGGGGAAGACCTCAACAGTACCCAACAGAGTTGCAGTAGACTTTAATAAGGACAACTCTATGATAACGTATGTGAGGCAAAGCTTCAAGTACAAACCCAGGCTTCTAATGCCGATGAGGGTTTTCGGTCAGCCAGGAGTGACCAATTCACCTGGCAGTGAAAATAGACCCACATAAGAGATCAACATAAGCAGGAGCAACAATGGGATGATACCACTCTACTCTGGCAAGAATGGATGAGAGGCAGAATTGGAGCTCTTACTCTACAGCCTAAGTTGTTCCCTGTACTTGTTATAAATTAGGTTTAGCTGAGTTTTGTGGTCATTAGTTTGTAACACACAGTTGCCTTGTATCTGTACAATGTTAAAATCTTCAGAAGTAACGGTCGCAGTTCTGGACCACTTCAGTGCAGCTTTGCAGAAGAACTCAGCACATAGAGCTCTTAACCAGCATGGTTTCAACGCTGGGAAAAAGGTGGGGAAGGTTGGCAGGGTTGGGAGGTAGGACCCGGGATGTGGTGCGGGTGCCAAACCAATGACATCATCTGTTGGTAGGACATGAGTGTGTTTGTAATGCTGCAGGAGCAAAGCGATTAACAACCTGTGCCTCTGTGTAAAATAAGGTAGGCTTGATCGATCTGTCTGCCTTTTTTGGGGCAGTTTTTAGGCGTTTTCCATGGCACCCCTGAAGAACCCAGACAGCAACCCAGGGTGCCAGAGTATCTTGGTTGAGAAAGGCTGCTCTAGGCTAAAAGTGGGGAAACGCATGCAGAACTTCATGCCGCAGATTATATCAGCAGTCAGTTCCTCAGTCTTAACCCCTACCACTGTAAAATTTTAAATGGTGCCTAATGTATAAACAGCAAGGTAGCACCTGGTACTTCAGTTTGACTGGCCCGACTCATTTAGTGAGCCTTCAAAGAATGGTTCACACCTGGGCTGTACCAAAGCTCTGAGCCCAGAACGTGTTTTGTGGCTAAAACAGTACACCAATTGCAGAGCCCAGTGTTCAAAGGTCATATTCCAGGTTAGCCCTGCATGTCTTGAGTCCAGCAGGATCTGGGTATGGCCTCCAAAGCTATTACTGAGGAAACGCCAACTAGATAGCTGCTATGTAGAGACCAGCTCAAACAAAAATGCCACAAAAAGCCCTGATTGAAGCAACTGAGGAAAAATACCACAAAATTGGAAGGCTAACACAAAAATCGTTTTTTTTTTTTTCAGAAATGCTGAAGAAAAGGGCATGGTGGGTAGAGAAGGTGCTGACTTGCATTTTTTTTTTTTTTTCCTGTAGGGGCGGGGGGGAGAGAGTATAACCCTAGACACACAGTGTAACACTGCTCCAGATTCGTTCCTGGCAAATCTACCTGATAGTCATCAGGTTTAGCTCACCATCACGGTGTTCTATTTAATATTTCAGAAATAATCACACATTGGGCAAAGCCAACTCTTTTACTCCATCATTCTAAACATTTCATGACAGGAGGAACATGGATGCTATAATTAAAGCTGAACTTTACCCAAAAGGGCAAGTTCTGCTTCAGGTCCTCCACCCCCCACCCCCCCCATCCTCTGCCACATTTGGCAGGTCATTTTATTCTGGGGAGAGTGAGTAGCTTTCAAAATGACATACCTATGCCTAGGAGATCTGAGTGGAAGTTTCCCCCCCCCCCCCCCTCCCCGCAGTCTTCTGGGACACGTCGCAGGTCCCAGAAGACTGCGAGACCTTTCGCAATGCACAGCATGGCGGGCAGCTTGCAGTGAAGCCGCAAGCAGCACAGCTGGCTGCCCACATTTAAAATGCTGACAATGGGAACCTGAAAGCTAATGAAGAACTAGCCTGGAGCTGGATTCCTAGACCGGTAAGTGTCCTGTTATTATAAGTGAGGAGTTCTGGGATTTGTAGCTGCTGACTTTAAACTTTTTTCAGAGTGGAAACCCGCTTTAAGTGTACAGCAGCATGAAACACATGAGCGTCTGTTTCTCTTATTATGATGTGGTTGCTTTCTATGCTTTTACAATGATGGAAGAAAAGAGTTGGCTTTACCCATTGTGTGGTTATCCCTGGGAATATTGTTGTATAGAACCCATAAGTATAACCCAATTGTTTTTGAATTGCTGTGGCCCCTAATGGATGAGGAAGGAAATACATCTTGTGATGTGTGCTCTTAGGCATGACATAAAGAGTAGGGAAGATTAGTACCCCTGTCAGCATTTAGGTAAAGGGAGAAAAAAAAACATCCGTGTTACTCATTGAGATTTTCCCTTTCTATCTGCTGAAACCATTGTTCTTGGATCAGTTAGTAAGGGAAAATTGCTCTTAACATAGCCCCTGATAGCATTAAAAACCTCAATATCTCTCCTGCGCTCGAGTTGTATGCGGGAAGGTGAATCTTCTAGGCGGTTTTATGACACAAATGAAGTGGTCTTGCTGCCCCCCTCAGGACCAAGGGCATCCAAAAGGCACTACAAGAAAACAACAAGAGAAGGGCGCACCGACCTTGTGCATTACCACTTAAAAGTTTATTAAAATCAAAGAAGGGTAGATTTTGGCTCTGAGGAAGAGGGTCCTCCGTCGAAACGCGTAAGCCACATCAGGTTTTGAGGACGCCATCACGCTATCCAGCAGTGGAGAAGTGTCCTGGAAGCGAGCGGTGCCCATTTCCTATATGCTTGTTCATATGCTACGTTTGTGAGTATATTGTACGCTACCCTTCTTTGATTTTAATAAACTTTGAAGTGGTAATGCACAAGGTCGGTGCGCCCTTCTCTTGATGTTTTCTTGTAGCATTAAAAACCTAACAGGGGTTCTAATCCTTCCTCACTCTATCCAAGACTAAAAAAAGAAAAAAAAAAAAAAAAAAAACAGTTTTGGCTTGACATTCAATTTAGCACTGTAATCTTAACACACTGTACGTTTTAAAATAATATACTTCTATAATGTAACTTATTTCAGACTGGAGGAAATCTCCATTGTATCATGGCTTTTCAAAGACTCAGCTGGCAAAGATTTGGTCCATGGACCTTTCAGATTGGCAACCTGAGACCCGACCCCCAGCCTCCAGCTCAAACAAGGAGAATTCCTAAATCAGAAAGTGAAGATAATGTGACAAAGAAACAACATGGACGCCTGGGAAGGTCATTCAGTACTGGCTTTCAGCAGGAGCTTGCATGGAAGAGGATATATAACGTCAATGAGAGACGAGGCAGTGGCTCCCCAGAAAGTGACACAGATGGCGACGGAACTGACTGACCTGAAAATCACCATTGCAAATGAATATTTTACTAGAATTGTGTGCTATTTATCAATTCACAGCAATAGTGTTGAAATGATAAACTTGTGTTTTAGAGGTATAAGTACCACGCATGTACCTCTTCTTTGTTAGTTTTGTTCATTTCTGTTACATATTGGTGGAAGCTGCTCATGATGTTGAAATGCTGTGATACTGTATGTATAACAAATACTTTGTTACATACTGAATCATGGCTATGTTGCCTCAAATCCATGAAGCTGGGCAGCCTGTTAGAAAACCAAATCTCTATCTAATTTAGGAAACATGGCCTAATCTAATAAAAAAAAAAAAAATGTTCTCTTTAAAGACTGGTCCCACTTTGCAAGTGTGGTTTCATGGCTGAAAGCAGGATGTGGTGGCAGGAATTAGGTCTGGGCAGACTTTGCAATGCCGAAGCCATCCATCAGTTTGTGCTTGGCTAAACATGAATTTGCCAGGATTTTTCTGAATTCAGTGATGATTCTCAGGAGTCTTCTTTTTTTTTTTTTTAACATTTGCTGTGTGGATATCTCAGCATTCACATAAACACCACAAGCCCTCCCCATAATGTTTGTACTATGTGTGAAACATAATTTTCTCTGTATTTCCTGTGGACATCGGCTACACTCAGTGGCCATAGAGTGGTGTTTTCCTGAGATGCTGCAATCTGGAATATACTACATTATGGCCACTAGATGGCGTGGACGATCATAGGAAATGCATAGATCGTGACATTTCACACATAATACAAACATTACAGGATTTTTTGTGATCTTTGTGCAAATGCCAGGACATTTAGACAGCAAATTTTCTATAAATAGACCCTTGAAAGTTGTTATTAAAGTCTGACATTTAAGTTTTAACTGTATATTTAAAGTGGAACTTGACTCCCAATCATCATTGATTATTTTTAATCCTTATGCTGCTAGCATTAGTAAATAGATAGGAAAGTATATTACATTTTCTTATTTTAAACTTTTTTTTTTTTTTTTACATTTCTTCAGTTACTTTTTTAGTTTCCATGCCTAGGCAAATTATGTCATACATCCCAGGAGTCTTCAGGAGAGGAGGATGGGTTTTCTCAGCTAAACACACTCTCCAGCATGCATACTTGAGTTAAGGGCAGGAAGTAAATGCTACATGAATCATTTGCCCTTACTTAAGATGGCCACGGCCAGAAATCCTAGGGGTGGTTTTTCAAAGAGATTTCTCACCAAAATAAAGCATGGAGACACAGGTGGATGGGGGAGTTTGCTTTGAATATTAAAAATTATTTAAATAGCGTTTTGGTTTGTGGTGCTCAGATTCAGTGAAGATCCACTTTAAGTGTGCAGAAAATAGTATTATATAAATGGGTTACTTTAACTGGCTATCCTAAATTTAGTTTCAGCAATAGTACATATCTATGTTTAAGGGCAGGAAGATGCAGTGCTGCACACTTGTGCGACTTTGGACATCAATACCTTGATAACCATTCATCTGTGTGACTTCAAAATGCATACACTACTTGGTCTGACTTTCATTCAACTTGAGCCAAAGACTTCAATGTTAACCCTCAAAAGTTGCATTAAACTCATACCTGAATGTTTTACATGCAACAGTAGGTTTGACTTTGCAAGAGATAACAAGTTACATCTGCTTTGCAGCCATCCAAAGTTGCATCAAAGTCGTGCAACTTAGGCATCATACCAGTGTGAATGGAGCCTAAAGCATATGCTGATTTTTAGAGCTCTATGTCTGACTTTAGGGGTCGGACGGTTGGGGTCCAACTGAGGTTGCTGCTTTTTCATAGATGGCAGCAGTCTTCTATGCTGTGTCCTGCTCTTAAACACAATTTTTTTGAGGCTTAAGCTAATTTAAGCAGGGAAATGTAAGCCTTAATTTAGTAAAAAAAAAAAAATCAGGACAAGGGACATAACTTACTATTAATCTGATGTGTCCCATATGCTGCTGGTCCCTTGTTTAGTTGAAACTTTCCTCCTGCGATCCCCCCCACCTCCTCAATCTTTGGGTGCGGTGGGGGTTAAAGAGCTGTCACAGGCACACATCAAGTGTGCAGACTACACCTTTCGTTTTAAAGAAACTGTATTATAGCTTCTATGTATAAAACATAATCTATGAATGAAAGGTTTGTCCCTGCCATTCCTAGATAATTTCATTCATAGAAGCTATAGTGGAGTGGCAATGGAGGAGGTGGGCAGCAAGAGGGTCAAAGTTGGCATTCTTAATGAGCGCAAATGATAGGTCCCTCAGCTCTATTAACTGCACTGGAAGATAACGGTGGTTGGAGGGGAGTGGAAATTTTTAATTAAACAAGGAACCAGCAGCACAAGGGATACATCAGATTTCATAGCAAGTCATGTCCCTTGTGCTTTTTTTTTTTTTTTATTATACTAAATGTACGGTATTCTTTAAAGTTACACATTACACAATTTTTGGGTACATTTTACCTAACTATGCAGTTAAAGATAAAACTTTGATTGGTCTTTAATGGCAGACCCTCATCAACCCAAGCTGACAGTGACTTTTATTCAATTCCTGTGCTAGAGTACAAGCCCAACTTATTTTTAAGGGCCAATCCACTTTTTCAGGTGTAGTTTCTGTAACTAATTTTTTCGTTGAAAATATCGGCATCGGCTGCTGAAAGTTGTGTACACACTAGCCGAAAATCGTACGATTTTACCTCGGATGGGGATTTTCGGCAGATTTTCTACTAGTGTGTACCCCACTTAATTCTGTTACTGAAATTCTGCATATTCTAGAACAGTGGTCCTCAACTCCGGTCCTCAGGGCCCACTAACAGGCCAGATTTTAAGTATTACCTTGGGGAGATGCAGACTAGAGTACTGCAATCATTGAGCAGCAAATGATATCACCTGGGATGTATTTCAGTTATCTTGCAAACCTGGCCTGTTAGTGGGCCCTGTAGGCCAGGGTTGAGCACCACTGTTCTAGAACACTAATCCTCCAAATTTTTATAAATACCGTGGAAACAAATCAGTCTTTTAAGAAGATTTCTACATATTCATGAAAGCTTTATTATTAATTTATGATAGGTTGATCAATGAATTATGAACTCCTCCAGCTATAATTTTTGAATTTACATCTAGCCATTCACATTGACCCATTAGATATTTTGCATAAGCACATGTGTAGTCATATAAATTCAGTATTGCATTGACTTTGCCCTTAGGACACAACAGTTAAGGCGTGTAAAGAATATTATCTCTATAAAGTTGTTAGTAAGCATGGTATTGTATCAAGTAAGTTTAATGGAATTGATCTGCATGGTTTATTGACTAAAGATCTCTTTATTCTTCATCCCCAAATCTTGTGAAAGCATAGGGTAAGATCCTTGAGGATCCTGAAGAATGGTTTCTTTTCATTTACTGATTTGTATGGGGCATTTTATATATATTTCTGCTAGGAGATAAGATATATTTATTATTTACCATACCACACTGTACAGCATGGTATTAATGCTGGAAAATCTTATTTACGTAAAACAGGAAAATGATTTTGCTTACTAGTAAAACTTATTTTCTACTTTTTATAGTTGTACTTCATTAATTGCTATTGTATCACTGATTTCTTATCAAATCCATAAAATGCAAAACCCCCCATTCTTATGAGTGTTTTTTTTCTACGTTTCCTGAGGCTCTAAAACATCCAGCAAGTGTTTCCTGATGTTGTTCACTATTTATCATTAATTGGATGAATGGATGTGGGCACCTGCTTGTATGGCATGATGCTACTGGCCATTTACAATATTTTCTTCCAGGGAACCATCAGGTAATATTTACAGTCGCTTAGCTTTTATATTCTTTTGCCTTCAATCAATGACATGCTGTCATTTTGTGGCGAAAACCTTCATTTTCTCTAAACCCTGGTTCACACTGATGCGATTTCGAATGCATGGAATCGCAAGACAAGTGACATGAGTTTCTGTGAAGGTTCACCTATACAGTGAGGAAAATAACTATTTAAACCACTGCAGATTTTGTAAGTTTGCCCATTTACAAAGAAATTAAGGTTCAGAATATCAACCTAAAATCCAGGAAAAAAAAAAAAAAAAAAAACATAATACAAATGTTATAAATTGGGTTGCAGTTCAGTGAGTAAAAAAAAATATTTGATCCCCAAGCAAAACCTGACTTAGTGCTTGGTGGAGAAACCCTTGTTGGCAAGCACAGAGGTAAGATGTTTCTTGTAGTTGGTTACCAGGTTTGCTCACATCTGAGGAGGGATTTATTTTGGTCCACTCTTTACAGATCTTTTCTAAATCCTTAAGGTTTCTTGGCTGTGGCTTGGCAACTCGAAGTTTCATCTTCCTCCATAAATATTCTATAGGATTAAGGTCTGGAGACCGGCTAGACCACTCCATGATCCTAATGTGCTTTTTCTTGAACCACTCCTTTGTTGCCTTGGCGGTATGTTTTGGGTCATTGTCATGCTACGACCCATCTTCAGTGTTCTGGCTGAGGGAAGAAGGTTCTCACCCAAGATTTTACAATACATGGCCCCGTCCATTGGCCCCGCAATGTGGCAAAGTTGGCCTGTAACTTTAGCAGAGTAACGGCCCCAAAGCATAATGTTTCCACCTATGTGCTTGACTGTAGGGATAGTGTTCTGAGGGTCATAGTCAGCATTTTTCTTCCTCCAAACACAGCGAGTTGAATTAATGCCAAAGAGCTCAATTTTGGTCTCATTTAACCACAGCAATTTTTCCCAATCCTTCTCTAAAGGTTTATTGGCAAACTTCTGACAGATCTGTACATGTGCCTTCTTGAGGAGGAGGACTTTGCAGGATTTCAATCCATGGTGGCGCATTATGTTATTAATGTTTTGTTTGGTGACTGTGGTCCAAACTGCCTTGAGATCATTCACAAGCTCCTCCTGTGTAATTCTGGGGATCCCTCACTTTTCTCATGATCATTCTTACCCCATGAGACGGAATCTTGCATGGAGCTCCAGACCAAGGACGATAGTTATTTTGTATTTCTTTCATTTGCAAATAATCTCTCAAACAGCTGTCTCCTTCTCGCTGATGGTCTTGTAGCCCATTCCAGTCTTGTGCAGGTCTACAATCTTGTGCCTGATGTCCTTTGACAGCTCTTTGGTCTTGCCCATGGTGGTGAGGGTTGAATGGAAAAAAGAGATTCTGTGGACAGGTGTCTTTATGCATAGAATGGGTTGTCGTTAGGAGCATCTTCTTAAAGTGATTTTAAAGTCTTTTTTTTCTATTAAAATAACAAACATGTTATAATTACCTCCTCTGTTCATTGGTTTTGCACAGGGCAGCCCTGATCCTCCTTTTCTTGGGTCCCTGGATGGAGCTACTAACCCCCCCCCAGCAAGCAGTTTGCTTTGGGGGGAACCGACCCGAGCTGCAGCTCCATGTATACATTCAGACACAAAGCTTCTGTTCGGTCCCACCCCCTCTCTCTTCTGATTGGCTGAGTTTGACCGCAGCGGGAGCCAAGGCCACTGCTGCTGTGTCTCATCCAATCTGCAGCGAGAGTCCCAAATGGCTGAAGCATTCGTGGACATCGCTGGATAGAGAGGGGGCTTAGGTAAGTATTAGGGGGGCTGAGAGGGGCTGCTGCATCACAGAAGGCTTTTTATCTTAATGCAAAGAATGCATTAAAAATAAAAAAAAAACCTTCTGACTTTACAACCCCTTTAAACTGGCAGGACTAATCTGTTTACCACATGAGCTCATAGTGTAGCCAGTCTGTCGGAGCCAGAATTATTTTTGGTTGGTAGAGGATCAAATACCTAATTTACTCACTGAACTGCAACTCAATTTATAACATTTGTATCATGTTTCTGGATTTTTGGTTGATATTCTGTCTCTATCATTTAAAATACACCTATGATAACAATTATAGACCCTTAATTTCTTTGTAAGTGGACAAACTTTTAAAATCTGCAGGGGATCAAATAATTATTTTCCCCACTGTATTCACTGCAAATCCAATGCCTTTTTAAAAAGGGTTCTGTGCGATTTTTAGCTCCATGGTCTTGAATGGAAACCGCATGCAGGAGGCTTATCTGTCCTAAAATAACACAATGTCAGTAAGTTTTCTGCAAGCCTTTGCTTTCTTCCTCACCTTCCATCCCAAGAGAGAGGCATAAATTACAGCTGTATCCAAATCGCATTAAAAAACACAGCATCGCATCTGAACTCACCTCGCGGCGTTTCCTGCACCACATAAGTGTGAACCTAGCCTGACTCCCTATGTTGTGGAGATAAAGAGGGATTCCGTTGTTTGGGAAAAGACAGATGACAAACTTTAAAGCAGAACTCCATAGAGTAGTTGTAAAACAGTGAATGGTTTCACCTTCCAAAATGTTTACAGTACTGTCCAAACACTACCCCTCTGCCACTCCGCATAGCCATAGGTGACACCACAATTTCCGGTTTATGGGACTATAGAGGAGGGATAGATCGATTATGGTTTTTTTTCAGGGCCGATACAGATACCGATATTTTGGTCACAACGTATCGGTATGGGCTGAGATTTTGTACATCATATGTCAGGGTCTGAGACTAGTCTCCTCCTCCAACCATTAAGTGGGGATGCTCATGTAAGGGTAAAATGATGTTACATAGCATAATTCCGTTTACAAATGTTATTGAATATGCCACTCACATATGTACAAAAGATATAAGCAATTCCACATTAGCAGATCAGCATCTCTCACCCACTTGCCGTACGTGATAGCGCTCCGTCTCCCACCCACCCGATACTGCTCTGTCTCTCACCCACTTGCCGTAAGTGACACCCGGGTGATGGACGGAGCGGTATTGAGTGGATGCCGAATGGAGCGATATCACCCGGGTATCACGTACGGCAAGTGGGTGAGAGATACCGATCTGCGAATATGGAATTGCTTATATCTTTAATTTGTACATATGTGAGTGGCATATTCAATAACCTTTGTAAACGGAATTATGCTATGTGACATCATTTTACCCTTACATGAGCACTATTTCGGTAACATCAGCCAGTTCCGGGGCCGATACAAATATATCCCTACTATAGAGGGCCCTGTGTCAGCAGGCTTTTGTTCCATGTCAGTGGGTTTTTTCCCCATACACGTTTATGCAAATGAAAAGCCTGCTTGAAGCCGATTCAGAATGAGGTCAAATGATCTCAAAAGCCTCTTTCAAAGTGATACCAATGACACAAGCTCAAAGCTCATCATCAACGCCAGCTCTAAATGACCTGATTACACTGCTGAATTGGCTCACAGTATGGAGCTTCCTACTCGTATTTGGATTTCTGCTGGGCATGGCATTGTGGGAAGAGAATGCAAACAGATTTCAGACATATTTTTATTTCAAGTGGTTATAAACCTCAGGCATGAAATATGGAGAAAGCATATTACGCTACTCTAGAATGTGTCTCAAATAGGAGCACTAAGTGTAATTTCTGTCTGCTCCTTCGTTACTCTTTTATTAACATAAATCAATTCTGACAAGTTTTGCTGACACCAAGAGAAAAATGGGGACAGGGGAGGGACATCCAGCTAGTTGACAGCCTCCGTTCTCTTTCTGTGTACTGTGTGAAGGGTGGTGTGTCCCTTCCCTGCAATCAGCTCTTGAGGCTCTCCTCACTTAGCTCTGCAGAGTGTAACTTCAGCTCTCCGCCCTGTGACAGCTCAGACGATCTTTATAAATACTGGACTTTGAACGGATGTAGAGAAGAGAAAACTGCAGATAAAACAGGTACAACTTATAGAGGAGGATTTTTTTTTCATCTCTGTGTATCGCCTGAGGCCATTCACTTCACTGGGGATATGTAAGGGTTTGCGACCGCACTATAGCCAAATGACTGCTACAGCACAGCCACACTTTGCCGGGAGGCCGTCATAGAGGTTCTCACAAGCTTGGGCTACCTGCGCACCCCCTGCAGCGTGCATCAGCAGTTATCTGTGATCGGGGATAAAGAGCCAATCATGGCGGCTCTTTACCGCTTAATCATCTGTGTCCAATCACAGCTGATCATGGATGTAAACAGGATTTACTAGTTTATCAGCAATTCTCTCCTCACGCTGACCACACGTGAGGAGAAAAGAGCTGAAAACCAGCAAATCCACACAGGGGACATCTGCACTAAAAATCAGGTCACTGATCATTAGTGCCCTGATTATTAGTGCATCCCCATCAGCACATATCAGTGAAGGAGAAACAAAATTACAAAACTTTATAAACGGAAATTAAGAAAAACCTCTGTCTCAAAAAAAATAATAAAAATTTAGTTTGGGTACAGTGTTGCATGACCGGGCAATTGTAATTCAAAATGCGCCAGCACTGAAAGCTGAAAATTGGCCTGGGCAGGAAGGTAGTATAAAGTGCCCAGTAGGCAAGTGGCTAAATATTTGAAAATATAGTCATGTGATGTGAAAACCCCATGAAAACTGACTTTTTCAACATAATTGAACAGGCAAATGATCTACAGTGCCTAAAAAGGTATATTTGTCTTTTTAACCAGTTATTTATATTTTTGTTAGATGTAATGGTGTACATTAGTATCAGAAGCTGATATCACCCAAGAGGGGAAGTTACTCTCTTCCTCCACTCCTCCTCTAACATATTTTACCTGGTTTTGACAGGTACCTGCTCCCGCTGCCAGTCGGATAGCCACAGGGAACTCACTGGAAGTTCTTCTACACACCTCCTCCTGCCTGCAGCCTTCTGGGACATGTCACAGGTCCCAGAATGCTGTGGGACCATTCACAAAGAACAGTGCAGCTCCCGCAGTGGGTAGTCAGTGGTAAGAGTCACAGCCGGCTGCCCACAGCAAACATGCCAGGGCTGGGGACCCAAAGACCCGGCTCGAGTGAGGATGGCACTGGATCCTTAAGGCCTCACACACGGGTCAACTGTTGGGTGGCATTGGCCAGTTCAATAACCCCCCCCCCCCCCGACATTTGGGCTATGTGTAAGGCAGCTGGTCCAACAGAAGGGGCATGACCAAAAAACGTCTGCCGATCAGCATCCGGCCAGCGTAACCAGCCAACGGCTGAGAGTGTTAACTGGTTTGTTCTGGGGGTGGCCCAGTCCCCCTATCAGAATACAAAACCTTTAAGGGGTAGAGATTGCTGTACTAACCTTGCATAGTTAGTACAGTGGCACCTCCCGTGCTTTTTTTTTTTTCTTCAGACCGTTGGGTTGAACTAAAAAAATCTAATGGTGTGTACCAGTCTTCAGATGGGTGAGTGTCTGTTTAATAAAAGTCTGCAGCTCCAGCTTTTGTAACTGCTGACTTTAAAATTTTTCAAGAACTACCTGAAGCTCCTCTTTAAATACAGTATGTAATACACATAAAAAATACTTGGTAAAATACCCTTTAAAAAGGAAAAACCAGGAAATCAAATGTATTTCTTGGATTATTTGAAATTTAACTCCATTTATAATAAACTAACATTTTTGGTAGCTTACCTCTATGATATTTCTTCTTCAGCATCATCTTTACCTAAGGCTTTTTTTTTTATGTAAGCTTTGTTAAATAGTAAATTCTGCTTTCAAAAAAATTGACATTTAAAAACTAAACCCAAAACTCATTTTACTATCCTTAAATGCATTACAAATCTTTTTACAGTGCACTTGGAATATATATTTATTGCTTGTGTGGACCTCTGGTCAATAAAGTTTTTCGTAGACTCTCAATCTCAGATGGAGTGATCCGGCAGCAGCCTCCTGTAATAAACATAGATATAGCAACTGATATTGTAAAATCGTCATTAAAAAGTTTATCATTATTGTGTTATTTAAAGATTAATGTGATTATAAATGATCACCTTGTAAAAAAAAAAAAACAATTCAGTTTAAATTAGAAATGGAATGCTTAACATTTTTGTATAGATATACAAAAACATTATAAATACCTTTTTTGTGATCACATTCCCTGCGTTCTCAGCTGCATAAGAGCTGGAAGGAGGAGAAGCAGCAGCACACTGAGCTTCCAAGGGAATGGCTGTGCATTGGGGGCGTGTCAGGACACAGAATTCCCAGCATAGCTAGAGAACTGACCACGCTGTGCTCTCCTGCTTTAGTGTGGTCAGTTTTTAATAGGAAAGCAAGGGGACTGGCAGAAACACCAGGAATTTCACATAAAGGAAGTAATGCAAAGAGAATAGAAAGAAAAGGGGTTTCATAAGCCCCTTTTCTATATGGGACAGTGACAGGCAGTTAGCTATGACAGGAATTCAGTTTGGCGGGTTTTTGTGAGGAGAATTGAGTTACTAAGGGGAATAATAAATTTACAGTTGCTGATTGGTTGAATAAGCCCCTATCATAGTTAGAGGTTTAGGTAGCTAGGGAAATTGTGTAAGGTACTTGTTTTTTCCAGATAAGTTTCCCGCCTTCTTTACCTCAGCCCAGCCTTATTTAAGGGGGCGCACAGATAGCGGGACCCTCAGACCACCTCAGAAGCCTGGAGCGAGCGGTTCCCCTCCCCCCTCCCCTTTTGTTTTTGTCGCGGCCAGTTTCTATTATTTTGGGTCACCTTTGTAAGCTGCAAAGGGGGACGATATGTTTAAGTTATATGATTTGATTTGGATATTTTTTATTGAATATTTTATTATTATAAACCTGGATCGTAGTGTCGGGTTTATTATTTATGAGCTGAAAGCTTTGATGAGTTTTAATGTTATTTAAATAAATAATAAACGGCCGCGGCCTTTTTCAATCCAACAGTTTGTGTGAGTGTCATCTTTTTTATACAAGATAAGTATTAGATTAAGTAAGAAAGTCCTGTCTACTGTCCCACAGGATACTTTCTTATACAAGTACATGGTAAAGCAGGCACTTATCAGGAATATGGAGTGTTGGGGGTAACAAACGCTTTAAATTGGCTGCTAATATGCATATTAGCTGAGCATTTATCCAGAATATTTGTTTTAGATCTGTGCCACTGTTAAGGAGAGATCCATCCTCTTTATTTGTTCTGTTTACCATTGTCATTGAAAGTGAAAGCAAAAGAAAATACAAAATTTTGGGGTTTCCCCAGAAAAGTAATAGAAGAGACATCTTCCAATGGGGAACACTGATTCTGGTGACCATGAGTCCCCAAGGTATTCCCTTAATTAGCAGAGATTTCCTCTCGCTTCCTGTTTGGCTATGGGACAGGAAGTGAAGGGAAATCTCCCCAATGGGACACAGATAGCGAAAAAAAATCTGACCGGGGGGTTAAACCCTCCCTTACTCTATCCAAAATGAAAAAAAAGCTTGCTTTGCCTATAGTTCTACTTTAAGATTTCACACAAAAAAAAAAAAAAGAAGCTGATTAGTTTCTATGCAGAACTGTACCAGATGTTGCACTCTCCAGTTTTAGTAAATCAACCCCACTGTCAATTATAAAGTAAAAGCTTTATATTTTCTATTTCGCTTTGTGAGAGATCATATAAAGGGAGGCTGTGACAATATCAGCTAATGTAAATATAACCTTTCTAAAGCTGAAGAAGCATATAATTATTTTTCTATTTATTCCACAAAAAATTGTACATATTCAACTAAATTAGCCAGCTTTGTGTGTAGGGTCAGAAGAACCACATGAGTGGGACTAAATAAAACTAAGCTTGATGAAGGCAACTCTTTCTGTATAATTTAACAGAGCCATTTGTAGAGAACAGGTAGTTTGTCAATATGTTTTCATTACACCAGAACCATCGAGTCCTGCCAACGGTACATATACTGCTGATACAAGGCATGCACAAGTGGAATAATCAGTGTCCCAGCAGGGAGATGAGCTACCTACGTCAATATACTGTAGGGGACTTGAGAACAGGTATGGGGAAAAGCTATTTAACTGTATATATACAGTTGTTGTTACAATGTTTGGAACCAGTTCATAAAATGTAAGAGAAGGCAACTCATACTTACCAATCCATCTAGCTCCTAACTGGAACCATTCAAGAGCATGTGCAGATATAGGTTTTTCATTACTAGTGCTTTGCCAGCTAAACAAGAAATAAAATGTGACACAAGTCAGTATTTTCAACCTTAAACCTGGTCTTGAACACATGTTATTCAAATAGGAAAATAGCAGGTGGCTTTTAATAGCTACTGAAAAATGTATGTATGGATTTTACTAGACTTTACTAGTGTTTTCCTGAAAGGTGTACTGGACACCCCATGCATACAGTAGCACATATGAAAAGTGAACAGGCTTGTGTTTCCAAGTCTTCCAAAGGCAACTTAACCACTTGCCGACTGCGCACAGTATATTTACTGCGGCAGTCAGCCCCTCACAGGCAGAGCGACGTAGGTCTACGTCGCTAGCCTGTGAGGCTCTGGGGAGCGGGCGCGCTCCCGCGCGGTGACGTACCCCCCCCGCGCGTGTGAACGGCGGACCCGATGTCCGCCGGTCACTCGGCAATCGTCGGGGGAGAAAGGCAGGCGGCTAGTGTAAACAAGCCGCCTGTCATTCTCCCCTGTGTAGAAACAATGATCATATGGTTCTACTATGTAGGACCGTTGATCATTGTTCCTACACCTCAAGCCACAGCCAATCACAGTTAGAATCACGCCCCTAGGGACACACACAGCCCCTCCCTCTCAAATAAAGTTAACCCCTTCACTGCCAGTGTAATTTTACAGTAACAGTGCATATTTATAGCACTGATTACTGTAGAAATGTCACTGATAACCCCAAAAGTGTCAAAAATGTCAGTCAAGGGTCCGATCTGTCCGCCGCAATGTCGCAGTACTGCAAAAAAAAAAAAATCGCAGATCGCCGCCATTACGCGTTAAAAAAAAAAAAACAACAAAAATGACAAAAATCTTTCCCTTTGTTAGTAAACGCGATAACTTTTGCGCAAACCAACCAAAATACGCTTTTTGCGATTTTTTTTACCAAACATATGTAGCATAAAACAAATTGACCGAAAATGTTAAAAAATTTTGATTTTTACATTTTTTTGGGGGAATTTCATATAAAAAATGTGAAAAATATTGTTATTTTTGCAAAATTGACGCTCTTTTTTTGTTTATAGCGCATGATCAAAAAATCGCACAGGTGATAAAATACCACCAAAAGAAAGCTCTGTTTGTGGGAAAAAAGGACGCCAAATTAGTTTAGGTACAGCGTCGCACGACCGCGCAATTGTCCGTTAAAGTCATGCAGTGCCGAATCGCAAAATACCCCCTGGTCAGGAAGGGGGTAAAATCTTCCGGGGCTTAAGTGGTTAAAGTGATTGTAAATTTTTGTTTTTTTGCTTCGAAATAACAAACATGTTACACTTACCTGCTCTGTGTAGTTGGTTTTGCACAGAGCAGCCCAGATCCTCCTCTTCTCCGGTCCCTCCCTCCTGTTACATGCCCCCACAGCAAGCAGCTTGCTATGGGGGCACCCGAGTTGAGCCGCAGTTCCCTGTGTCTATGTAGACATGAAGCCCCACCCCTCCCTCTCCTCATTGGCTCAATGACTTTGAGCCAATGGCACTCCACTGCTGTCCCAGCCAATGAGGGGAGTTCCAGGCAGCAGAGTCTCTCCTGCAACATCACTGGATAGAGATGGGCTCAGGTAAGTATTAGAGGGGCTGAGGGGGGCCGCTGGACACAGAAGGTTGTTTTATCTTAATGCATAGAATGCACTAAGATAAAAAAAACATTCTGACTTTACAAAGCACAACTCTAACCAAAAATGTTGTTGTTCGTTTTTAATTGTAGAGAAGGGTTAGAGTTTCTGTTAGTTTTTTATAATTGTAACTCTACTGGGGAGATTTCTCACTATTAATTCCTATGACATCAAGAAAAAAAGAAATCAGAGGAACAAAAGTCACTAGATCAGTAAGTATTACCACTTCCCTACTCTTGCTTGAATAATTTCCCCATCACTTTCTGTCCCACTGCCCCCCTCTCACTGGGACAGTTAAGGGGAAAGCAGAGAGAGATTCCAACCCCTCCCTACTTTATCCTGAACAAAAAAAAAACACCCAAAAATTAAGGTTCTGACTGGAGTTGAGATTTAAACCAATAACACGAATAGGGATGAACTTAAAGTGATATTAAAAAAGGCAAGTTTTTTTTTTTTTTTCTTTTTAAATAACAAACGTTATAACAGGCAGGCTTGCTATGGGGCACATGAGCAGGCTTGCTCCTGAGTCGCTGCTCTGTATGTCCATTCACACGCAGAGCCATGGCTCGACCATGTCCTCTCTCTTTCCTCATTGGCTCACTGGCTGTGATTGACAGCAGTAGAAGCCAATGGCGCCCGCTGCTGTCTCAGCTAAGGAGGGAGGGTCCCTGGCGAGTCAAGGCTCATGTGCACATTGCTGGATCGCGATGGGGCTCAGGTTAAGGGGCTGCTGCACACAGAGTTTTTTTTTTTTTTTTATCTTCATGCATAGAATGCATAAAGGTAAAAAACCTTCTGTCTTCAGAGCCACTTTAAGGTTTGGTCCAAACATAAGTTCACACATTAGCCCCCGACACTTACGTGTGAGGAAGTAGCTGAACGTCATGTATAATAGTAGCACTACTACTACTACTGCTGCTATTATAGATGACCGCTTCCCACTGTCGGTGGTTGTTAGGGAGGCTGTCAAGGACTCAGCAGTGCATGCACCTAAGAACCAGTGACATCACCTGCCCCTTTCACTTACAAGGCTGGGGATCCAATCCAAAAAAAAAAAAAAAAAGCACAAGGCCCCCTAAATTCTATACCAGTCCTTTTTGAACTTGCCTGCAAAAAAAAAAAAAAAAAGTAGGTTCCCCCAAAAATCCACACCAGATGTTCATCTAGGTCTGCAGCCTGGTAGGCCAAGGAAGAGAAGAAGGGGGTGTAAATGAGCGTGTGTGCACCCCTCCACCTAAACATCACCAGGCCACATGACCACAACAGAAGGTGGGTACCTTCATTGTCTCCAAGTTGATGAGGACATGGGCCTATTCCCCCCAACCCTGGCCATACAGCTCATTCGTTTAGAGATAACCACAAACCATGGGCCTAGAATTATTGCTCTTAGTCCAGCATTATGGTCAATATATGCGATAACATGTTTAGCACAATTACATTTTTGTGCATAGTATTTGGGCGCCCCCGTGTTGTTATTGGGAGCTTTTAGATTCTAATAAGCCCCCGCAGACCTGGACACCCACCGGGCACACCCACCGGGCCAGGGTTGTGGGGAAGAGGCCCTTGTCCTCATCAACATTTTGCTTTGCTGGGGGGAGGGGTGTTCCTTGGCAAAGTACATACCCCTGTTGAGGGCAAGTGGCCTAATATGGTTTAAGGGGAAAGGTGGTGCATGCTCAGATTAGGATTTGGTGTGGATTTTTTAGGGGGACCCTACTTTTTTTTGGATGGGGTTTCCTATATATCATTTTTTTTTTTTTAAAGAAAGCAAGACAGCTCCTAAATGAATTTACCCCATGTCATGATCCCATTTCTCTCCTCTGTTAGGATAAACAATCCAGTCGATCTGTAGACTGCTTTTTTTGTTGGCTAAAGATAAGAGGGGGCTAATGAAATCAGGGGAACAGCAATTCACTCCAATAGCCACCAGCTGGGGTGTTCCTGTTGAAACTTTCACTGCTTCTTCAAACTTATCTCCATAACTGGTAGACGATATATTCTACATGAAACAGAAGAAAAGGACACATCACATAACTAGATGGTAAGGAAATAAACACAAAAAATGAGTTTGAAAAAGCACACACTCTTGATACAGGTTTCTTAAATATTCAAAGAATGATATGACAGAATAAATAATTGCTAAATATGAAGGCAAGAGTGAAAATGACCAAACTTGCCAGATCTCCTGAACTCTGGCAGAATGATTTATTTACCAGATCTTCTTACCATTAACCCTCCAACCACTTCAAACACAGCCACTGTGAAGCAAAGGAGGAACATGGTATATACTTTGCTTGACTCGCCCTTAAAGTTAAACTCTGGGTAAATAGTTACACAGATAAAAACTATACCTTAAGCCGCGGTTCACTTATATATGCAGATGGGATAAGTTTTGAACAGCATCCAGTTCACATGATATGTGAACCAGACTGGCTTTCTATGGAGCTGGTTCACATACTGTATGTGCGGGCTGGCCACAGCGCGATTTTAAAAAGAGTCAGGTACGATTTTCAGTGTCATACACTTTAAACATTTTCACCTGAACCGCTGAATGAAAATCGCACCTGACTCCTATTACAAATTGCACTGAAAAAGGCCCCACACATATGTGAACCCAGTCTAAATGTTGTGGATCTCCTAGCACACACTTGTAGCAGCCGATGTCCCCATAACCCACAATGCACAAAGATGAAGGTTTTTGGGTTAGCTACATACTCTCGCAGCAGAGAGAATGGGCAACATGAAATGCAGACACAAGGTGCACCATATATACCAATAGGGCAGTGGTCTCCAAACTGCAGCCTTTTGCATGCTTTTATCCAGCCCTTGAGGCATTATTCCTCCCCACCGTCATCAACAGTGAGCCATAGTTCCTGCCACTGGCACCAATGAAAGGACACTATAACTCCCACTGACACCAATGATGGGGCACTATTCCTCTCACTGACACCAATGATAGGGCACTATTCCTCCCACTGACACCAATGAAAGGGCACTATTCCTCCCACTGACACCAATGATGGGGCACCATTCCTCCCACTGACACCAATGATGGGGCACCATTCCTCCCACTGACACCAATGATGGGGCACTATTCCTCTCACTGACACCAATGATGGGTCATCATTCCTCCCACTGACACCAATGATGGGGCACTATTCCTCCCACTGACACCAATGATGGGGCACTATTCCTCCCACTGACACCAATGAAAGGGCACTATTCCTCCCACTGACACCAATGATGGGGCACCATTCCTCCCACTGACACCAATGATGGGGCACTATTCCTCCCACTGATACCAATGATGGGGCACTATTCCTCTCAGTGATACCAATGATGGGTGGGGCACTATTCCTCTCACTGACACCAATGATGGGGCACTATTCCTCTCACTGACACCAATGATGGGTGGGGCACTATTGCTCTCACTGACACCAATGATGGGGCATCATTCCTCTCACTGACACCAATGATGGGTCATCATTCCTACCACTGACACCAATGACAGGGCACCATTCCTCCCACTGACACCAATGACGGGGCACTAATCCTCCCACTGACACCAATGATAGGGCACTATTCCTCCCACTGACACCAATGACAGGGGCACTATTCCTCCCACTAACACCAATGACGGGGCACTATTCCTTCCATTGACACCAATGACGGGGCACTATTCCTTCCATTGACACCAATGACAGGGCACTATTCCTCCCACTGACACCAATGATGGGGCACTATTCCTCTCACTGACACCAATGATGGGGCACTATTCCTCCCACTGACACTAATGATGGAACAATATTACTGACAACAACAATGGAAAATGATTTCTCCCACTGACACCAATGATGGGGCTCAGTATCTCCCACTGATACTAACGATGGGGCACTATTACTCCCCTTAATACCAACCATGGGGCACTATTCCCATTTAGAGTATCTCACAAAAGTGAGTACACCCCTCACATTTTTGTAAATATTTTATTATACCTTTTTACGTGACAACACTGAAGAAATGACACTTTGCTACAATGTAAAGTAGTGAGTGTACAGCTTGTATAAAAGTGTAAATTTGCTGTCCCCTCAAAATAACTCAACACACAGCTATTAATGTCTAAACCGCTGGTAACAAAAGTGAGTACACCCCTAAGTGAAAAAGCTGAAATTGGGACCAAATTGTCAAGGTTTTGTGTGGCCACCATTATTTTCCAACACTGTCCTAACCCTCTTGAGCATGAAGTTCACCAGAGCTTCACAGGTTGCCACTGGAGTCCTCTTCCACTCCTCCATGACGACATCACAGAGCTGTTGGATGTTAAGAGACCTTGCGCTCCTCCACCTTCTGTTTGAGGATGCCCCACAGATGCTCAATAGGGTTTAGGTCTGGATACATGCTTGGCCAGTCCATCACCTTTACCCTCAGCTTCTTTAGCAAGGCAGTATTGATTTGGAGGTGTGTTTGAGGTCATTATGTTGGAATACTGCCCTGTGGCTCAGTCTCCAAAAGAACGGGATCATGCTCTGCTTCAATATGTCACAGTACATGTTGGCATTCATGGTTCCCTCAATGAACTTTAGCTTCCTAGTGCCGGCAGCACTTATGCAGCCCAGACCAAGACACTCCCACCACCATGCTTGACTGTAGGCAAGACACACTTGTCTTTGTACTCCTCGCCTGGTTGCCACCACAGACGCTTGACACCATCTGAACCAAATAAGTTTATCTTGGTCTCATCAGACCACAGGACATGGTTCCAGTAATCCATGTCCTTAGTCTGCTTGTCTTCAGCAAACTGTTTGCAGGCTTTCTTGTGCATCATCTTTAGAAGAGGCTTCCTTCTGGGATGACATCCATGCAGACCAATTTGAATCGGTGTACGGTCTAAGCACTGACAGGATGACCCCCCCACCCCTTCAACCTCTGCAGCAATGCTGGCAGCACTCATACGTCTATTCACCAAAGACAACCTGTGGATAGGATGCGGAGCATGTGCACTCAACTTCTTTGGTCGACCATGGCGAGGCCTGTTCTAAATGGAACCTGTCCTGTTAAACTGCTGTATGGTCTTGGCCACCTTGCTGCAGCTCAGTTTCAGGGTCTTGGCAATCTTCTTATAGTCTAGGCCATTTTTATGTAGAGCAACAATTATATTTTTCAGATCCTCAGAGTTCTTTGCCACAAGGTGCCATGTTGAACTTCCAGTGACCAGTATGAGAGAAAGAGTGATAACACCAAATTTAAACACACCTGCTCCTCATTTACACCTGAGACCTTGTAACACTAACGAGTCACATGACACCAGGGAGGGAAAATGGCTAATTGGGCCCAATTTGGACATTTTCACCTAGGGGTGTACTCACTTTTGTTGCCAGAAGTTTAGGCAGTGATGGCTGTGTGTTGAGTTATTTTGAGGGGACAGCAAATTTACACTGTTACACAAGCTGTACACTCACTACTTTACATTGTAGAAAAGTGTAATTTCTTCAGTGTTGTCACATGAAGAGATATAATAAAATATTTACAAAAATGTGAGGGGTGTACTCACTTTTGTGAGATACTAAAAATGATCGGGCATGGTTTAACCCCACTGATGCCAAGACATTTTCCTCCTCCACTGGCCACAGTCTGGCCCACCTAAAGTTTAAAAGGACAGTAATTTGGCCAACTGGCCCTTTTTTTAAAAAGTTTGGAGACCCCCTGCCATAGGGGATTCTTTAATTACAACACACTAACCTGACAGGAGTAGGACAGCCAAGCTTTGGAATTTGGGAACTCCCTGAGAACCTGTACCAGGGATTCTGCCTCCTTTTGACTAGGAATAGTCTCTATAGCAAATAGATCAACTCCAGCAGATGCCAGGCACTGCATCTGTACCCGATGCCAGTTCTTTAACTCCTGTAACCAGAGACAAAACAATTTAGTTGCCTTAGTAGACTAGTATAACATTAATAGCTTCTGGAACAGATTCTAAACCGTATGGTGGTAAAGTCTAGTGCACCAATGGAAAGAGGAAAGTCTATTAATTATGTCCTATTTGCAGCAGCCTTGCTGATTAAGATAAATCATCCAAAAATAAATAATGTATTTATTATAAATCAGTTGTTGTTCTCACCTATAGACTAAAGCCTCGTACACACGCAACGATTGTCTTTTGTCCAAGTTGTGTTTTGTTGGTTGGAATGTGCCTAGACTGCACACAAATTTTCTCGCCCAACAAAAATCTGCTTCAGAAGTGATGTCATGTGTTGGTTTGCTTTCTTTGTGTTCTTTCTTATCTGAGCATGCCCAGTCTTGCTCATAAGATTTTTCCCTGTCTAAATCTGTACTGACTGCATGAAAATCGGCCGTGTTTTGACGGCCAACAAAAATTTTATAGCCTGCACACCAGATTTTTTAGGCCGAAAAGTCGGAGTCGGGTGTCGGAAGCGTCATACTAACAAGCCGAAAATAGGCAGATCGGACGTTGGATGAAAATTCCCTGCCAATTTTCGATGCATGTGTACGGGGCTTAAGGCTCCTTTCAGATGGGCATTCAGAAGATCCATTCATCCCTATGGACAAGTGGGTGTCATCGGACTTGTGTCCGATCTGGCCCGCTAAAAGAAAAAAAAAAAAAAAACAGGAGAGGACTCCATCCTCTCCTGCTTAGAGGAGAGGATCGAAGGTAGCCGAGTATAAACAGACAACGGAGTCCGTTTACTCTTGGCCACCCATGGAGCAGAGCGAGCTCTGTCCGTGTCTACTCTGTAGATACTGATGGGACATAGATATATCACCCGCCTGCTCTGCTCCAAACAGCAGGGGATCATCTCACAGATCCCCTGTTTATCGAAACAATGGCCCCATGTTAAAGGGGTCTAAATGAACACTACTGAGGTATGAATAATTCTGTAAATTCCTATAACTCCAATGATACAATGTTCCAAATAAATACATCAACAAAATGTGCTATGAATAGCTAACTCACAGGCTTAAGCCACATGTGTGGTAAAAACAGGCAGTTGATGTGCGCTTTTACCTCCTCTGAATGCCCACTTTCAAAAGAACACTGGAGCCACTAAGGTCCAATCACATTTTCGCAACTGTAATGCAGCTAATTTGACTCAGCAAGTCACTTTTGGTAGGTGGTCCAGCTTGCCAATTACGCCACTGAAGTCAATAGGACCGTGCATGTGATCGCATGCCCAACCGCTTGGGGTGTAGTATTGCAATACAAAGTGCAGGAGGGAAACATTGCTGGTACCTCGGCTGATGAAACAATAAACAGATCTTCTGGTACCACTATCAGGCCTGCCCCTGGATTTAATTAATACTGTGCTATTTATTTGTTAGAACTTGTTCATAGTACTGTGCGAAGGACAGTGTTTTTCTGCACTTCCGCATGAGCACACAGAAACAGTTATCTGCTATGAGCCCCATTCACACTTAAACACAGACATCAAGCGCACTGCAACAGCAGGTCTGCATTGTTCTGTCCTGTATCGGAGCTTACCCGTAGCTCCATTGCTCCCTAAAGCTTCTTTCCATAAATTGGACCACTTGAGATCTCCTCCTCTTCTGCATTGCTTTACCTTCCAAAAGACTGAAGTCAAAGAGCTCCATTCTCTTTGCTAGGCCGTCTACTGGCCTCAAGAAACAAGTCCTGACTAAAGTCACTCTAGCTAATACCCGCTCCAGCATGCACTTTCCCACCTATTTTTTAAACCAATCGCATAGTTATAGCAAGCTTGGACCAGTACACAACTACCGCATGCATTTTTTACATTTATTTCCTTCTGTGAATTGACTTAAATGCTTTTTATGCGGTATTTAACGAGTGTTTTTGCACTAAATACTGCATACGAGCAACAGTGAATTGACATTTTCATTATAGCATGCTTTAACCACTTAAGCCCCGGAGGATTTGGCTGCTCAAAGACCAGGCCCTATTTTGCGATTCGGCATTGTGTGACTTTAACAGACAATTGCAGGGTCGTGCGACGCTGTACCTAAACAAAATTGACGTCCTTTTTTTCCCACAAACAGAGCTTTCTTTTGGTGATATTTGATCACCTGTGTGATTTTTATTTTTTGCGCTATAAACATGTGAACGAGCGGCGCTCGTTCGCCCACTTCAGGCTCCTGGGCGAGCGACGTAGTACTATGTCGGTTTGCCCAGGAGCGGCTGACTGCCGCAGTAAATATATTGACGGCGGTTAGCAAGTGGTTAAGTGGTCATATGACCGTCATAACGAATGCCATAACCTTTAGTGAATTGCAGTGCCGGGACAAGGTCATCCAGCGCCCAGGGCAAGGATGCCAAACTGCGCCTCCCTTCCCTTAGGGTTAGGGTCAAGGTGCCCCCCAATTCTTGCTATAAACTATTGCGCCCAGGGCAACCGTCCCTCCTGCCCACCCCTTGTCCCAGCTCTGGGGAATTGTGCCCACTGTGACAGTTCAATAAAGTTAAAAAAAAAAAACCACAGGAAACAGTGTTTTGGCACTGCCAACTAGAACCAACACTTCCTTTATGGAAAAATGCTGCGTTTTACCATGCAGGTAGCATGAACCAACCATTTATTTGCTGACCACCAAGGAGCATTTATCTTTGGATTTTACTGCGGCATCAGAGCTTACAAGTCTGGACTGTTATCTCAGGATCTCATCTGAGTCTGCAAAGCTAGACAGAGCAGGGAGTAGATTTACTTTCTTTACTTTGCAAAATGATTTTCTGTCAATAGGCAATCATCAGTACCAGTGTAAGAGTTCACTACTGATAGCACTTCTGTTGCTAGTGTATCTACAATGTATTTGGAACATTCAAAATGACAGAACTATTCATTGACGCTTATGCTCATTTCTTTCTGTAGGCAAGGGTAAGCACCAGCTGTTTTATATTAAACCGATTCTGTAACATACCTCAATACTCAGGTCTTTGACATAACTTCCTGTATACTCAGAGCCATCATGAAGAAATGCTCCATAAGGGCCAATAGATCCCGCAATTAAAATATTTCTTTTTTCTGAAAAGGCACAAAAAAACAAAACAAGAAAAAAAAACCTTTACTCAAAAGAACTTGATAGGTCAGGAAATACCAGGCAAAAATAATTACCAATGTCACATACAGTATTTTATCATCATAATGCACCCCCATCCTAAGTGAAGAGGATTTGTATACAGTGGGGAAAATACTTATTTGATCTCCTGCAGATTGTGTAAGATGGCCCACTTACAAAGAAATGATGGGTCTATCATTTTTATCAAAGGTGTATTTTAAATGATAGAGACAGAATATGAACCAAAAATCCAGAAAAAAACACAATACAAAAGTTAAAAATTGCAGTTCAGTGAGTAAAATATGTATTTGATCCCCAAGCAAAACATGACTTAGTGCTTGGTGGAGAAACCCGTGTTGGCAAGCACAGAGATAAGATCTTTCTTGTAGTTGGTGACCAGGTTTGCTCACATCTCAGGAGGGATTTTAGTCCACTCTTCTTTACAGATCTTCTCTAAATCCTTAAAATTTCATAGCTGTCACTTGGCAACTCGAAGTTTTAGCTCCCTCCATAAACTTTCTATAGGTCTGGAAACTGGCTAGGCCTTTCCATGACCTTAATGTGCTTCTTCTTGAGCCACTTCTTTATTGCCTTGGTAGTATGTTTGGGGTCATTGCTGTGTTTGGAGGAAGAAAAATGCTGACTATGACCCTAAGAACACCATCCCTACAGTCAAGCACAAAAGTAGAAACATTATGCTTTGGGGTTGTTTCTCTGCTAAAGGTACAGGCCGACTTTGCTGCATTGAGGGGCCAATAGACGGGGCCATGTATTGTAAAATCTCGGATGAGAACCGTCTTCCCCCAACCAGAACACTGAAGATGGGTCATCGATGCGTCTGTCTCTATCATTTAAAATACACTTATAATAAAAATTATAGAACCTTCATTTCTTTGCAAGTGGGCAAACTTACAAAATCTGCAAGGGATCAAATAATTATTTTTCCGACTGTATTTATGTGAATAAAACTTGGTCCTATGTAACAGCCAGAATTTCAGCAATAACCTTTGCTATAGTACCAGCCCAGAAACCACCCATTCTGATGAGTTTCACCACTTAGGGCTTAGTTGTGGAAATGGGAGGTATCAGACGGTAGCTGCTTGCTATGAGGGCACTCGTGCAGGCTTAATCCCAAGCCAGGCTGTGTGCATCTATTGAAATGCATAGCGCAGCACTTTGACTCGCTGCGGGACCAACTCACAGACCAGCAGGAAGGGCGGCCAATCACCTCCCCCAGCCTTGGGATGAACAGCCAATCGACTGGGTGGCCAATCACCTCCCTCGTCCAGGGAATGAACAGCCAATTGACTAGCGCGGGAGAAGTGGGTGTTTTTTTGCCCGGGGGTTGCCGAATGCAGCCGCTTCGTTCCATTGGGGAGAAAGCCCAGAGATGAGTCAGGAGCAGCTGGTAATGAGCTGTGGTATGTGACCGTGTTCTGTGCTATGGGCATGTGTAATGGGTGTGTGGGCAGAGGGAGCATGATGGGCTACATGAGTGTCACTGCATACCACAGCAGAAGGGGGAGGGGGTGGTGAGCTGCAGAGGGGGGGGACCAGATGTGTGATGGAGAGGAAACTGTGCCAGGAGCTGTATGGAGGGTTGGGATGCATGGTGAGGAGGTGTGCTATGAGTTACATGACAATGTGTAATGTGTAGCTCACTGATGTGATGTTGCCAGACAACAGAGTGTTGTGAGCTGAAGGGTGATACATATTATGTACTAGAAGTTTACAGTGTGATGGAGATGTGCGATGTGCTGCATGGCGATGTGCTGCATGGTGATGGATGTTGGCACTTTGAAATAAATAAGTTGGTTTTGTGTCGCAGTTTGGGCACTCAGGCTCAAAAAGGTTCGCCATCACTGGACTAGGATCTCACACTTATGGGTTCAATGCCCAGCATGCACGAGGCCTAACTCTGGTAAGGGGTTTGCTAAATATTACCTGAGGATTGTATGTTAAATTCTTCCGCGGCTTCTTTAGCAAGGGATACTGCCACATTAAAAAGTTCTGCTGCCTCATCTACATTCACACCCAAATGTTGTACAAATCCTTTAATGCTAGCTTGGTAGGTAGCTGTAGTCAAGACTTCAGAACCGCTCCTGAGAAAACTAAAACATAAAAATGCACAGATAAAAGGATCAGATAGCTCATAAAATACCAAAATGTTAAGCAAGTGTAAACCAAATTACAAACCAAAACATACCCTGACTGTTAAAACTACACTGGGGCTGATTTACTAAAACTGGAGTGTGAAAAATCTCATGCAGCTCTGCATGTTAGTCAATGAACTTCTAACTTCAGCTTGTTTAATTAACCCCTATGTGCCAGTGCCTCCTGGCCCTTTAAGAGATTTCACAAAGCACTGTTCAATCCATCATCCGAAAATGGAAAGAGTATGGCATAATGCAAACCTACCAAGACATGGCCGTCCACTTAAACTGACAGCCCTGGGCAAGGAGAGCATTAATCAGAGAAGCAGCCAAGAGGCCCATGGTAACTCGGGAGGAGCTGCAGAGATCCACAGCTAAGGTGGGAGAATCTGTGCACAGGACAACTATTAGTCATGCATTCCACAAAATTGGCCTTTATGGAAAAGTGGCAAGAAGAAAGCGGTTCTGTCTCAGCATCGATTGTACCTGTGACCTCCTTGTAGACCCCCAGTCTGAAAGTGTGTGCAGCAGGTTGAATGATGGCTTTAACAGATAGTTTACTCAATGAATAAAGACTCCAGAGGTGTTCTCCAATACTTCTTTATGCTTCAAGTTAGCAAAGGCATAAACATAGAGACTTTTCCATAGGTAAATTTCCAATGAAGTTACACAGCTTCCACACTCTACAGTCTCCTCATAACAACTAAACAAAATGGCAGTTACAGCAGGAAAATGGAGGATGGGAGAAACCATCTAGCCAGAAACAGCAGGGGTGCAAGGAAGATACCAATAACATAGCATAACATAACATGTAATAACAACTGCTAGACAGTTAAAGCTGCGTGGCAGCACAAAAGCCATTGTTAAAAAAAAAAAGAGAAGTCCTGTTTGCATTTTTCGGGAAGCCATTTGGGGGACACAGCAAACGTGGAAGAAGGTGCTCTGGTCAGATGAGACCAAAATTTAACTTTTTGGCCTAAAAGCAAAACGCTATGTGTGGCAGAAAACCAACATTGCACATCACCCTGAACTCACCATGGCGGTGGCAAGATCATGTTGTGGGGATGCTTTTCTTCAG
Source organism: Pelophylax lessonae (assembly GCF_965119305.1). NCBI lineage: Eukaryota > Metazoa > Chordata > Amphibia > Anura > Ranidae > Pelophylax > Pelophylax lessonae. Next base: position 481,676,170 of record NC_138769.1, read on the forward strand.
CAAGCACAGGGAAGCTGATCAGAGTTGATGGGAAAACGGATGAATCTAAATACAGGTTTTCTTCTACAATCTTAGAAGAAAACCTGTTGTGTGCAAAAGACTTTACTGGGGCAGATGTTAACCTTCCAGCAGGACAACAACCCTAAACATACAGCCAGAGCTACAATGGAATGGTTTGGATCAAACATATTCATGCATTAGAATGGCCAGGTCAAAGTCCAGACCTAAATCCAAATGGTAATCTGTGGCAAGACTTGAAAATTGCGGTTCACAGACGTTCTCCACCCAATCTGACAGAGTTTGAGCTATTTTGCAAAGACAAATGGGCAAAAATATCCCTCTCTAGATGTGCAAAGCTGGTAGAGACATCTTTAAGACTTTCTTAAATGCAGGGAAAGGTGGTTCTACAAAGAATTGACCCAGGGGGGCTGAATATAAATGCATGCCACATTTTTCAGATATTTATTTCTAAAAAAATGTCCTTCTACTTCACAGTTATATGCCTCTTTGTGTTGGTCTATCACATAAAATCCCCAAAAAATACATTTACATTTTTGGTTGTAACATGACAAAATGTTGAAAATTTCAAGGGGTATGAATACTTTATCAAGGCACTGCAGAGTTTGTAGAGGCCGATCTGCTGACAGCCTTAAACCTATCTATTACAGCCAATGAAGCTGTTTCTGTTTGATCTGCAACTGGCATGATGCTGCACATGTGATCAGTTATTACACCAGCCATTTGATTATTTGACAGTTTGGTTGAGGACACAAGCAAATGTGACAGTTAGCAATTCCAGCATTGCAGGAATGTAACGGTTTTTAAACTATTAGCCCCGGTTCACACTTGTGCGAGTGCCGGGTTCGCATGTAATATCGGAGCGCACTGCTCCGACATTACATGCGATCGGCTGTGCGGTGCGAGATTAGCCATACAGTTTGTATGGCTAAATTCGCACCGCAGCCGCACCAAACACGCACAGGACCCTTTTTTCTAGCCGCATCAGGATCGGATCGCACAGCGGTTCACACTTGTGCGATCCGATCCTGTGCGAGCTGCACGATCGCACTGCGATATGCGATCAAACTGGGGGTGTCGTTAAGATTACATTGACACCCCCAGCGTATCGCATATGGCAGTGTGAACTGCCGGGGGTGCGTGTGCGATGCGGGAACAGGCTGTGAATTCGCAGCCTTCCCGCATCGCATATATGTGAACCGAGCCTTAGGACTCATTCACACCATACATTCATTCAACCGCACAGATTTCACATCAGTTTTCATGCGTGTTTTAGTCAGTTTTTATGCATAATGACATCAGTTTTCATGCACATAAGTTATGTCCCCTATTCACACCAATTTTGATATCATTTTTTTATACATGTGTATACTGTACACATGTTGCAGATTTTTGTGCAGAAAAAAAAAATGCTTGTTGTGGTGTGAACAGGGCACATAGAGAACAATTGTTTTTGTTGTGCCCTTGCAGAACATGTGCAGAAAATCTGATGTCTCTGCACCATGGTGTGAACAAGACCTTAAAGTGGAACTTTAGTCAGAAAATGAAGTCCTGCTAGATCACTTAAAGTTGGCCCCTTTTGCAGGTATAGCTATATAAAACATTATAAATAAGTGTCTATACTGTTTAAAATCCAGTAATACACTGCATCACCCTACTCTGCTCATGCTCAGTTCCTCTCTATTTTTAGGCACTAATGAAGTTGTAGAAGCCGATCTGCTGACAGTCTTAAAGCGCAATTAGGCCTTCCTATCTTTTACAGCCAAGGAAGCTGCTTCCGTTTGACCTGCAACTGCCATGATGCTGCTGCACATATGATCAGTTATGACACCAGCCATTTGATGGTTTGACAGTTTGGTTGAGGACACAAGCAAATGTGACAGTTAGCAATCCCGGCATTCTAGGAATATAACTGTTTTTTTTTAAACTGTTAATTTGATGGGTTTAGTTCCGTTTTAAAATTTACTGCTGTTCAGAGGCTCTGAGCTTCAGCAAAATGGCAGCCTCCAACAAGAAGAAAGAGGAGCAATGCTGGAGACAATTTACAGCACACACTAATTTTGATAGCATAATTATTAATGTGGAATGCATATTCCTTTATAAAGAACATTATTTTTATCAAGATGTTATGGGTAAAGTTCTGCTTTAAATCGATGGGTTTAGTTTCACTTTATGATTTACTTCTGCTCAGGGGCTCTGGGCTTCAGCAAAATGGCAGCCTGAAGCAATAGGAAACAGGGACAATGCTGGAGGCAATTTACAGCACACACTAATCTTGGTAGCATAACTAATAATGTGGAATGTATGTTCCTTGCTAAACAACATTATTTTTTTATCCAAGTTGTTATGGGAAAAGTTTTGCTTTAAGTAAAAATTTGCTCCAGCATGGAAACTGCAGTAGAGCTCCAGTACAGTGTGGGAAATGCTCCATTGAAATGTGATATTTGTTTTCTGTGTGTCCTTCCAAAGATCCTCATTTTTCAAGTGCAGAAAAACACAGGTCTACACACAAATGTTAATGAGCCCATACAGAAAAGCAAGTTTTCTAATGCTGTACCGTACCACTGAGTGGTACGGTACGGTTCGGTTCAGTACGGTACGGTTCGGTACACCTTGCGTTTCCACTGCCAATAGTACCCTTTCATGATAGGCGTGGCATAGCCGGAAAGCTGTGATGGACGATTCTCTGTCAACCAATCAAAGTTCTACAGAGTGTAGCTCCACCCTGTTGGTACGGTACTAATGTGCTTGGTACCCCAACGAAAGGGTCCCAAAAAAGTGGTATGGTACGGTTCGGAATTAGGGTACCATCCACAATGGAAACGGCAAAAATTGCTTACCGTACTGAACCGTACCATAACGGTCAGTGGAAACGAGCCATTAGTTGTGAGTAGAACATATTTCTTCTAGATACCTTGTGTGAACATCCTTAATTGCTTGTGGGTTGGTATGAAGAAGTCTTGCACTCCAGAGTGGATCTCCCTAGAATAGAAAAATTACAGAGTAGGTTTATCATCAATTACTAGTTGCTGCTCCTCTTTATCTTGCCAAGTAATTAGAAAGATTTGCTTTTTATCTACTAAGTCTATAGAACAGCCCCTTTAAACATTCTTAACATGATAGAACCCTTAAAATTACTTCCAGGTCTCAGGGAACCCCAGTAATAATTGTTATATCTACAGCTCAGGATACATTAGCGTAGGCAGTAAGTAGATATAAGAATAAATACAAGAAAATTAATAAGAGCTGATCATTTTTGACACCCAAGACTGCCATTTAAGACATCATTCAATTTAAATGAAACAAATGACAATAATAGCTAGTAAGAAAATGCAGACAGTAATGTTTCCTCATATTGTTGGTTAGTGGAGAAAAACCCTCTTACATTGGTAGGTAATAGAAGAAGGACCTCCTTACACTGGCTGTCAGGACAGTTACCCTGATGTTCAAAGGGACTTTACCCTGGTGTTCAAAGTGAAGAATACTCCTTACATTAGTAGCCCGTGGGAAGAATGCCCCTTAGATTGGTGGTCAATGGGATGAATGTGCCTTACATTGGTGGCGAGTATGAAGAATGCTCTTCGCATTGGTGGTCAGTGGGAGAAGGGCCCCTTTACATTGGTGATCAGAGTGAAGCATGCTCTTTACATTAGAATTCAGGTAGTCAGTGGTGATGAGGAAAAGGGAAGCAGCCATTTTGTTTATGAAATATTTACTTATGATTATCGGGCATGGATTTGTGATTAAGCAGATATATTGGATTTATGTTTTGTGAGAGGTCGTATTGTATGGCAGCTGTTGTGTTCAGGAGCCATTTGCAGCTCCAGCTGTTAAGATTGCTATCTCTGCCTTTGAAGACCTGTTTAGCCAACAAGTTTTGTAAGTGACACATTTATGTTAAATGTCCATTTCGCATATCAAAGAATGTCATCAAAGACTGAGATGGAACTTCAAAGAAACTTTAGATAGATAGGTGCCACCCACTTCAGAATGTATAAATTGTAATACAAGTCTTTAGGAAGTTAGAGCAATTTTCATTAAGCCAACAGAATGTAATGTGATTGACTTGCTCTCCAAACATGTCCTTTTGTCTACATGTTTGTCTAAATAAATATAATTTTCAATCTGGCTTCAACAGTCAAAATGTTACTGAAACCCGTGAGTTTTGGGGTTACCCTTACAGTGAGAAGAATGCTCATTACATTGGTGGTCAGCACAAAGAATGACCCCCTCCCTTATTACATTGGTGATCATTTTAAAGAATACTCCTTGCATTTGTGGTCAATTTGAAGAATGCTTATATATCTTGGGCCATTAGGAGAAGAAACCTCTTAGCACTAGTGGTCAGTAGGAGAAGGACCTCCTTACAATTGTCAGTGGGCAAAAAGCCTCCTTGCATTGGCAGTAAGAATGGGAGCAGGGCCTCCTTGCATTGGTGCTAAGAATGGGAGCAGGGCCTCCTTGCATTGGCGGTAAGAATGGGAGCAGGGCCTCCTTGCATTGGCGGTAAGAATGGGAGCAGGGCCTCCTTGCATTGGCGCTAAGAATGGGAGCAGGGCCTCCTTGCATTGGCGCTAAGAATGGGAGCAGGGCCTCCTTGCATTGGCGCTAAGAATGGGAGCAGGGCCTCCTTGCATTGGCGCTAAGAATGGGAGCAGGGCCTCCTTGCATTGGCGCTAAGAATGGGAGCAGGGCCTCCTTGCATTGGCGCTAAGAATGGGAGCAGGGCCTCCTTGCATTGGCGCTAAGAATGGGAGCAGGGCCTCCTTGCATTGGTGGTAAGAATGGGAGCAGGGCCTCCTTGCATTGGCGCTAAGAATGAGAGCAGGGCCTCCTTGCATTGGCGCTAAGAATGGGAGCAGGACCTCCTGGCATTGGCACTAAGAATGGGAGCAGGGCCTCCTTGCATTGGTGGTAAGAATGGGAGCAGGACCTCCTGGCATTGGCACTAAGAATGGGAGCAGGGCCTCCTTGCATTGGTGGTAAGAATGGGAGCAGGGCCTCCTTGCATTGGTGGTAAGAATGGGAGCAGGGCCTCCTTGCATTGGTGGTTAGTTGAAGCAGGGCCTCCTTACAATGGCGGTCAGTGGGAGCAGGGCCTCCTTACATTGGCGCTCAGTGGGAGCAGGGCCTCCTTACATTGGCGCTCAGTGGGAGCAGGGCCTCCTTACATTGGCGCTCAGTGGGAGCAGGGCCTCCTTACATTGGAGGTCAGTGGGAGCAGGGCCTCCTTACATTGGCGCTAAGAATGGGAGCAGGGCCTCCTTGCATTGGCGCTAAGAATGGGAGCAGGGCCTCCTTGCATTGGCGCTAAGAATGGGAGCAGGGCCTCCTTGCATTGGCGCTAAGAATGGGAGCAGGGCCTCCTTGCATTGGCGCTAAGAATGGGAGCAGGGCCTCCTTGCATTGGTGGTAAGAATGGGAGCAGGGCCTCCTTGCATTGGCGCTAAGAATGAGAGCAGGGCCTCTTTGCATTGGTGGTAAGAATGGGAGCAGGGCCTCCTTGCATTGGCGCTAAGAATGGGAGCAGGACCTCCTGGCATTGGCACTAAGAATGGGAGCAGGGCCTCCTTGCATTGGTGGTAAGAATGGGAGCAGGACCTCCTGGCATTGGCACTAAGAATGGGAGCAGGGCCTCCTTGCATTGGTGGTAAGAATGGGAGCAGGGCCTCCTTGCATTGGTGGTAAGAATGGGAGCAGGGCCTCCTTGCATTGGTGGTAAGAATGGGAGCAGGGCCTCCTTGCATTGGTGGTTAGTTGAAGCAGGGCCTCCTTACATTGGCGCTCAGTGGGAGCAGGGCCTCCTTACATTGGCGCTCAGTGGGAGCAGGGCCTCCTTACATTGGCGCTCAGTGGGAGCAGGGCCTCCTTACATTGGCGCTCAGTGGGAGCAGGGCCTCCTTACATTGGCGCTCAGTGGGAGCAGGGCCTCCTTACATTGGAGGTCAGTGGGAGCAGGGCCTCCTTACATTGGAGGTCAGTGGGAGCAGGGCCTCCTTACATTGGCGCTCAGTGGGAGCAGGGCCTCCTTACATTGGCGCTCAGTGGGAGCAGGGCCTCCTTACATTGGCGCTCAGTGGGAGCAGGGCCTCCTTACATTGGCGCTCAGTGGGAGCAGGGCCTCCTTACATTGGCGCTCAGTGGGAGCAGGGCCTCCTTACATTGGCGGTCAGAGGGAGCAGGGCCTCCTTACATTGGAGGTCAGTGGGGGCAGGGCCTCATTACAATGGTGGTCAGTGGGAGCAGGGCCTCATTACATTGGCGATCAGAGGGAGCAGGGCCTCCTTACATTGGAGGTCAGTGGGGGCAGGGCCTCATTACAATGGTGGTCAGTGGGGGCAGGGCCTCATTACATTGGCGATCAGAGGGAGCAGGGCCTCCTTACATTGGAGGTCAGTGGGGGCAGGGCCTCATTACAATGGTGGTCAGTGGGAGCAGGGCCTCATTACATTGGCGGTCAGAGGGAGCAGGGCCTCCTTACATTGGAGGTCAGTGGGGGCAGGGCCTCATTACATTGGTGGTCAGTGGGGGCAGGGCCTCCTTACACTGGCGGTCAGTGGGAGGACTGGTGGTCAGGGTGAAGAATGCTCCTTACACTGGCATACCCCCCAATACTTTTCTATAGGAAACCAGGGACACCTACTAGCAAATATATGTAGGCATAAGACACACACCCTGCCAGGCCCCTTGAAAGATACAAAAAAAAAAAAGTATTAGTTAAACCCAAAAATATATATTTTTTTTTAACCACTATATTTATTTTATATTGGCTTTTGAAATTTACAAATGCAGCACTTTAGAAATTGGGTGAAAGGTTTAGCCCTGAGAAACACTTTTTGGAAGAGGAAAAAGTGCATTTTATATACAGCTATATAGATCAGACCAAAATGAGGGACAAATGAGGAGAAAGGGACAGTTGGGAGCTATGCACTGGTGGCTAGTGGAAAGTATGGCATCTGTACAGATAAAAAGATTAGTATTTTCTTATCTGAAAGAAAGATATTGTTTATTGCTCAAGGAACCGCTAGCAACCTCTGGAGGAACCCCGATTGAGAAAGGTTGGTATAAAAAGGGAGTGATAAGGTGAATTAAAAAGGTTTATAATGTTACCACACAGTGAAGACAATATCATAGAATATTAACTCCCGAATATTTATTTACACTGTACATGCATCTATTTGTGTTTTATTATGTGATCCACTAGCTCTTGCATGCTTTGCTATGTAACATACATGGAAGAGTTAGGCCCCTTTCACACGGCGTGGAGTCCATAATGCGCTTCCACTTGCTCAGCAGGGGATCTCTCCGCGGATCCACGCTGAGCAGGCGGATGACAGGTCCGTGTCCGCTCTGCTATGCGGAGCGGACACAAACACAGCTCTACTGTTCTTTATGGGGCAGTCAGATGGAAACAGACAGTTTGTCCTTTCCATCTGACTGTCATCCCATCCGTTCCGCCAGATGGATGGGGAATGGATCCCCCATCCATCTTTCTTTGGTGGACAGAATTAGATTGGATTCCAGGGGACACGTCCACTGACATCCACAGCTCCAAAGAGAACAATGGCTGGGTTGATCATGTCTGCCTGAAAGACTTACAGGCAGACCTGATCAAACTGCCGTCTGAAAGTCTAGACCACATATGTCAAACACAAGGTCCGTGGGCAAAATCCGGCCAACCTGGCCTTGTCATGTAGCCCTTGCACTCAGTTTTGCAGTGGGAGCATGCTGGAACTCTATTCTGTGACCTCCAGTACTCACCCTCCACTTCCGCTGTTACTTGTAAAACAGAGCACCCCTGAAACCCTGCATGCTGTGTGTAGCGCAACCCTGAACCCTGCACGCTGTATGTAGCGCAACCCTGAACCCTGCACGCTGTGTGCAGCGCAACCCGGAACCCTGCAAGCTGTGTGTAGCGCAACCCGGAACCCTGCACACTGTGCGTAGCGCAACCCGGAACCCTGCACACTGTGCGCGGCGCAACCCTGAACCCTGCACGCTGTGCGTGGTGCAACCCTGAACCCTGCAGTGGCGCAACCCTGAACCTTGCATGCTGTGCACCTCAGATACAACTGGCCATTTGAGGGCAACCATATTGCTGATGCGGCCCGCAATGAAATGTGTTTGACAGCCCTAGACTTTGACAATAAAAAATAACTTGTGCTATTGTACCTAACAAGTTTAGTCTATGTAGGATACTGCAGGATTTGCAGGATACTGCAATTTCACCAAAGTGCCAACCCACTCCTTAATAATTGATGGACTAGCACTCAGGGAACTTGTGAAACTACCTGTGACACTGTACAAGCATAGATCCAAAAAAATCACAATGATCATGTTACATGTGTTAACATTGGTTTTTATTTTTCACATTTCATATTAGGTGACATATAATATTTAAATGAAAGCACAAATAAAATGCGACATTAGCCCTGTACAAAAAAAAAAAAAAAAAAAAGGGCCGTCCTAACTATGTGAGGGTTATTTAAAGCAAAGTTCATGCTACGAAGTACAGTATTCCTATCGAATCCGCTTGATCACAGTAAACGAGGCGATGCTGCCTGTCAAACTGGTCAGGACCATGTCGGCTTGTAGGTGGGTGGTTGGTTAGCTTTTAGATTTCCAATTACAGCAATCTTAGGATCCAGCCTAGGAATGTCGATCACAGATCTCAATGGATTGCAGCTTGTCAAAATTACAGTCATAGCCCTCTAAAAGCTTCATTAAAGCAACAGCCACTACTCTCAATCAAATCTGCTTTCAAATCACCTAGACTGGATCCGAAGGGTATATTCAGGCTTCCGGGAAGCTCCTTGAAGCTTGTTACATGCTGCCAAGTCTGATGCTTTCAAGAAAACCAAAGCTGTCCAATCATGTTGCATTCTGATTGTGCAATCTCCCTTTGATCCACCAAAACTTTGGAAGACCTCATTCAGATGGGCAAACAAGGACAATTGGCCTGCAGCATTCAGATATAGATGAACTCTGCATGTGGACACAGCAGCACTCTGTGCTACAGCTCCATACAGACTGGAGAATTAACTGCCTCCAGTTTATGTGCCACCAGAACCTCCATTCCTGGATGCAAACTGTCTGCATCCTGGGCTGCTCAGAGCCCTTAACCACATGTACCTGCTCAGGTGAGGAGTTATATGTGAACAGCAGTGGTGGCAGATATTGATTTGTACAGGGTATAAATCTGGCACATGGCTGCTGGCCACAGTTGTTCACACGCCATAGGGTTGATTTACATAAGGCAAACAGGCACTTTGCAAGGTCATTTACACTTAGCTTAGTGAATGAGGTGAAGCTCTATCGTCCAATCACATCCAATATATATATATATATATATATATATATACATATACACATATACACACACAAACACAGTATATCACCAAAGTGCTGCTGACACTGGGGAGCTACAGTTCATTGAGGGAACCATGAATGCCAACATGTACTGTGACATCTGAAGCAGAGCATGATCCTGTCCCTTCGGAGACTGGGCTGCAGGGCAGTATTCCAACATGATAATGACCCCAAACACACCTACAAGATGACCACTGCCTTGCTAAAGAAGCTGAGGATAAAGGTGATGGACTGGCCAAGCATGTCTCCAGACCTAAACCCTATTGAGCATCTGTGGGGCATCCTCAAACAGAAGGTGGAGGAGCGCAAGGTCTCTAACATCCACCAGCTCTGTGATGTCATCATGGAGGAGTGGAAAAGGACTCCAGCGGCAACCTGTGAAGCTCTGGTGAACTCCATGCCCAAGAGGGTTAAAGCAGCTATATCCTTAAAAAAAAAAAAAAACAAACAAACCCTGCAGGACAAAGGCATAATGAGCTAGTATGCATCACATACTAGCTCATTATGAAATACTTGCAAAAAAATGGGGGAAGGGGGATGGGAGGAGGACCACAGAAAAATCACTCAAACGTCCTGAAAGTCCTAGAATGTGAGGATGTGACACCAGATAAACATTTAGCCATCCAAGTACCTAACGGCATGTGGCCGGTGAGCAAAGCAACTGAGAACATATGAAAAAATAGAAAAAAAGAAGTTGCATGGAAGGCTCAAACAAAGGTATATGGTGGATAAAAATGTGTACTTTATTGAAACAGATAAAACTGCAAAGGCAATAAATTAATACAAAATGCAAAATACAAGAAGCTAATGGACATTGGATAAAACCACAGAACAGAAGGTCCACCTCTTTGTATTCATTTATTGCCTTTGCAGTTTTATCTGTTTTTTATCCACCATATACCTTTGTTTGAGCCTTCCATGCAACTTCTTTTTTTCTATTTTTTCATTACCTTAGAACGGAGCCCTGACATGGACACCGCTGAGGCAGCCGACATATTCCCTTGGCGTCTCTTCCAGGTTCGGCGGCTCCGGCGCTGTGAGTGGCTGGAGCCGTGCAGGAGTTCACTTTCCGGCAAGGAGCGCTGAAGGTCCACGCCGCTGGTGTCAATGGCTGCATGCAGGGCCAATATCTCCTAAACCATGCCGGTTTAGGAGAGATTCATTTTACCTACAGGAAAGCCTTATTATAGGCTTACCTGTAGGTAAAAGTTAAAAAGCAGAGTATACTACCGCTTTAATGCAGTGCTGGAAAATAATGGTGGCCACACAAAATATTGACACTTTGGGCCCAATTTGGACATTTTCCACTTGGGGGTGTACTCACTTTTGCCAGCGGTTTAGACATTAATGGCTGTATGTTGAGTTATTTTGAGGGGACAGCAAATTTACACTGTTATACAAGCCGTACACTCTACTTTATATTGTAGCAAAGTGTCATTTCTTCAGTGTTGTCACATGAAAAGATATAATAAAATATTTACAAACATGTGAGGGGTGTACTCATTTAGGTCAGATACTGTATATAATGTGTGTGTGTGTTTCAGCTTTGGGATGTACATGCTAATGCAATAGGCTGCGCACACCTACGGCTACAGGATTTGTATCTGGTGACTTTGAACTTTGGCACATCTGATTGGAGATTCTACTTAACGAGAAGGAAGCCTGACGGTCCTCCAGACTGGGTTGAAATGATATTGTTGGGGGAAGGATCTTGCAGTACCTATATGTTGGTAGATTGTAGAGAATTGTATGATCAGATTGTAGCATGTATGGGCATGTTAACATGAAATATCTGTCTGTTTTAGCTGCATGCCCTCCCCCCAGTACAGTAAGTAAGGTGTAGAGGCAGGGCTGTGATTAGAAGTGCTGTGTATGGGGATCACACAGTGATCAGATACCTGTATGATGAATCCAGCAGCCTCCAGCTCAGTAGATAAACCTCCACTCAGTATTCTCACTGTATCTGCCATGACATGCACTCTGTAATAGAGAATCACGTGTGATCTAGTTCTTCCCCTGCAGACGTAGGCAGTCCTATACTTTAATCATTATCAGATCAGAGGAGCCTGCCAGGATCCGGGCACATGTCACCTGTAATGAGCTAAGAAAGCAAAGCTGGGGACAAACGTAATCACTGACAGCAGTACTCCCCTACACTAATAACTAAGGAGAGCCCTCCATTCATCCATCAGCCCCTTAGTACTGCTCAGATGTAGCGAGCACTTTAAACAGAACCGGTTGTGGGAATTGTAGTCTCTCAAACCATAACAATGCATAGCGTTAGTTCAAGACAGAACTACAATTCCCACAAGCCCTCGCGTCTGAAAGTGTCACTTGTAAGCCAATGAGAGGCTGCTGTACAGGAAGTGCTGGGCGTGGCAAGGTTTGTGTTCATGTGCAGGGGGGTGGAGCCGGGGAATGATGGCTGGTACTGTTCATAGAGGAGCTCATCCGCATTGAAGGGACGGTGCCAGGAGTCCGGGGTAAGAACACAATAGAGGGGTATTGGTAATATGATCATATATATATATAATTGTAGAATGTTCTGCTGGGGATACTTCATGTTCGTTGTTGTGCTGAAAGTAATCTCATAGCTAACCATGTCCCTGAAGCACTGTGTACAGACTGATATGCAGGGAAAGTTTCTGTCTCCCCTTTGTTTATTAAAAGCTGACCCCCAGATAAATATTGTCTCCATACAAGGGATGTACATTCTGACTTGATTCCTGATTTGTGTATTTCTTCCACATCTCTGCAGTAATCCGGTGTGAAGCTTTGCATCTGTGCAAGAGCTTCCCAGAGTTCTGTTTGGGCTTGTTTACACAACCAGAAACCCTCTGAAGAGTGAGCCGTGGTGGGCGGCTTTTTAGAGGGCATTTGACAGGCAGCGAGGAGGCGCCACAGCTGGGTACATTGCATGCAGTTGTGGGGTAGTTGCTGTACAGCCCCTTTAGCTCTCTTCGGTGGGTGGTACGGCTTGCCAAAAATGACAAATCATTTAAAAAAAAAAAAGTTTAGGAACACAGAGCAAGCCATAGACAGGCCATAGATTATACCATTTTCATTCCTTCAATCACAGGTCCAATACAGCTGGGGCAGTAAAAATGCAGCCCAACTGCAAGTGTAAACAAGGTTGTAAACCCTTACATATACCCTGTGAAGTGTCTGGCCTCAGGTGATACACAGAGGTGAAACAAATCTTCCCATGTAAGTTGTATCTGTCTATCTACAGTCTTTTCTCCTCTACAGCTGTTCAAAGTCCAGAATTTATAAAGCTTGTCTGACAGTTCAGAAAAAAGGGGGCGGGAAGCTGAAATTACACTCTGCAGAGCTTAGTGTGGAGAGCTCTGAGAGCTGATTGGAGGGAAGGGACACACCCTGCTTTACACAGGAACAGAGCTGAGGCTGTCAATCAAGTCTCTTGTTGTCAGGAAAACTTGTCAGAAGTGAGTCATGCTGATAGCAGAGGAATGAAACCGCAGACAGAAATGACACTTATGCCCCGTACACACGTACCGATTGTCGGCCGTAAATATTTGGCCGACGACCGATCGGCCGATTGTGGGCTTGTTAGTATGGTGCTTCCAACAACCGACTGCGACTTTTCGGCCGAACAGAATCTGGTGTGCAGGCTTTAAAATTTTTGTTGGCCGTCACCAGAACGGCCGATTGTTCATCAGTCAGTACAGAATTCGGCCGACAAAGAGCAGATGAGCAAGACTGGGCATGCTCAGAGAAGAAAAAACACAGGGAAAGTTAACCATCACATGACATCACTTCTGCAGTCGGCTGTTGTTGGCCGACAAAATTCGTGTGCAGTCTTTTGCAGTTTTCAACAGACACGACAGCCCTGGACAAAAGACGGCCGATCGTTCGGCCGACGATCGGTACGTGTGTACGGGGCTTTAGGCCCCTTTCACACAGCTTTCCGATCAGGTCCACCTGTCAGTTTTTCAGGCGGACCTGATTGGATGCTCCATGCACCCCTATGGAGCTGCAGATGTCAGAAGTGACAAGTTCGCTGACACCCGCTGCTATCTTATCCGATCCTGTCTGTCAAATCCAGATGGATGGAAACCCTATTTTCCATCCGTCTGGAGGATCGGATCCGATGAAAACAGACAGGCAGTCCGTTATCATCCGATCTCCCATGGAGGAGAGCGGGGATCTGACAGGTCTGTCTCTGCAAAGTAAGTAGAGACGAAGCTGTCATCCACCTGCCCAGCAGGGATCGGCGGATCGATCCCCGCTGAGCAAAACGGAGTCTGCCGGGCAGAAAGCCCATGTGCAAGGATCCATAGTTCTTCTAATTGAGACATACTATAGAGGGATACAAAGTAGTACTAAAGCCTCACCTGTTTTCTCTCTATCCAATCTAGATAGGCCAGCTAAGAGTGTTTTGTATTTGAGAAAAAGGGAGAAAGATTTACATTTACACACTGATATTATCAGTTGAATGATCATCCCTTTTTTTTTTTTTTTCATGCTAGACCCATATTGAAAATGAAAAGTTTACCAAAGTTACAAAAATTCTTGTACGACAGAATCAAATTTCGGAAGTGATGTAATGTGTTGTAGTGTTATTGTATTGTATTTTTGAATGAAAACTGTACTAATTAATGAAAACCGTACAATCTGGTATGGTATGAGAAAAATGTTCATGTTTGTCCGATCAGATAATATCAGATGTTGTGATTCGTTCTCGAAAGCGCTGTACTATTAATCAGATTATCATACGATCGCTTAGAAAGTGGTATTTTTCATCCGATTTTTTTGATCGTGTGTAGTGGGCATTAGGGACCTTAGATTGTAAGCTTGTTGAGGACAGGGGCAGATGTGAATATATTATATACAGCAGGTAAATTAAGTATTGAACACGTCACCATTTTTCTAGGTAAATATATTTCTAAGGGCTCTTTCACACGGTCCGCCTCCATAGGTGGATCCGTGCTGCTCAGCGGGGATCGATCCGCCGATCCCCGCAGAGCCGGCGGATGACAGCTCCGTCTCCGCTTGCAGTGCGGAGACGGAGGTGTCACAGCTCCCGCTGCTCTCTATGGGGAATCAGATGATAGCGGACCGCCTGTCCGCTCTCATCCGATCCCCAGGACGGATGGAAAATAGGGTTTCCATCCGTCCGGATTTCACGGACAGGATCGGATGCGGATGGCAGTGGGTGTCAGCGGACATGTCACTGCTGACATCCGCTGCTCCATAGGGCTGAATGGGGCATCCGATCAGATCCACCTAAAAAACTGACAGGCGTATCTGATCGGACCGCCCGTGTGAAAGAGCCCTAAAGGTGCTATTGACCTTGTCAGGTAGTGTGCAATGATGACAGCTTAATGCATCTCCTGACCCACCTCTTTGGGACTACATGTCCAAAAAGTCTAAAGCTCCATTCTCACCTGAGCGTATCCTTTTCAGGAGTTTTTTTTAGGTGTTTTTCAGCCATTTTTTTTGCAGGTGTTTGGAGGCAGGCATTGACATCTCACCAAAAACGTTTTTATACTGCCAAAAAAAAGCTCATGTACTTTTTTGAGCTTCAAGCATTTTACTTCAGGTGACAAAACGCTCAGATGTAAACAGGGGCCATTGAAATTAATGAGATTTTGCTTGTTGAGTGTTTTGGAACTTCAGAGATAAGCGTTTTACGAACTGAAAAACGCACAGGTGTGAACAGGGCCTAAGTAGCACCACGCCTACATGCCCCATATTAGTCCTCAGTTGCTGCCTGCTCATGATGGCACAGGCAGTCTGCTTGCAATCTTTTCCCATGTATCAGTGGCTCCAAAGGACCACACAATGCAACCGAGCCACCCCAGTGGAGGAAAGCTACATCAGACATCTTTGGCTCCAGGAAGAAGAAAGACTTTTAAAGAAGACGCATCAAACAAGGTAAGTACCCAGGTAAGCTGTTATAAAAGCCGCTGCTTCATGTGTGTGGCTCCTCCATTCACAGGTGGAGTGCATCTGATATCACTCCGCCTGTGACCCGGACCTATACAGGAAGTAGCGGCTCCCATCCCATACTACTACTGCACCTAGTAAGGGATGGCCGAGCCGTTACTCAGCAAAAACCAGATCGGCCAGTGGGACGGTTAAATTTTACCGATCTCCGATCCAGCTATTTTTTTCGGATCGGGGCTGATTTCCGATCCGAATATCGGATTGGTGCATCCCTATTAATAACAGTTCAAATCTTCTTCAGCATCCTCTTAAATGATGGTATATCAAAGAATAAATGGCTTCCCTGTGGCTTGGTGTTCAGTGCATAGTGATTAGTGTTCAACCACGTTCTACATAGGTGACAGGTAGAATCTGGGGCATCAAATGACTCCTCTGGCTCTCTTCCTAAAAGCTTTACATTATATTATTTTTGTCTTCAATCCTAAATACAGGCAAAAAATAAATGAAGCCCCAGGCCCAATTAGAGCAGCATATATTTAAAATACAGAGGCATTCTTACCATAATCCACAGTTCTAAAATTTTCCTCCCATTGGTTTAGTTTCTGACAATAGGTCTGCTGAAATTGCTTTTCTTGTTGATCTCCAACATCATCTTGTACAATGCAGAAACATTGGCCACTATTGGTCCTGCATTGTACGTGCTTGCAAAGAACCATCCACCAACAGCTTGATCCTGGAGAGCAAAAGAACGGATGGCCAGCTGCCTTGGGACCCTGAATTTAGGATATTAAAATGATAACCTCCATTAACTGGGGGAGGAAGCATTTGTATTTTTTTAAATTATAGCCGGAGTTCTGCCTATATTGTATACACACACTATCTCACAAAAGTGAGTACACCCCTCCGAATTTTTGTAAATATTTTATTATATCTTTTCATGTGACAACACTGAAGAAATGACACTTTGCTACAATAAAGTAGTGAGTGTACAGCTTGTATAACAGTGTAAATTTGCTGTCCCCTCAAAAAAACTCAACACACAGCCATTAATGTCTAAACCGCTGGCAGCAAAAGGGAGTAAACTCCTAAGTCAAAAAGTCCAGATTGGGCCCAATTAGGCATTTTCCCTCCCCGGTGTCATGTGACCCAATAGTGTTACAAGGTCTCAGGTGTGAATGGGGAGCAGGTGTGATAAATTTGGTGTTATCACTCTCACTCTTTCATACTGGCCATTGGAAGTTCCACATGGCACCTCATGGCAAAGAACTCTGAGGATCTGAAAAAAAGAATTGTTGCTCTACATAAAGATAGTCTAGGCTATGAGGTAATTGCCAAGACCCTGAAACTGAGCTGCAGCACGGTGGCCAAAACCATACAGCGGTTTAACAGGACAAATTCCACTCAGAACAGGCCTCCCCATAGTCGACCAAAGAAGTTGAGTGCACATACTCAGCATCATATCCAGAGGTTGTCTTTGGGAAATAGACGTATGAGTGCTGCCAGCATTGCTGGAGAGGTTGAATGGGTGGGGGGGTCAGCCTGTCAGTGCTCAGACCATACGCCACACACTCCTTTAAATTGGCCTGCATGGCTGTCATCCCAGGAGGAAGCCTCTTCTAAAGATGTTGCACAAGAAAGCCCACAAACAGTTTGCTGAAGACAAGCAGACTAAGAACTTGGATTACTGGAACTATGTCCTGTGGTCTGATGAGACCAAGATAAACGTATTTGGTTCAGATGGTGTCAAGCGTGTGTGGTAGCAACCAGGTGAGGAGTACAAAGCCAAGTGTGTCTTGCCTACAGTCAAGAATGATGGTGGGAGTGTCATGGTCTGGGGCTGCATGAGTGCTGCCGGCACTGGGGAGCTACAGTTCATTGAGGGAACCATGAATGCCAACATATACTGTGACATACTGAAGCAGAGCATGATCCCCTCCCTTCAGAGACTGGGGCGCAGGGCAGTATTCCAACATAAGGACCCCAAACTCACCTCCAAGATGACCACTACCTTACTAAAGAAGCTGACGGTAAAGGTGATGGACTGGCCAAGCATGTCTCCAGACCTAAACCCTATTGAGCATCTGCGGGGCATCCTCAAACGGAAGGTGGAGGAGCGCAAGGTCTCCAACCTCCACCAGTTCTGTGATGTCATCATGGAGGAGTGGAAGAGGACTCCAGTGTCAACATGTGAAGCTCTGGTGAACTCCAAGCCCAAGAAGGTTAAGGCAGTGCTGGAAAATAATGGTGGCCACACAAAATATTGACACTTTGGGTCCAATTTGGACATTTTAATTAAGGGGTGTACTCACTTTTGTTGCTAGTGGTTTAGACATTAATGGCTGTGTTTAGTTATTTTGAGGGCACAGCAAATTTACACTTTTATACAAGCTGTACACTCACTACTTTACATTGTAGAAAAGTGTCATTTCTTCAATGTTGCAGTGTTGTCACATGAAAAGATATAATAAAGAAATTAACAAAAATGTGAGGGTGTACTCACTTTTGTGTGTGAGATACTATGTGTGTGTGTATATATATATATATATATATACTCAACAATCAGCAATCAGCTCTGCTCCACAAACTTACACACATTCTGTAGTGGGCACACTTTTTCTAGTCAGCAATGAATGAATAAAAACAAAAAAAACTTTTACACATTCACATAATATATAAATAGTAATATTAATATTTATTTTATACACACATTATATATATATATATATATATATATATATATATATATATATATATATATATATATATATATATATATATATATATTAACATTTATTTTATACACACATTATATATATATATATATATATATATAATGTGTGTATAAAAAACATTTATTTTATACACACATTATATATATATATATATATATATATATATATATATATATATATATATATATATATATATATATATATATATATATAATGTGTGTATAAAATAAATGTTTTTTATACACACATTATATATATATATATATATATATATATATATATAATGTGTGTATAAAATAAATGTTTTTTATACACACATTATATATATATATATATATATATATATATATATATAATGTGTGTATAAAATAAATATTAATATTACTATTTATATATTATGTGAATGTGTAAAAGTTTTTTTTGTTTTTATTCATTCATTGCTGACTAGAAAAAGTGTGCCCACTACAGAATGTGTGTAAGTTTGTGGAGCAGAGCTGATTGTTGAGTGTAATAAGCAGAGGGTGAGGGACAGAGGCAGTGGGGAGATAGATAGAGCAGATTGTGAGAGTGAAGTTCCTTGTGGTTATGTAAAGATCCTACTGTGTCACAAGGGACACAGAGCAGCCATATTAATTACTATCTGGGTTATACGCCACCTATAGGCGAATGGACACTGGCAACCAAAAAAAGACATGAAGTTCCCCTCTATATAACCCCTCTCATACAGGAAGTACCTCCGTTTTTTCGCCCGTGTTTTAGAGGTGATGGTGATGGTTGGAGAAGCTTTCCATATTTTTAAAGAAGAAGAAAAAAAGTTTATGCTACAATCCCGGTTAAGATCTCTGGATCCAAGGGGAATTGGCAATCAGATCCATCTGAAAGTGGAAGACTAAAAGGATGGTACCCGAGCCTCGGTAAAGGGAATGAGGTATTGCCTGTAATGCGACCCTCTTAAGCGCTTGACTCTGGGATCCAGACCCTAACCCTGGGATAGACTAACTCCAAGAGCGTTCTGGCAGGGTTCCCTACACGTCCAAGGAAGTGGCCTCAAACATTTGGGGGACCCAGTCCTTGAAGGTCGACAAGTGACAGAACCTACTGTGATGGGTGAAGATTGGATTCTAGTTATGCCTCCACTAGAGGCAGTATGTGTATTCAGCTGTGGCCTGTGTACCTTGGGTGCTTGGATGCCTTTTTCTGCTCTCAACCCCCCTGATGCTTGGCGGGCAGTGGGACTTTGTACATCCTGTACACGCATCTGCTTACTCTCTGTAGCTCAGGTTCAGAGAGCACCTTTGGTGGCCATCCATGCGGCGGGAGTTCAGCCTATTTACATGCACCTGGAGCTGGGAAGGGCCGTGCACGTGGCATGTGGACATGCATGTAGCACGCCGCACATGCGCAGTAAGGGTGCAGAGTCGGCGCAACATTTTGAGGAGTGTTCCCGGCAGCGTGAGCTTCTGTCAGAAGCTGGATGGGACACAGAGCAGCTACAGCTGGGTGCGTGAGGTTCAGGATTGGGCAGAAGATGTGGAAAAAGTAGCTGTAAATGCCTTCAAAGAAGGCCAAGCCGAGGATTCCACTTCTGGGGAGTCAGAGTCTGAGGAGCCATTCTCGGTCTCTTAATCCCAGAGATTGTTAGTTCCGTCTCTCACTGAAATGGTTCGGTCGGGGTTTAAATTACCTCCTTTAGGGATTTCTGAAGTCTTTTTTCCTCATTAGGCTCGTTACACCCTCCTCAAAATTGTCAGGCTTTTCCCTTACATCTGCTTTTAGAGCAGATAGTATATGCTGATTGGGATCATCCTGATAGGGCTTTTATTCCTCCAAAAAGGTTTTCTTTGTTGTATCCTATGGAGAAAAAATTCACAAGAAAATGGAGTATGCCTACATTGGATGCTGCTATTTCTTCTGTAAACAGAAATTTAAACTGTCCTGTAGATAATGCCCAGGTTTTTAAAGATCCAGCTGATAAGAAATTGGAATCTTTACTAAAAGCTTCCTTTGCTATTGCAGGGTCTGCAATACAATCGGCAGTGGCGGCTATAGCAGTTTGTCAATCTTTGAAAGACCGTATTAAACGGGTGTTCAGGAGTGTTCCTTCTCAGGGAGAGTCTGCTGAAGATTTAGCAGATTTTCCTCGGGCTTTGTGTTTTGCCGTGGATACTCTTATAGACTCCATACAGCAAATGTCACGGTTTGCTCTTCTGTTCATATGCACAGAATCCTCTGGCTAAAAAGTTGGTCTGTGGAATTACCATGTAAAAATTGCTAGCTGGCTTTCCCTTTCATGGAGAGCGCCTATTTTGTGACGATCTGGACAAATATATCCAAAAGATTTTGGGGGTGGGAGAATGCGCTTCTACCAGTTAAGAGGAGAAGTAAACATCTTTCTTTTAAGGTGTCTTAACACTCAGGTTCCCAGTACTTCTAATCCCAGGCAGTTTTGACGGCCTTAATTGTCTGGATCTGAGGCAAGCCTTCAGATCAAGGGCAGAAGAAACCCTGGGCCCAGAGGCCTACCAAGCCTCGCTTTAAATCTACCTTGTGAAGGAACGCCCCCACTCGGGTGGGGGAGAGGCTGCTACAGTTCTCAGAGGCCTGGGTGGAATTGATTAAGGACAGCTGGGTTGTTTCCACAGTCTCGCAGGGGTAAAAACTAGAATTTCAGGTGTTTCATCATCCTCGGTTTGTAAGGTCAAACCTACCAGCAGATCCTCTAAAAAGAAGATCCTTCTTTCTGGCTCTGGACCATCTGGGGTCTAAAGCAGTGATTACAAAAAATCCAGACGAGAAATTCAGGGGTTTTTACTCAAACACCTTTTCATAGTCCCCAAGCCAAACAGAGAAGTGAGACCTATATCTCAAAGCTCTGAACCAATTCCTAAACATTAGCACATTCCGAATGGAGTCAATTCGCTTAGTCATGGCCTTTCTGCCAGGAGGAGAATTTCTAGCATCCATAGACCTCAAGGATGTATCCCTATACAAGCCAATTTTTCAGGCCCATCAAAGGTTTTTGCGCTTTGTTTAAAGACTGTCATTTTCAGTTTGTGGCCTTACCCTTCGGGCTAGCCACAGCTCCATGAGTGTTCACAAAAACCCTAGCTCCAGTATTGGCTATTCTAAGGTCTCAAGGGATAGCAGTGTTAGGATACCTGCACAATCTATTACTTTATAGACTGGTCGGCTTCTACTCTAAGCCAGAATGTGTTCTGGGCAGTTAAGTTCTTAGAACGTCTGGGTTGGATTCTAAATTTTGCAAAGTCAGCATTGCAGCCGTTTCAGAGTCTAGAGTTACAGTATTTTGGTTTCCTTGTGGACACAGTACAGGCAAAGGTGTTTTTGCCTTCAAGAAAGGTAGTAGCCCTGAAAAATCTAGTTCGGATCGTGAGAGTGGAAAAAGTATCCTTCTGTACATCTTTGTATGAGGTTGCTAGGGAAGATGATGTCCTCATTCGAAGCAGTTCCTTATGCCCATTTCCATGCCAGACCTTTTAAAGAACAACATTCTGTCAGCCTGCAGCAAAAAGATCCAGGCCCTAGACCAGAGGTGTCAAACTCCACTTCACCGAGGGCCGCATCAGCATTATGATTGCCCTCAAAGGGCCAGTTGCATCTGTAATACTAGATGTCCAGAGTATCCCAAACCCCTTACATTAGATGTTAAGAGGCCACCCCCACCCTCCCTTACATCAAAGTGCACCCCCTTACCTTGTGTTGCTGCTGGGAAGAAGCTGGTGGCAGAGCTGGGAAGCAGAAAGTGCAGGGTCTGCAGGAGGCCCAAAGGAGGGCTGGACCTCTACTGCAGCTCCAGGAGAGGTGTGAGGGCCACATGAAATGGACTGGAGGGCCAGATTCGGCCCTCGGGCCTTGTGTTTGACACATGTGCCCTAGACTGTTGCATGTCTCTAGTACCGAGGGTACGTCAGAGTCTAGCTTGGTAGCCAGGAATTTGGAGAGCGGAAACCCTTTCTTCAAGTAGTCTGGAAGTTGGTGACTACAGATGCCAGTCTCTCCGGCTGTGGAGCAGTTCTGGAGCAAGCCACTGTCCAAGGGAAATTATCCTGGTTAGAAAGAAGCTTCCCCATCAATATCCTGGATCTGAGCAGTTTGTTGGGCATTAAGGTACTGGACTTCCAGACTTCGGGGTTGCTCCGTCAGGATACAATCCAACAATGTCACGGCTGCGGCCTATATCAACCATCAGGGGGGCACCAAGAGTCAGTCAGCCCAGAAGGAGGTGGGTCACTTCCTTTCCTGGGCGGAGAAATTTTTTCCATGCCTGTCGGCGGTTTTCATTCCAGGCATAGAGAACTGGCAAGGCAGACTTTGAGTCCCCAGCAGCTGTTTCCAGGCTAATGGTCCTTACATCCAGAGATCTTTTGCATTCATTTGTCAACGATGGGGGGTCCCTGAAGTAGATCTGTTGGCATCCAGGTTCAACAACAAGTTGGACAAATTTGTGTCCAGGACCAGGGATCTGCTCGCAGTCAGAGTGGATGCTTTGGTAACTCCCTGGGAGCAGTTCTCCCTGATCTATGCCTTTCCATCCGGTTCAGCTGCTGCCACAACTTCTGCACAGGTTTCAGGAAGAAGGGAAACCAGTAATCGTGGTGGCTCCAGCTTGGCCCAGGAGGATTTGGTACGTGCAAATTCTAAGGTTGTTCATGGGAAGGCCATGGGTTCTCCCACTGCATCTGGATCTGCTCTCTCGGGGTCTGATATTCCACCCTGCTCTACAATCTGTAAATTTGACAGTTTGGCTATTGAAGCCTGAATTTTGAGGGAGCGGGGTATATCTGGTCCTGCAGTCTCTACCATGAGAAATGCTAGGAAACAAAGTCTCTAGGGGCATTTATTACAGATTCTGGAAGTCTAACATTTCTTGTGTAAGGCCAGGAAGTGGCAACCCGTAAGTATATCATCGGGAGAATTCTAGCCTTCTTGCAAGTAGGGGTAGATATGAAGCTAACCTTAGGCATTATTAAAGGTCAAATTTCAGCCTTGTCAGTCTTTTTTCAAAGACCGATTTGCTTCGTATTCCTTAGTCCGAGCCTTTATACAAGGGGTGCTACATATGCTTCTGCCAGTTAGGCCACCGTTGTGTCCTTGGGATTTAAATTTGGTCCTGGTGGATCTACAGAAACAGCCTTTTGAGCCCATTTGGCATGTTCCTCTGGTTCTTTTGACCAGAAAGTTTGTCTTTTTGCAGTAACTTCAGCTAGAAGAGTATCAGAGTAAGTGGCTCTTTCTTGTAAGAAGCCATTTTTGATCTTGTATCAAGATAGGGTGATTCTACGTCCACACCCAGGGTTTTTGCCCAAGGTGGTGTCCGATTTTCATTTGAATCAGGACATTATACTGCCTTCCTTCTTTTCAAATCCTCAAACAGCAGAGGAATAGTTGTTACATTCTCTCGATGTAGTACATGCATTTAAGGTTTATTTGAAGATGTTAGCTCATATTCTGAAGAATTACCTTTTGTTTGTGCTGCCAGAAGGGCTCAGGAAAGGCAGCCCTGGCAGCATCTAGGTCTACTATTTCTCAGTTGATATGCCAGGTCATTATCCAGGCTTATGGTTTTAAGGGAAAGTTCCACCTTTTCTGGTAAAGGCACACACTCTACCAGAAGATTAGGTGCTTCTTGGGCAGTTCACTATCGAGCTTCTATGGTTCAGATTTGCAGGGCCGCTGCTTGGTCTTCAGTACACATGTTCACTAGATTCTGTCAGGTGGATGTTGGGACCCGGGAGCATTCTCCATTTGGCCGCAGTGTGCTGCCGGCAGCTATGTAGATCTTTTTCGGTCTGATGGCGGTTTTTTTCGTATTTAGTGTCCCCCCCTCCCCTCAAGTGCATTGCTTTGGGACATTCCAGATAGTAATTATTATGGCTGCTCCGTGTCACGTGATGTACGATAAAGAAAATTGGGTTTTTCCTACAGCTTACCTGTAAAATTCTTTTCTTGGAGTACATCTCAGGACACAGAGGTCCCTCCCCTCTTGTCTGGGATGTTTATTTCTTGCTACAAAACTGAGGCACTTCCTGTATGGGAGGGGTTATATAGAGGGGGACTTCCTGACTTTTTGGTTGCCAGTCTCCATTCACCTATAGGTGGCATATAACCCACATAGTAATTATTCTGACTGCTCTGTGTCCCGTGATGTACTCCAAGAAAAGTATTTTACAGGTAAGCTGTAGGAAAAATCCAATTTATTTTATTTTTTTATATTTTTTTTTTTTTTTTAGATCTATACAAAAATGTTTTCCCTTTCATTTATATTTTAAACTGAATTGGTTGTTTTACAATGTGATAGTTTACAATCACTTTAATTGAACAAATGGAAGTTAATAGCCGATTGGCCATTTCCCATGCACAGCTGCAGAAGTTTTTGCATTCTCCAGTTTTTGTAAATCAACCCCAAGGAATCTGCAGGAGGTCCGAAGCACCGAGCTGCAACAAATGATGAAAACCAGTATTTATTTAAGAAAACCCCTATGCAAACATTTGTAGATATCTTTGCTTTATATTCTATTTTTTTTGTTGTTTTTTTGCAGGCAATAATTGATGTAATCAGCAAGTATGGGAGTTCAAGGACTCTGGAGGCTGCTTGAATGTTCTGGAAGACCGATAAATCCAGAGACACTAGAAGGGAAAATCCTTGCTGTCGGTATCCTTGACAAAAAGAGCTTGTTTACCGTTTATTCTGTGTCTTGTGTGTGTCTACAGGTCAGCTATTAATATAGACAATGAAAGTCTGTACTTATCTGCAAAAAGGGTACTTTGTTATTTTCATTTGTTTAAATTAGATGGTTACATTTAGCTTACATTGTGTGTGTGTGTGTGTGTGTGTGTGTATGTATGTATGTATGTATATATATATATATATATATATATATATATATATTACAGTCATTCATTGGTAATTCTAATTTAATCTTGTAGATGGTAGGGAAACTCCAGCTACTTAAGGCCTCACGCACCCTGGGGCTTTATGATGTAAAAATTAGCCATATTTCCCCTCCTGGAAGCCACATCTGCTGCATACAACTGCCCATAGAAATGAATTACAGTATGCCGCTCTAAGTGGGTAGACGTCACTACTTATGTAAATATGTTTGCCCCTGGACACAGACACAGCGTCCAGAGGTGTACCTTTTGTGTCCGTGTTTACACAAGTATCAAAAAATATCTGTGTACTACCTCGACCTGTAATTGAGTTCTATGGGTACAGCATCTGTGGCTCCGGGGCACGGAAATACATCCATATATTCTACGGCCCCAAACACCTGTGTGCATGGGAACCTTCCTGATTTCTTAGATGCTCAGTAAATCTCCCGGCAAATAGCTAAAAGCGGAACTTCACCCAAAAGGGAAAGTTCCGCTCTTCCTCCTTCCCCATTTCACCCCCCTCCCCGTTGACACATTTGGAGTACATTTTTTTTTTTTTTTCCCAAATCACCTTTCAGGCCAGCATCTGGAGAGAGTGCAGCTCCACCCAATTTTCCCATGAAACACTGCAGCCTTTAAAATCCCTCCTCTTCCACCATGCCTTCAGTTATTGTATTTTCCTGTGTGCCCGCGAGCCATGGGTTCTGGGCTGGCTGGCAGTCCAGGGGCGGAGCCGTGTCTTTCGGCAGTCCCTGCATGTTGGTCCTGGACAGCAAGTGCGTCATTTCTGGTAGGCGAGACTTCCGGTAAGGGCATGGCGGCAATGGTTTCTGGCCGCTGGAACACAAGGGTCATAGGGCGGGTCGAAAGGTCGGTGCTTCTGTTTCCGGTCCCGAAGATGTGGGGAGGCTTGAAGTGTACATTTAAACAGATGGCAGTTCTGTCACTTTCCACTGCAGCATCGGCGGGAGCACGCACCGCAAGCACTGGCCAGGCCCAGGTAAGAGGGGTACAGTGGTGCCTCTATCTTCACTGTTGGCCTTATTGTTGGTTGTTGTACTTCTCCTGTGGGAGCCTGCTCTGTAAGTGCTGTGATTACTGTTCTCAACCTTACAGTTTAGGCAGGAACTCTGTCTTTTAGTATTTGCTGGTTAGTGCACAGGGGGCCGCCTACTCCTGAGGTGGTTGTAGTCTGTTCACTCTGATAGCTTTCAGTTTCAGCTGTTAGGTGACTTGGCTTTTTTTTTTTTTGTTTGGGTTTCAGGTAAAAGTCACAGTTAAATCGAAAGGATCTCCCTCAGTTCAAAGGAAGTGTCCTTCTTGCAAAAAATCCTTGAGAGATTCATGGCCAAACCGCTGTGCAAAACCTGCATAGCGGACCTTGTTAAAGAGGAATCTTCACAGCGATGTAAAGATTTGTTTTCTTCCAAGAAAGAGTTAACAGGTACTTTAAGTTCAGTTAGTTCCCTATAAGTTAAAGTGCCACCAATACAGACAGACTCCCAGCAAAGTACATTATTCAGCTCCTTGGCATCCACCTCAAATTTGGCAGAGGCCAGTGACTCCAGAGGGAGAAGGAGCAAGTACACTTCTTTCCCTCAAGGATACAGATGAGGAGGAGGAAGAAGAAAAATATTTCTAGAACTTCCAGATACAAAATATCTGTAGAGGAAGTAGATGATTTGCTTAAGGCAATCTATACTTCCCTAGAGATCCAGGAGGATAAGGTTTTAACTCTCAGTACATGACAGAATGTATCAGGGACTGGATGAATCCAAACATAGGGTTTTCCCAGTTCATAAAGTTCGGAAACAATTAAAAAAGTTCGGAAAGATCCGGTGAGGGCCCCTTTTTTCTCCAAGACCCTTATGAGAAGGTTCCCCTTTGAAGATGATGAGATCCATGTTTGGAATAAAAGGCACAGGGTGGATGCAGCCTTTTCTCAAGTCTCTCATCGCACAGATTTGGTGTTTGAGGATATGGGTGTCTTAAAGGATGCAATGGACAAAAAGGCAGATTCACTCCTTAAAAATGCATGGGATTCCACCTCATCCAGCCTTAAGTCGGCTGTGGCATCCACAGTGGTTGCCAGGAATTTGGAGTGCTGGTTAGAACAACTTAAAGGGCACGTGGAATCGGGGACATCAAGAAAAGATTTACTTGAGTCCTTCCCAGTACTGTTGAAAGCAGCCAAGTATATAGCTGATGCTTCTGCAGAATCAATCAAAAGGCCTGCAATATCCTCAGTACTGGTCAACTCGCCCAAACGCACAATTCGGCTCAAAACTTGGTCAGGTGACTCGGCTTCCAAGATCAAATTGTGCGGAATACCGTTTTCTGGGATTTCCTGTTCGGGCCAGATCTAGATCTTGGATATAAGAGCTGATAGGAAGAAAGCCTTTCCTTCTAAAAAGAAGCAGCCTCTCAAAAAAAAAAAATTTTTGTTTCTATTCCTCAGTCCCAGAGAGGTAGAGAACAGGACCAGAAGACCAGGTGGTCCTCCCAGAGGGGCAATGGAAGAAGTGGGGTGCTTTTCAGAATCCCCGGATCATTCCGTTAAAAGCAAATGATAGCCTCCTCCCATCGTGGGAGGAATATCATCGGCTTTTCTACCACAATGGGAGAAAATAACCTCAAGTCCCTTCGTCAGGAGAATCATCACTCGGAAACACCCCCAAGCAGATTTTATGTCACCCCTCTCCCAAGGGTCAAAGAAAAAGCTTCCACGATGATGTCCCTTTTACAGGAGCTGATGCAGCAGAAAATTGTAATCCAAGTCCCCAAGGAACAGGAAGGCCAGGGCTTCTATTCACACATCTTTTTGGTTAAAAAAAAAAAAACCCTCTGGCAAATATCGGATGATCCTAAACCTAAAGGTTCTAAACAAATCAATAAGGTGCAAACACTTTCAGATGGACACAATCTACTCGGTGTCAAAGCTTCTGTCCCCAGGGTGTTTCATGATGTTCTTAGATCTGAGGGATGCTTATTTACATATTCTAATAGCCCAGTCTTGTCAAAAGTTTCTCTGGCTTGCTGTCAACTTGGGGGAATCAGTATGGCATCTTCAATTCAGGGCTCTTCCCTTTGGTCTGTCATCTTCCCCCTGAGTGTTCACAAAAGTGATGGCAGAAGCGCTGAAACCGCTGAGATTGAGGGGGATCTCCATTGTCTCTTATCTGAATGACCTCTTGCTCTTCACAGACTCCAGAAGTCAGATGTTGGCAAACCTACAGGAGACCCAGTCCCACCTCGAAAGCTTGGGGTGGCTCCTAAATTTGGAAAAGTCCAACTTGATAAAGGCACAGAAGGTTTTCTTTTTGGGGTACACAATAAATTCAGTGCTTCAAAAGGTTTTTCTCCCTCAAGAAAAATAGTAAAGGCCTAGTCCGCGGTGGATCAGATTCAGACCAACCTCACGGTAACAGTTCGGGTGGCTATGGCAGCACTAGGACTGCTTACCGCAGCCATACCAGCTGTCCGGTGGGCCAGGCTACATTCTCGCCCTATCAAGATGGGCGTTCTACAGAAATAGTCACATCTGGAGCCCTTAGAAAAGCCAATCAGGTTTGCCACAAGAGTGAAGAGGGCTCTCTGGTGATGGCGAAACCCAGTCAATCTGACAAAGGGCCTGTCGTGGTCTTTTCCTCTAAGCAAACGGCTGTCCACGGATTCAAGTGCATGGGCTGGGGACCCTTCTAGACGACTATACTGTTCAAGGGTCAATGTCCAAGATAGAGGCCAGGAAGTCATTCAACTGGCGAGAGTTAAAGGCCATCTTTCATGGGCCTCATGTCATTTCAACAAGCTGTCAGGGATCAACATGTCTAGGTCCTGTCGCACAACATGACGGAAGATGCCTATGTGTCGAAAAAAGGGAAAATAAGGAGCAGGAGTCTCTTGTATATGGCCATGCAGCTGGGCAGAACGAAATGTGGCCTGTCTAACAGCAATTCACCTGAAAGGATCCCAAAATCTCCTGGCAGATCTCCTAAGCAGAAAAAAAGATAGAAGCAGAATGCAGCCTAAACTAGGAAGTCTTCCTGATGGTTGCGGAAGTCTGGGGCCATCCTCAGGTCGATCTATTTGCGAACCAGCAAAATGCAAAAGCGACAATATTCTTTTCTCTTCCACAGAGTGGATGAGGCCTGGGTCTAGACGTTCTCCTCCCCCCCCCCCCCCCTTCCAGCTGATACCTCTGGTCATCAGGAAGTTCAAGGAAGAATCCACAGATTTGATCTTTTGGCCAAAGAGGCCATGGTTTGCGACACTTCCAAATCTGGCCACGAAACCTCCCTGGAAACTTCCTCTCACAAGGGACCTACTAACGCAGGGAACCCTGAACCATCTAGAGTCGGATCGTTTACAATTGACAGCTTGGTTTCTGAGGAAGACCTCCTAAGGGCCAAGGGTCTTTCAGAGATACTTATTACCACCTTTCTTTCTAGTAGAAAAAAAGGTGACCAGGGCTATCTATATGAAGGTGTGGAAGAAATATAATTCCTGGTGTTCTTTTAAGGGACTTCAAGTTAAAAGTATCATTTTAATTTGAGAATTCCTCCATGAAGGAATGGAGAAGGGGCTGGCAGCCAGCACCTTAAAAACCCAGGTGGCGGCACTTTCGTCTGTTTTCTAAAAAAAAAATAAAAAAAAAAATCGCAAGAAGTTTTGATTATTAGGTTTTTCAGGGCTTTAGAGCGAAATAGGCCAGTAGCCCTTAAAGTTTTTCCCAAGTGGGATTTGTCTCTTGTGTTTCAAGGATTCACCAAAACTCAGTTTGAACCTTTTAGATGAAGCATATCTTAAAGAATTTAGTTCTCAAGACAATTACGTGGTAGCAATCACGACGGGCAGAAGAATCCGTAAAAAATCAGAACGGATCGCAAGTAAGTAATTTTTAGAACGGATCTGGCCTTTCTTCCTTAGATTTCTACATCTTTTCTTCATACTCAGGAAATCGTAATACCTAACTTTTCTTCAGCTCCAGCTAATGCTAAGGAGGAGGCCTTCCATACTTTAGAGGTGAGAAGATGCCTAATACAATATCTATCCTTAACCAAAGAATTCTGGAAATCAAAAGCACTCTTCATAATCTTATCGGGATCCCAGCAAAGGAGAAAAGGCCTCCAAGAGTGCTTTAGGAAGGTGGCCTAAGTGGGCAATCAAAGAAGCCTACATAGCCCAGGGGGAAGAACCTCCTGAGGGTAATGCTGCCCACTCGACAAGGTCAGTGTCAGCTTCCTGAACCGAAAGGGCTGCTGCTTCACCTGAACAAATCTGCAAGGCAGCGACCTGGTCCAACATTTCTACTTTCCTTCTGCACTATAGGCTAGATTTACTGTCAGCTGCAGATCAGGCCTTCGGTAGGAAGGTGCTGCAGGGAGTAGTCTCGCCCTAGGGTAAGTTTCTCGGTTATCCTCTCCAGGTGCTGTCTTGAAAGGCGTTTTGGGAAAATCTTAGTTAGACTTACCGGTGACGGTATTTCTAAGGGCCTTTCAGGACAGCAGCTGCTACCCTCCCTGTTGTTTTTTTTTTTTTTTTTCCCTATAATTTGACTTCCTTGTCTGTTATGGTTGTTTGTTGTTATGTGCTCTCTTTTCCAGCATGTCGGAGGCTACACTATAACTGAAGGCATGGTGCAAGAGGAGGGATTTTAAAGGCTGCAGTGTTTTCTGGGAAAATTGGGTGGAGCTGCGCTCTCTCCAGGTGCTGTCCTGAAAGGCTCTTAGAAATACCGTCACCGGTAAGTCTAACTAAGATGTTTTTTATTTTTCTCTCCTCAAAAGACAACAAAGAATATTTGAATAGGTGAGTGTCTGTTTATTAAAAATCAGCAGTTAGTGTTTGTAGCTGCTGATTTTTACGTTTTGTAGAACTGACTGAAGCTTCTCCCCCCCCCCCCCCCCTTTTTATTTATTTATTTTTTTTATTTAATAGACTCAGCCTGTGATTGGGCAGTATGGGAGCAGCAGCCTGCTGATAATATTCCTATGTTTTCACAGGACTGGACTGACAGGTTGTTAATATGCTAAAAGCAGGAGCAATTCCTCCCTCTCCTTTTCTCCAGTAATTTAGATTGCAACAACCTTGTAGCATGTCACAAGGAAGGTTGCATCAGGATCTGATGTGATCCTGATGCCGCCTTCCTTGTGACATGCTACATCTGATCTGATCTGTTTTAAAGCCAAGTACTGCGCAGTTACCAGGATTTACATTGTTGAGCATCTAATTCCAAGAAGTAGATGCTGAACGTGGTCGATGCCTGAACAATGATGGTGCTGTCCTTCTGTAGAGAAAAGTAGATGAAGGAATTCCTAGGGGGTAATGTGTGTTCTTTGTGAGAAGTAATAAATACACATTACGTAGCATGCATGTACTTGCCATGAAAAAGGATATATGATGTTAGCGTCTTGTAAAGGCCTCCAGTATAAAACCATATTTCAAAAATCGATTTCACTGCTTTAATCCCCTAGTCTGTGACTCTGTCACCCGAAGACAGCAGATTCTTGTGGCTGGAATGGCAGGTGTATGTGAATAGCGGATCAGCCTGTACAAAGTAATGACAGTTCGTTCGTTCACTGTTCGCTTGTTGCTACGCACAAAGTTGTTACCTGCAGTTAGGGACATATGTCTGAGCCTGGACACAGTCAGATATGTTTAGGCTCGGACAGCTGTCCCTTACAGCAGGTACTCCTTAGTGTGCAGCAACAAGCGAATAGAGATAGTCGCTCTCAGCCTGTCATTACTTTGTACAGGCTGAGCCGCTATTCATATACACCTGCCATTCAATCCAGCTAAATGTGAACAATGATGGCTTCTGTCAACCTGTCAATACTTTATACAGGATGAGCAGCCACCACTATTCGCATACACTTGCCATTCCAGCTGCAGGAAGGCGCTAATACTTTCCGCTGGAATCTGGTGTCTGTGGATAATCACTTGGGTCAAGGAGGTCATAGTGCTGCTGCTGCCATATTATTCAACCCACTTCATGTGAACCCAGAGCATCATGGACCCACTAGGGCAGTGGTTCTCCACTCCTGTCCTCAGGACCCACTAACAGGCCAGATTTTAATTATTACCTTGGGGAAATGCAGACTAGAATACTGCAATCACTGAGCAGTAAATTATATCACCTGTGATGTATTTAAGTTATCTTGCAAACCTGGCCTGTTAGTGGGTCCTGAGGACAGGAGTTGAGAACCACTGCACTAGAGCTTGCATAATCGCATTGCTCTTTGCATGCATATAGACCTTCCACTGCCAAAGAGAAAAGGAGAACTGTCACACCACACAGAGAAGATGAAACGAGAGCTCCTAAACCCAGCACTTTTAACCCATGAAAACCCAACTTTATGGACATTCACCAACCTATAGGAAAATTGTTGACTCTAGCAAATGCCTGTATATGAATTCTGATGTATATTTATCTTTAAAGAAATGTTCACTTAACCATAGTGTAAGATATAAGTATTTGGCTGAATCAAGCAGTGAAAGGAGCAAGAGACCGCCAAGGAAATGCC
This sequence comes from Pelophylax lessonae, assembly GCF_965119305.1. Taxonomy (NCBI): domain Eukaryota; kingdom Metazoa; phylum Chordata; class Amphibia; order Anura; family Ranidae; genus Pelophylax; species Pelophylax lessonae. Next base: position 481,708,616 of record NC_138769.1, read on the forward strand.
ATCCAAAATGCTCATCTTTTGACATTATTCCATCGACTTTGCAAGTTGCTATTTTTCAGGATACGCCCTATTTTTGTTTTTGATGGTGAAGCCCCTCTCCTGAAGAAACAGACTCTGGTAAGTAATAGTTTCCTGCCCCCCCCCCCACCCAAACAAATTTAGCCTTTACTCTACTGCCGTTAGATGTTTATGTGTCTTCTTTCCATATTTTAACTTGCATTAGAACCATTACAAAAAAAGTGTGAAATAGTGTGTAAATTACACACATATTTGCGCATACGTAAAGGCTTATAAGGGTATGTGCATAAATTCTTTCTACTGCTAAAATATTTATTCTAGCCACTAGAATGAATTTACATGCTTGTAATTTTGGGAATGTAAAACTAAAAAAAAAGGCCAAAATAATCTTTCCAGAATGCGGGACTTGGGCATTTCCATTTTTACATCTCTGAACGCTACTCTACTAATTGGAGCTAAATGTTCCCATGTGCATTGACACATTTGGGGAATTAAATAAAGCACTACTAACAGTTTGCTAGAACTATGGCCTACCGCCTGTTTCGGTAACTTTACCAACATGTGCAACGGATCCAGGTAGGTCTTAATAATGACACTTTTACAAAGTGGTGCTTATTAATGCACCAAATGAAAAAAATAATTACCTCCAGTTCATAAATAACAAAACTGGAGGAAATGAGGATCAACTCTAACTTGGCATACAGGGACAGGCACAGTGCCTGTCCCTGTATGCATTGTAGCATACAAGCCTCTCCCTGTTTCTAGTTGTTAAAGTGGAACTTTAGTAGAAAATTAAGTTCTGCTAGATCACTTCAGGCTGTAAAACACTAAAAATAAGTGCTATACTGTTTAAAAACTAGTAATACACTGTCACACCCTGCTTTGCACATGCACATTTGCTCTCTATTCTTGGCACTGTGCCTAAAATCAACCACTAAAGACCAATCAGCTGACAGCTTTAAGATTTACTGTTGCTAAAAGAGGGAAGAAAGCAACAGGAATGACACAGATTGTGTTGAGGGAACACACGTTAGGGAGGGAGAAAAGAAAAAGCAGGAGAGGTGATAGGGCAAACTCTGCTGCCAGGAAAATACAAAAGAGTTAAACGTACAAGGATAGGGTCTTATCTCGCTGATATTCTCCTTTCTCCCTCATGGACAGCCTGTGAACTTTAGCCATGTAAAGTTTCTGTTAGTCTTTCTCTATACAATCAAGGCTGAAAATGTACATATTTTAATTACAGAAAGTAACATATAGTTTTTAAGACCATAGAGAGAGGGAGAGTTTCAAATAAAGAAGTGTTTGCTCTGGGCTTCAACAAAATGGCTTCCCCCAGCAAGAAGAAACTGGAGCAATGGTGGTGGCAGTTTACAGCACACACTAATTTTGGTAGCATAACTATGAATGTGGAATATATGTTCTTCTGTTAAAGAACATTATTAAACTCTAAAAGGACACTGACATCTTTACAGCCAACAGCCTCCTAGCATCCAGTGATGCTGCAGTGGGTGGAGCTTGATGGGGAAGTGGAGACCCTATGTACCCATTAGAGATGGGCTCGGGATCCCACCTGCTTGATCCTGCCAGGAAGCCGAGACTGCACTCTGCTAATCACAGGCATTGAGGCATTTCCCGATCTGTGCAGCGGCGGACCAGGAAATGTCTGACTGCCTGTGATTAGCCGTGTGCAGTGTTGACTTCCTGGTGGGATCCTGAACAGGTCTGAGCCCATTCCTTGTACCCATCCAGTTTACACTTGCCTTATAATTGACAGCAGGTAGTAGTTTAATTCTATAGCCAATAGCAGGCTGTCTATTGGCTAAGGATCCACCCACTGCTTGCTGTCAATCACAGGGGGAGTAGACTTGACAGGACAAATAGTGTCTGTGAATCCCCATCAGGCTCTGCCCTCATGTACAAAACTGACAACTGCTGTGTCAGTGATGTTATGTAGAGGCACAATGGAATTTCATAGAGTGTCTTAGACACTCTCTTTGTGATTTCCGTTGATTAAATTTACCTATATATCTGAATGCTGTTTGAATATACAGGGACCACCATGTTTCCTGTAATATTTATTTGTTTTGCATTCTTGTGGTGCCAGTCCCATCCAGAGACTGTATTCCACTTAATATATACTTTCCTATGTCATGATAATGATAGCCAAGCCTAACTTGAAAATGTTCACCTATAACTTGGTAATATTGATATAACTTATTTGCTATCTATTCCACTCTGTCAGACACTCATTTTCACCATAGATGTTCTTTTATGTTAATATCCGGTACCAGAAAGAGGGAGTGCATTTTTTTCACTAACATCCCCTTGGAAAATTGGAAGAACAATACTTTTCTGAAAAGGCTATGACTATACTGGAGGGAGAGTTGGTCGTTTTAGACTATATATTTTTTTTCCTAATTAATTCTGTCTATGTGATAAAATAAAACCTACTGATAATCACATTTAACATTCTCATTTTAGGCAAAGAGGAGGCAGAAGAAGGATTATGCAGCCAATGAAGCCAAGAAAACAAATGAGAAGTTGCTGAAGACCTTCTTGAAAAGACAAGCTATTAAAGCTGCTTTGTCCGGAAACAAGCAAAGGTGTGCGTCTTATATTCATCTCCTACTGCTGCAGCCAATCATTCCATATAATATAAGCATATAAAATTCTCACTTTGATGTTTTTCAGCAATGAGGAGTTTCCAAGTCTTTCACATATACGAAGAAAAGAAGAGGAGGATATGTATGCTCTAGCCCCCTTAGAAGAGATAGAGAGAAATAGGTACATTAAAATTAAATATCTGACCTTATCATCCAATTAGGAATATATACGTACTTGTAATTTCCAAAGATTTGGAATGTTTTAACAAGTGCACTTACAATATACTCTGTAAAACTATGGAAAGCTGTTCATACCACCTTTTTTACTCCAGTGGAACCCTTAAAATAAGGTCTAGGGGAACCCCTGCCAAAAAGTTGATTGGGGATCAGTGGGAAAAATGGCCTTTATATTGGTGGTCTATAGGAAGCATGCCCCCCCCCCCCCCCCCCAACAGTGGTGATTGGAATGGCACCCTTACAGACAGCTAAAAATATATTTGGTGTTATGTTGCTGGCCCGTGCAAGTGGCATTGCCTCTGGAACTATGCAAGTACCAAGAGATGGGAGGTCAATCAGCTCCAGCTCAAGGAGCCCTAGTTGAGAATGGCTGGTTTGTACATTTTTATCAGATTCCAGGATTGCGTGTTATAATGTGCACAAACCCTTCCTACATATCCCTTATTTTCCTTGCACAGGGGTTGCAGTCAGCTCAAATGTCTATTGGCTCAGCAAATCCTGAACTTTATAGGGCAGTGTTTCTCAACTCCGGTCCTCAGGGCACACTAACAGGCCAGGTTTGCAAGAAAACTGAAATACATCACAGGTGATATCATTTGCTGCTCATCTCCCCAAGGTAATACTTAAAATCTGGGTGTGCCCTGAGGACCGGAGTTGAGAAACATTGTTATAGAGCATCTAAATTGTGCATTCTGTGTTCATTAGCCCACATTTATAAACCTTTTCTGCATGTCTTTTAAACTAGCATATAGAATATATTTTATGTACTTGTTTTATCCTTAGTTCTGAAGAGGAAGAAGAGAAAGAATGGGAAGAGAGAATGAACCAGAAGCGGATTCTTCAGGTTTTCAGCCTTTTTTATGTTTTTCTAGTTTGTTTTTTTGTTGTTTTGTTTTGTTTTTGTTTTTTTAGTGGACATTTTTTAAAAGCTTCCTGAAGTCAGGCTGAAAATGATAAGACAAGATGCATCATATTATGCTCATCACTAATGCTTGAATTACTGTAAAGTTGACATTAACAAGCAGTTATCTTACAGATAACCCCAGATGGATATATTTTCTGTCACTTCTGACTCTTTTCAGAAGTGTGTTGTAGGCAGGGGCTCCTTCTGTCTTGGTGATGAAAACATGCGCTGTGTGCAAGGACCAATCTGCTATCCACAGCACATGCATAAAAGTTATGGTAAAAAATGTGGTTCAAATATCACCTGTCTGCCGTTTCCCAATATCATAGAACATTGAAATTGTAAGTCCTAAAATACACAGGCAGTTACATGCAATATGCAGTTCTACACCAAAAAAAAAAAAAAATACCTTCAAGTAATTTATGAATTCCCTTTGCAAACTGCTTGTAGTAACTTCTCATTTTAACAGTAGATGGAAATTCCTGGGTACAATACTACCTAGGATTTGTCAGTGTAATTGAGGAACTCTTCCATTCTTGATGGTGCAAGTTGGTTCGACACCAGTCAGGTTTACCAAGTAATGGGTATTTTTTCCTTCTAATTAATTAGGAAGAATTTTTTGCTGACCCCCATTCTGTGGATGTAGACTCTGAGGATTTTAACAGCCTTCCTCCTGAAGTGAAGCATGAAATCCTGACTGACCTGAAGGAGTTCACCAAGCGAAGAAGGACATTGTTTGAAGCCATGCCAGAGGTATTATGACAAGTATGATCTATACACGTTAAAGACGGAAACCATCGGTTTTGTTTTCTTCTGCTCTTTATTTCTATACAAAAAGCAATATACTAATGTTTAAAAAATTTTTTTTTTTTAAACTACAAAGTCTGTTGATCACAAAGTCTGATCATACTGTACTGTACACAACACTGTATTGTTAAAAAGAAATACTCAAACTAACACAAGATAACAATTCCTATACTGATTATGCATTAATTACCCTTTGCCAATGTATGGGGAAAAATGTTGACCATACACTGTGCAACATAGCAAAGGTGTCCATTAAAAAAAAAAAAAAAAGATTCAAGCTGCACTTCCTAAGATTTAAATGCTGATTGTCAACTTTGTCAGCTTTCTCTTTTTCTGAATGTGCGCAGTGTGTGGGGCAAACAACTAGCTCCTGCTGACATTTTGATCCTGACCTTTGTTAGAGGGTCCTGAGTTCAGGCTTAGGAGCAGCACATAGCGAGTATGTCAGTTGCTGTGGTAAAATACTGCATGCACTACAATGCTCTGCATATATTGTACATGCCGTATGTGTGTGTGTATATATGTGTGTGTAATATATATATATATTTCAGTGATCCACCGATATCAGTTTTTCGTTACCGATAACTGATATTTTGGCCATCGCATATCGGTATTGGCCGATATTTTTGTACATTTAAAATTTTGCAAAATTAAACACAAATTTCGACACAAATCTGTTACTGAACATGTAAATCTTTATTTATTAACATTTTTAACATTAAAGCGGAGTTCCACCCAAAAGTGGAACTTCCGCTTTAGGTGGTCCTACCCCCCTGACATGCCACATTTGGCATGTAATTTTTTTGGGGGGGGAGCGGGTACCTAGTTTTGACAGGTACCCGCTCCCACTTCCGCTCGGAGCGCCGCGGCGCCCTGAGCAGAAGTTCTTCTCTCCCCCTCCCTCCCTGCAATCTTCTGGGACATGTCAGAGGTCCCAGAAGATTGCCGGCCAATCACGGCACGCAGCGCGACTCGCGCATGCGCAGTGGGCACCTGGCTGTGAAGCCGCAAACTGTCACAGCCGGGTGCCCACAGCAGTGATGCCGGCGCCGAGGGAGAGGATCGAGGCTTCGGGCGGCCGCATCGCTGGACCGTTGGACAGGTGAGTCAAATGGCTGGAACTCTGCTTTAAGGGCTCGTTCTTCACACCATAACTTTATGAAAACTGATAGGAAAACTTCACTTGCAGGGACATTTCACATCATCTGATTGTGCATTAATGCATAATAAACTGCTGCAGTAGTGCACTCACTCCCTGCAATCATTTTACGGTACTTCACTATTGCAGTGCAGTCAGTGCAAAACTGCTAGAAAAAATAGCTAGACAATGGATTGGAGTCAGTGGACTACTGCTGCAGTAGTGCACCACTCACTGCTGCAATAATTTTAAATCACTACTGCAGTAGTGATTTTAAAATTATTGCAGTGACTTAGTGCCCTACTGCAGTGGTAGTTGGTAGTGCCCAGCCGGCTGGCTGGCTGGGCACTGTCTGTAACTGGTCACTGTACTGTGATTTTTGATAAGGACTAGAAGATCACTCACTGTCCTGACCGACTGTGCACAGCATGCAGACTCCAGTGTGGCCACGGCGAGTAAAACACACTGTAACGAGGCTGAGGGAGGCGGCCTAAGAAGGCCGCAGAAGCTGCCCAGTGCGGGGAGGCGCGTGGCACAACATACGCGATGACGTCACGGCAATATCAGTACCCGCTGGGGCCGATTCCGATTATATCGGGGAAAGTGCATATTGGCCCCCGATATATATCGATGTTACCAATAATCGGTCTCTAATAAATATATATATATAATGTATATATGTCTGTGTGTGTATGTATGTATGTATTCTGTTGTTTATGGTTCCCACTTTTGCTTTATTTCTATGGTGCTTTAACCAGTTTGAACAAACAGGTAATATATGAACTGATAAATTGATCTAAATATGTAATATATGAGCTTACCAGCAGGTGGCACCAGTTGCACTTTATATAGACTAATTGCTTTTCAGCTGAAACAAGACTTATACAATGAAACTTTAATCACTAAGCAAAAAATAACTTGAAAATTGCAATAATATGTGCTAATAAATTTAATCCGCTTTACTTTGGTGCTTACATGCTAGATAACATAAATATCAGAACTTGTGTTGCGATCATCTTAAATATACCGACATTTTTACTTCATATAGCAGCCATTCTCAACCAGGGTTCTGTGGAACTCTAGCATTCCTCCAGAGGTTGCTAGGGGTTCCTTAAGCTGTGGTTGATTGATCTCCCATGTAATGGAATTTACATAGTTTTGGTTAAGCCCCACTTGGCAGAGCCAGCAACACCAATGATATTTTTTGTTGTCTGTAAAGCTGACATTCTGAACACCAATTTAAGGGGCATTCTTCCCACTGACCTCTGATGTATCAATTTTATCAGGGGTTCCCCCCGAGGTAAGATGTTTTTTTTTTTAATGAGAGAGGCTTTCTCTTACAAGCCACTCTACAGATGTGGTTGTTGGCATTTTAAATATCTGAATTCGATAACTCCATTTCTGGTCATGTCATTTTAATTCAATGAACAGAGATTTTTGAATGCTTCTCAGATGCCATAGAGAAAACCAACAAGCTTGATTAGATTTAACAACCTGCCCTATAATGTTCACAGTTAATTCAAACTAATAATATTTCCCCATTCATCTTCCTGGACAGCAACCTGGGAGATGATCAGTTCCTCCCTCTACAGAAAAAAAAACTCCTACCTCTCCATCATTCCTCAGTTTAGATTGTGTTTCCTAACATCCAGCAGCACGTTTTATTATTTTATTTTCCTGGACTAGATGGCCGTTAGATCACCAGTCTCCTCCCAACCCCTCCCAGTTGCAGATCTCTTAGGGTTATTGCACTCTGGACTTCCTTTCTACCAGATTCTGAAATAAGTCATGTCCTTCCCTGGTTTTCCTTGACTTCAGCCCCAACCATGGGCCAGCTGCAACCAAGAACCCTGCAGGCTTTTCTCTTATCCAGATAGGATTTGGGGAAAGAGGTACTTTGCTTTTTTCTAGAAGTCTGTCAGTAATTGAATTGGTGGGTGAATCTGCTAACCTTAGGAAGTGGTAGGCGTTGGTCCCAGATGTGCCCAAAAAAGATTACAAGGGACACCAGCTTGTGTGGTTGGGAAACGCGTGCAGGAGTATTCTGCTCAGGGAGCTTGTTCTCTAGACCTGGTCCAAGCCTCTTTCAAATTAGGGGAACTCATGACAGTAAAGTAAGGCTGGCCATACACTATACAATTTTCCTGTTCAACTTTTCTTTAGATTTACCAAAACCATGTAATATAGGGTCAAACCTAAACACTTTCAATTTGTATGCAGTCAGGCAGGCCCTTGCACTACATAGTTTAAGGTAAATCTAAAGGAAATGGAATAAGAAAATTGTATAGTGTATGGCCAGCCTAAGCCTTGCTAATCTTACAGGCTATGAAGCTCAGGTCTTCACCAACAACACTACTACGATAGTTCACTTTATTTGCTAAAGTGCTACCAGGTCACCCTATGTGCTGCAGGTATTCCATGAGATCCTGAATCAGGCAGAGGTATATATCCCCTTTTTTATCTCTGCAGTCCACATAAAGGGCTCCTCAAACCTAGTTGCAGACTTCCCCAGTTGCCAGCTAATTTGCCACAAGAAATTGGAGCTGAATAAAGATGTTTTCTTGGGGACTACCTCCAGATGAGGTATGTCAATAGTGGACCTGTTTGGCCAACAGTAAAGTAAAACATTTCTTTTTTTCTGACAAGGGAAAAATATTCTTGAATATTCTTATCCATGCCCTGTCCTAAGATTTCACTTTCAAACTCGACTCTATCTTATTCCCCAAGTTCTACAGAGTCAGCAAGATGCAGACTGATTCTGATTGCCCTCCCCGGTGGCCTGGGAGAACATGGTTTTTCAGATCTTCAGAGTATATCAATGCAATCTCTGTGGCCTCTTCTGGGCTGGTCAGCTCTTCTTCTCCAGGAACCAGTTCAGCAACCCAGTCCAGAAATTTTTCAATTGAGGCTTGGCCCTTGAAATGGATATCCTAAAGCGCAAAGTACAAATTAGGTCATCCGCCTGCTTCTCTACCAATTCGTAGAATGCAAAGCTCTCTAAATGGCTATGCAGTGCTCAGCCCGACTTGATTTTGTTCCGGGAGTGGGCCCTGAAATTCTCATCCTGCTGTTGCAGCTGAGACGACATACAGTTTATACAGCTCACACAGCGGGCACATCAAACAAACTATTTACACTTTACTAAAGGCTAGAGATCAGCTTTCAGAACGCAATAACACAATTGTTAGCAATTTAATTTACCTGGTAGCAGTTACTGTTCCTGTTTTAATTTTGATTAACCTGGTTTTCAGCAGTCAAGCTGGGGTTTAATTAAGATTGCTATGGTATGTATAAACTTAGGTTGCATAAACAAGAAGGTTGGGTGTAAGTTGGGCATAGTAATTGGATGCAAGCAGGTTGGGTGTAGGTTGGGCATAGTAATTGGATACAAGTAGGTTGGGCATAGTAATTGGATACAAGCAGATTAGGTGTAGTAATTGGACACAGGCAGGTTGGGTGTAGGTTGAGCATAGTAATTGGACACAAGTAGGTTGGGTATAGTTACTGGACACAAGCAGGTTAGGCATAGTAACTGGACACAAGCAGGTTGGGTGAAGTTTGGGCATAGTAATTGGACACAAGTAGGTTGGGTATAGTAACTGTACACAAGCAGGTTAGGCCATTTCAAAAGACTATTAGACGTACATCTCAAGGATCAGAACATTCAGGGGTATGTGAGATGATTACAGCCACACACACCTACACAGGTTGAACTGGATGGACTATTGTCTTTATTCAACCTCACCTACTATGTAACTATGTAACTGTGTAACTATATAGTAATTTGATATAAGCAGGTTGGGTTTAAGTTTGGCGTATAGTAACTGGACACAAGCAGGTTGGGCATAGTAACTGGAACACCAGCAGATTGGGTATAGGTTGGGCATAGTAATTGGGCACAAGTAGGTTTGGTATAGTAATTGGACACAAGCAGGTTGGGCATAGTAACTGGACACAAGCAGGTTGGGCATAGTAACTGGACACAAGCAGGTTGGGCATAGTAACTGGACACAAGCAGGTTGGGCATAGTAACTGGACACAAGCAGGTTGGGTGTAGGTTGGGCATAGTAATTGGATACAAGCAGGTTGGGTGTAGGTTGGGCGTATAGTAATTGGATACAAGCAGGTTGGGTGTAGGTTGGGCATAGTAATTAGATACAAGCAGGTTGGGTGTAGCTTGGGCGTATAGTAATTTGATACAAGCAGGTTGGGTGTAGGTTGGGCGTATAGTAACTGGACACAAGCAGGTTGGGTGTAGGTTGGGCATAGTAATTGGACACAAGTAGGTTGGGTATAGTAACTGGACACAAGCAGGCTGGGCATAGTAATTGTAGTAATTGGATACAAGCAGGTTGGGTGTAGGTTGGGCATAGTAACTAGATACAAGCAGGTTGGGTGTAGGCTGAGCATAGTAACTGGATACCAGCAGGTTGGGTGTAGGCTGGGCATGGTAATTGGACACAAGCAGGTTGCAGGTGAGGATGTGGGTTCATGTCTCTATATACCAAATTGCATATATTTCTAGGTCAGGGATCTCATTAACCGATCTGGACAGCATTGTTTGTTTGTATTTCATCTTTTTTTCAGTGTTACAGGTTTTATTTCTGCAAATATTAACCCTAAAATGTTACAATTTACCCTAAAGTGTTACAATATACAGTTGACCTTATAAGATGATGACATTGATGTGCTCTTTTGAAGGGCTCTGATGATTTCTCCCAGTATCAGCTGAAAGGACTGCTGAAGAAAAACAATTTGAACAAGTGCCTCACTAACGTGCGGAAAGAGATGAACCAGCAGTACGTGGGGGAGGTCCGTGCTCAGTTTGAGACAGAAGGGGGATTTATGAGAGAGGTTGAATCTAACCGTCTGGTCTCAGAAGACACTTCTCATTATATTCTAATTAAAGGTATATGTAAATATAGCAATAGCACCTATGAATTGCCACCAGATGTACATTATTATATGAAACTATTTTCTACATGAATGCACAGCGCACCTTTTTTTATTATTGGTTTACTTTCTATTTGCTGCAGCAAGGGGTGAAAACACCATTTTCTAGCTGCATGTTAAAGAGCCTGACCTCTGCATTACACAGAGGGCCGCATTCTGGGTCATCAGCTGTCTGACACCCCCTTCTGCACATTGCTCCAGTAACAGTGCCAGCTCTTCAGCTTGTCGTTAGCAGAGGGTATTTTTAACAAATAAAAATGTATCCTTGCAGCGGAACTTCCCCTTTTGGGTGGAGTTCCGCTTTAATAGACAGCATAAGAATGCTTTTTAATGGGTTTTGCCTATGTTTCTACTGTACACCCCTTCCACCACCATGCTTCTGAGGCAATTTATGGGGAAGAGCCATCAGTCTGACTGCAGGGTTACTGTAATAGTCTGATTTGAAAGTGGGGAGGGACAACTTGTGGTTTGTACATTCACAGTTGTCTCTAGCGGTTAGATACATATAAACATATTTTTCTCCTTTCTTAGAACAGCAGTTTTCTCCCTCTTACTTTAATTCACCTTTAGCCAATCAAGCACCAGAGGCCATTAATAAGCCCTGGGCCAAAATAATTGATCATGATCTTTTTTATACATATAGTACAGAAAAGAGCCAATTTTTTCATTCCAAATGTTTCACTTGAATGGGCTGCCCTACGCACCACAAATGCCCCAAAGTAGCTGAAGAACCTTAGTTTGCAGAGCATATCCATGTTTTTTCAGTGTATTTGTGCATTTGTAATATGCTTTGTAGAACAGCAAAACACACGTCTGCTAACACCAGTTTGGGTGTCATTACCAAGCAGCGCAAGAGCGGCGCGGAGCGCCACACAACACAGATAAACCAGGAAGTAAAAGGGAAAAGTATTTCACAATAGCAGGAAAATGATGTCCCATTCACTAATGTTCTCATTGGCCAAAAGCAAAAATGCATAACCACAAAGTCACAAGGAGGTCCCACTGGAAATCTCATGAAAATCACATCACATTAGTGTGAACCAAACCTAAGAGGTAATCAGGAGTTAACTAGGAAAGACTTAAAATCTTGATACTTTGTAAAATGCTTTTCTTGACATGCAGCTTATACAATATTTCAACGTTTGTATGCAGATTATTAAGCACTGATACTTAAAGCCCCTTTCACACAGGCGGACCGTTCAGATCCGCCTGTCCGTTTTTTTGGCGAATCTGAACAGATGCCCCATGCATCTCTATGGAGCATCGGATGTCAGTGGAGACATGTCCACTGACATCCAATCCGTCAAATCTGGATGGATGGAAACCCTATTTTCCATTCAGCGGATCAGATGAGAACAGACAGACAGATCGATCCCCCGCTGAGATAAACGGAGTCCGCTGACGGACTCCCCTGTGTGAAAGCGGCCTAAAGCGATATTAAGCCAAAAAGCAAAAATGTAATATATTGCAGTTTCCTAATCATTCGATGTAGTGACTGTATTCTCTTTTATTTCCTTCTGCTTCCACCTGGTGATCTGGCCAGTAACACACCTCCTGTATTAGTGTGCCCCCATTCTGGATGAATGAGCACAGGGGACACCTTTGGACAGCAGCATTGTCAGTCTGGGGGAGGGGAGTGTTAGATATACTAGCAGATTTAGATGCACTAACAAACTGAAATACATATTTAAAGCGTTTGTTACCCTAAAAAAAAACAAATAAATAAAAGGATCCTGTTCCTTCTTTAAAGAATAAATAACAACACAGTGCTTGTGCTGTGTCATGTGGCTCCTTTTATCACCTGCAAAACCTGGCAGGTCCTGCCTGGTTCTCCCCTCCCCTCTGTAAACTGACCACGGTTTATTATGGCTCCTGGGCCCTGACACCCTGGTCAGTCTATGTGCCTCCGTCATCCGCAGCTCTCCTCTCGGTCTCCTGTGTCCTCCTCCCCCCCTCCCCTCCCTGCCTGTATGCTCTGTGTGTTAGCCTCCCTGTCCCTCCTCTTCTAGCACTGTTCTGAGCAGTGCAAACATTACTGTTTCCAATCACTGACAGCCCCTCTGCTAGGATAACATGTAGTATATACTGTATGCTGTTTTGTAAAATTCATCTTCTAAATACCTTCTTTATTCTCCCCGATCAGCAGTCATGTGACCGCCCATCGCTCTCTTCCTCCAATGTATACACTACAGAGGGAGGTCACCTGACCACCCTGCAAATGTCAGAGGGAGATCTCGGCCCCTCCCTCCATGATGCATACATTTGAGAAAGAGAACGACGGGTGGCCACGTGACTGCTGATCGGTGAGAAGAAATAAGGTATTTAGAAGATGAATTTTACAAAATGGCATGCAGTATATATATATATATATATATATATATATATATATATATATATATATATATTACATGTTATCCTAGCAGAGGGGCTGGCAGTGATTGGGAGCACTGCCTTAACTTTAAAAATAAGTTACAGCAAATACATCTTTTTTCCCTTTTTTTTGGGATAAAGGTTTTACATAAAAACAAATGGGACCATTGTAAGCACCCCTATCAGTGTTAAATGGTTTGCCTCATCCCTGTAACTGATACATCTGCAAGAGAGCTTGTTCTTTTGAAAAACAGACTTACTGGCCAGATCACCAGATGGAAATTAAGGAAAGAAAGCCTAAAAAAGAAAACAAATGCAGCCATCACATCTAAAAGTTTGCTTTTGTGATTAATACCGCTTTAAACTTTTTGTTTCTGATGACCTTGTTAAAAGAACTGCTATTGGTATTCGTTCCTAAAGGGATTTATAAATGTAAAAAGGAAGCATTTTCAGTACCCAATAATACTTTTCATATGCCTTCCTAATTTTAGGGATTCAGTCAAAGACTAAAGATAAAAAGGAGGATATTGCAGAAGAAGCAACACCCTCTAGTTCAAATGATACAACTCCAAAAACATATCTTGATTTTAAGTTGGCATCTGCCCACAAATCTAAGAAAACGAAGGACTCTGTTCCAGAAGCTGCACCACCCTCCCCAAGGACACTGTTTGCTATCCAAGAGGCAATGTTAGAGAACAGCTCTGATGAGGAAGTTCATGATAGTAAGGTTAAGAAAAATTACCCTCCTGAGTCTGTCTGTGCCGTAGATGGCAGTGTCTCGCCAAGGACCCTACATGCAATTCAACGGGCTCTTACCGAGGATGAAGAAAGGGTGAACAAAAAGAGGTCTATTGAGATAAGTGATGAAGATCAGGAACAGCCAAGAGCTAAAGTGCTGATTATCAGCAGTTCAGATGAGGAGGATGCTTCTCTGGTCACTCAGTATGGAGCACGAACAAATCCTATCATACCTGTTACAAGAGCTGAATTTTCACCAAATCCTGCCCCGAATGATACAACTGCTATCAATGAGAAATCGCCACTTAATTTGGTGCCTAATCTGAAACCCAGTGAACCAATTCAAAAACTGTCTGGATCACCAGTAGGAGTAGATTTCAGGGCACATGTAGTAAAGAGAAATCTCTTTCATTCACAGGACACACCTCTGACAAGTCTTTCCAGTGGTTTTTATGCATGCTCTCCTGCGAAGCCTTCTCTGGTAATGGCAAGCAACCAACTAGAGGCTTCTGCCAATGTAGAAAATGCCATCTTCAAATCTTCTTCTAAAACAGAGACCGTGAAAATAAAAAACCCTAGCCAACCTGATGTTCATACAGTTAGCAGTGAAAATGAAAGAAGTTTTCAGCCATCAACTGTTCAAGTAATGAGCAGCATACATGTACCTCTGGTGTCTACATCAGGGTTGTCGCCTGCGGCCAATAAGCCATCAACTGAAGTGAACACCGAAGACCGCAGTCCACTGGATGTAGCCCTACTAGATCAAAATGTCACTGAGTCCAAAGTGGAGGATTCCAGCAATCAGCAGCCTTCTTCCAATAATATTCCAGACATTGCTTATGAGCCTATGACTCCAGAAAGTATTCCAGTTACTGAGGAAGAGTCAGACATAGAAAAAGAAGTTGATTCAGATTCCGATGGTAAGTAGTCATTGGCTTTAATTGTGTTTTTACTGCTTAATTCATTTTCTATGAATCTGTTTAATGCTTTACTGATTAGTGATAATTAGTAACTGATCTACCCACGTGGGAAGATTTTATTTTGTAGAACAATAAATACAGTGGGGGACACAAGCATTTCTAAAGAACCAGTTGGCCTTGAGTTTAAATTTTTTAAAAAGTGCAGCGTTGCTAATCACTCTAATCCAAAAAAAAAATGTATACATCCTGCAAATCGCAAGTGCAAGCAAATTGATAATACTTCAATTATATATAAAAAGTAAATAACTCAGAAGTAAACACCACATGGCCCTACTAACACAAATGGGGTAAACAAAAAGGGAATCAATGCTAGATAAATAGCATAAATAAAAGAAATCCCTCCATATAAAAACCCGCCAGCCCTGCTAGCACAAATATAGTAAAATCATTACTCTGCAATAAATATCACATAATAATTAATACAGCTAATACCATAGTGATATATAAGCAAAAAAGAATGATGATCATTAGTAAACACCCCACTGCCCTACTAACACAAACTAAAAAAAAAAAAAGGGGGGGGGAGTGTAGATAAACAAAAAAGGGAAATATTCATATACAATAGTGCTAAGTGACCAATAGTCCCTCTTCGCCACGAAGTATGTTCTTCATATCAAAAACACCCGTGGATCTTCAATCTGACGCACCACTGTGCTCCGCCACCATCAGCATGCATGCTCACCTTAGCCTCTGACCCATATAATATCTAGGTCCATATGCACTCAATCAGCATCAATGATAATGGTATCAATGGATGGTCTTCCAAAGCAAGCAAAATCCCTCTTGTGTTAAGAGAAGCATGGACTCCAGAGAGAGAGATATCGTTTTGACCCTGTACAAATTATTAGTAAGACCTCACCTGTAATGCAGTTCAGTTTTGGGCCCCAGGTCTCAAAAAAGATATCGGGGAACTGGAGAAAGTGCAGAGAAGGGCAACCAAACTGATAAGAGGCATGGAGAAGCTCAGCTATGAGGATAGATTAGAGGAACTGAATGTATTCTCTCTTGAGAAAAGGAGATTGGGGGGGATATGATCAACATGTCCAAATACATAAAGGGTCCATATAGTGAACTTGGTGTTGAGTTATTCACTTTAAGGGCATCACAGAGGACGAAGGGGCACTCTTTATGTCTAGAGGAAAAGAGATTTCATCTCCAAATGTGGAAAGGCTCTTTCTTCACAGCAAGAGCTGTGGAAATGTGGAATAGACTCCCTCCAGAAGTGGTTCTGGCCAGCTCAGATTTCTTTAAAAAAGGCCTGGATTCTTTCCTAAATATACGTAATATACCTGGATACTAACCTTTTATAGGTAAAGTTGATCCGGGGAATATCAGATTGCCTCTTTGGGGATCAGGAAGACGTTTTTTCCCCTGCTGGGGTTTTTCGCCTTCCTCTGGATCAGTGATGGCGAACCTTGACACCCCAGATATTTTGGAACTACAATTCCCAAGATGCTCAGAAACACACTGCAGAGTGCATGAGCATCATGGGAAATGTAGTTCCAAAACATCTGGGGTGCCGAGGTTTGCCATAACTGCTCTGGATCAACTGTGGGTATAGGACTGTGTATACAGGATTGTAAAATATTTTTATTTTCTTTTATTGGTTGAACCAGATGGATTTGTGTCTTCTTTTTAATACTCCAATAGGCATTAGGTGTATGTTCTATTTCAAAACTGACTCCAGCTGGTGTTTATCAAATATAAAAAGGAAATTCCCATAGTGCAGTAATTTATTTATTTGGTAAGATAAAACTCATTAAAATATCACTTACAATAAACAAAGACCCATATACAGCAAGAGGTGTACCAATATGGTGACTTCTGGCAGTCCTTCTGGACTTCTATTTTATAAATGCTTACCAGCTGGAGTGAGATTTTAAAGGGGGCATACACCTCGCGCCAGTGGGAGCGTGGAGTGCAGTGCATGGGAGTTTATCTCTTTTTCTAGTCTTGAGTTTGGTAATACAATAAAGGCAATGTTTCCCTAAGTTTTGAAGTGCTTTATAACCCTAGATATCAGGTCTGACCTGCCCCCTCCCCTTCTGCTGCAGCCGATCTGACAACGACTATGAAGGAGACGGCTGGTGCATAGCTGCAGCTTGTCTTGGCTGTGAGCACTTTCCCGAGACAAGCAACAGCAGGAGGAGCAAAGAGAAATGGGTGGTGTGTCTGTTTCCTCTTGCCATTGCTCATCTCGGGAAAGTGTTCACAGTTGAGACAAGCTGCATCCATGGATCAGCCGTCTCTCATAGCTGTTTTTAGACTGACTACAGCAGGAGGGAAGGAAGCATATCAGACTTCATAACTATAGTTAGAAAGCACTTAGAAGCATGGGACAAAGTACTACATATACTCAGAGTTGTATAAAGTACTTGACACCCATACTTGAGTAAAAGTACAAGTGCTCGATCATAAAGTGACTTGAGTAGAAGTGGAAGTGCTCGATCAAAAAGTGACTTGAGTAGAAGTGGAAGTGCTCGATCAAAAAGTGACTTGAGTAGAAGTACTAAAGTATTCAACATTTTTTGTACTTAAGTATTGCAAGTAGTTTTTTTAAACATTTTGCTACTCAAGTACTGAAAGTAAAAGTACCAGTAGTTTTGAAAAAAAAAATTGCTACTCAAGTACTGAAAGTAAAAGTACAAGTACTGTGTTATGTAGTTATTAAAGAAAGAAGTCAAAAGTTTGAACATCATATTGTTTTTTATTATTTCAAATGCAGCTTTTATTTATACATACAGTAGCTTTTATTTTTGTATGCGCTGATAATACATAATAATGTTTTGAGCTTTATGAAACCTGCCATCTACTGTTCTGGCAGTGGTAATTTTTATAATAGTAACGAGTAACTATGCAGCACAAAAAAAAAATATTGCAGTAGAAGTATTGAAATCATTGAAAAAATGTAGTGAAGTAAAAGTGGAAGTAGGAGAAAAAAAACTACTCTAGGAAAGTACAGATACCGCCTTTCGGTACTTAAGTACAGTAGTGAAGTAGTTCTACTTAGTTACTATACATCTCTGCATATACTTGTCCCATAGGGGACAGAACTGCAAAATAAAAATTCTGCTAGATCTTTTTTAATATTTTTAATTTTCTGTTTTGTTTTACTACTTTGTTACATTTCTTTCATAAGGTAGCTTCATTGAAGTAGAGAGTGAATTGGTTGATGGGAACTCCCAGTTGGTGCAGGAACCCGATGCTTCCAAAGATCTTGTTCCTGTAATAACCATTACGGGATCTGGTGTTACCGTTACATCGCAGAGCTCTGGTGCAAATATAGAGAACACTTTTGCAGAGACTGACCGTGTAGATGGCCGGGATGTTGTAATTCAGCAGAATGAAGAACCAAGAGATGAGGAAGATGCAGCCAATGACTGGCAAGACATAAGTATGGTAATGAAGCTCTTCAGTCAGACTTGAGCAAGCACCGTGTATGTGACATTTCTTCGGCTAGATTCACAATAATCCTTGATCCCATTTCATTACAAATTTGTAGTGCGTTTTTCATGCGGATGCATTTTTGGTAGGAGAAGGAGACTATATAAAACTATGCCAAAAACGTGTGTATATGCCGTTTACATGCATTTTTGGTGCATTTCTATTGCAGTCTCTGGGGTACATGATTGCTTTGCATCACACCAACGCAGAACCTGTACCTTCCCCAAAGTCACATTGTTGCGTTGCATTGATGTGAACAGGCACCAATCAATGGAAATCAACGTGATTTCTGTTGCTATGCAATTCTGAGCGACCAAGTCGCATTTGAAATCACACTAGTGTGAACCATGCCTTAATGATCAACAATCTTTTAAACTTCCCTGTGTTGTTTTCTTGTTCCCAATACTTGTACTATTTTATGCTTTTTCTGTGGCGAAGGCACAAATAATGAATTGATGTTACTAGTTGATAGTGTAAATGGAAATACAATTCAACATAGAGTTGAGAATGCATATCCGTGCCCATCAGTGAAGCCTCCTCAGCGCACATCAGTGAAGGAGAAAATTTACCGGTTTGCAAAATTTTATAACTATGAGAATTTTTTTTTTTTTTTTTTAATTCAAAATTTTTGGTCTTTTGTAATTTATTTAGCAAAAAATTAAAAAAACAACAGTGATTAAATACCACCAAAAGGAAACTCTGTTTCAAAAAAATGATAAAAATGTCATATGGGTACAGCGTTGCATGACTGCGCAATTGCCATTCAAGGTGTGATAGCGCTAAAACCTGAAAATTGGCCTGGTTAGGAAGGGGGTAAGTGGTTAATACTCGGTTCTCACAGCCTTTTTTCAAATTTACATATGCCTTGTGCCAACAATGGCAGTCTCCATGTTATCTCTTTACCAGTATCATTTAAGGTAAATTGTTAAAATTTTAGCCCAGTTGCAGTGCACCACTGGCTATTTCCTAAATGTTGATGCATGTATTGTATCATCAGAGTTTTGACGTTACTGCTTTTTTTCTCTGTTTGCACAGGAAGAACTGGAGACGTTGGAGAATAATTTATTTGTTCAGCAGACCTCCCTCCAGGCACAACGGCAGCAGCAGGAACGTGTGGCAGCATCTGTTACAGGACAGATGTATCTAGAAAGCCAGGTTAGTATTGTCAACAGTTATCTGGTACACTTTCTGCCTTTTCCATTCTTCCTCTCTCCATATGTAAACCATCCACTGATATACAGTGCCTTGCGAAAGTATTCGGCCCCCTTGAACTTTTCAACCTTTTGACACATTTCAGGCTTCAAACATAAAGATATAAAACCTGTAATTTTTTGTGAAGAATCAACAACAAGTGGGACACAATCATGAAGTGTTACGAAATTTATTGGATATTTCAAACTTTTTTACAAATAAACTGAAAAATTGGGCGTGCAAAATTATTCAGCCCCCTTAAGTTAATACTTTGTAGCGCCACCTTTTGCTGCAATTACAGCTGTAAGTCGCTTGGGGTATGTCTCTATCAGTTTTGCACATCGAGAGACTGAAAGTTTTGCCCATTCCTCCTTGCAAAACAGCTCGAGCTCAGTGAGGTTGGATGGAGAGCGTTTGTGAACAGCAGTTTTCAGTTCTTTCCACAGATTCTCGATTGGATTCAGGTCTGGACTTTGACTTGGCCATTCTAACACCTGGATATGTTCATTTGTGAACCATTCCATTGTAGATTTTGCTTTATGTTTTGGATCATTGTCTTGTTGGAAGACAAATCTCCGTCCCAGTCTCAGGTCTTTTGCAGACTCCATCAGGTTTTCTTCCAGAATGGTCCTGTATTTGGCTCCATCTATCTTCCCATCAATTTTAACCATCTTCCCTGTCCCTGCTGAAGAAAAGCAGGCCCAAACCATGATGCTGCCACCACCATGTTTGACAGTGGGGATGGTGTGTTCAGGGTGATGAGCGGTGTTGCTTTTACGCCAAACATAACGTTTTGCATTGTTGCCAAAAAGTTCGATTTTGGTTTCATCTGACCAGAGCACCTTCTTCCACATGTTTGGTGCGTCTCCCAGGTGGCTTGTGGCAAACTTAAACGACACTTTTTATGGATATCTTTAAGAAATGGCTTTCTTCTTGCCACTCTTCCATAAAGGCCAGATTTGTGCAGTATACGACTGATTGTTGTCCTATGACAGTCATAAAAGTGCAGCGCTAAAATTGATCAATAAATATAGTAAAACACTTCAATGTCCTTGTAAAAGTAAGGGAGATAATGTCCAAGATAAAGAAGATCCCAGGAAAAGTGCACAGTGCTTCATATGATAAGGTGCTCACATTCGGTGTCTATATCCTCCACCAAGAGTACCAGCCTCTCACCTGAAGGCTGTGAACAAACAGCCTTAATCAGCACAGCAGGACACTCCAGACTGGGTCATCGGATATAAAAGAAATCCCCTTCTCTCAGGTACAGGTGAAGATGTTCCCCAAAGAAAGCAAGATCATAGCGTATTATGTTTGATTGACAACATTTTAATAAGTATGATAAGACAGCCTCTTACTTGGTAAAAACGATGTACCAGCGGTTCACATAGCATAAAAACGAGCAGAGCCTCGCTCTGCCGACAGGGACTGCGGGTGACGTCACGATCTCCTCCCCCTTCCGTTGTCCTATGGACAGAGTCTCCCACCTCAGCTGTAGATCTCTGCAGTTCATCCAGAGTGATTATGGGTCTCTTGGCTGCATCTCTGATCAGTCTTCTCCTTGTATGAGCTGAAAGTTTAGAGGGACGGCCAGGTCTTCGTAGATTTGCAGTGGTCTGATACTCCTTCCATTTCAATATTATCGCTTGCACAGTGCTCCTTGGGATGTTTAAAGCTTGGGAAATCTTTTTGTATCCAAATCCAGCTTTAAACTTCTCCACAACAGTATCTCGGACCTGCCTGGTGCGTTCCTTGTTCTTCATGATGCTCTCTGTGCTTTAAACGGACCTCTGAGACTATCACAGTGCAGGTGCATTTACACAGAGACTTGATTACACACAGGTGGATTCTATTTATCATCATTAGTCATTGGATCATTCAGAGATCCTCACTGAACTTCTGGAGAGAGTTTGCTGCACTGAAAGTAAAGGGGCTGAATAATTTTGCACGCCCAATTTTCAGTTTTTTATTTGTTAACAAAGTTTGAAATATCCTATAAATTTCGTTCTACTTCATGATTGTGTCCCACTTGTTGTTGATTCTTCACAAAAAATTACAGTTTTACATCTTTATGTTTTAAAGCCTGAAATGTGGCAGAAGGTCGAAAAGTTCAAGGGGGCCGAATACTTTCGCAAGGCACTGTGTATGTGTGTATATATATATATATGTATGTATATGTGTGTGTGTATATATATATAATATATATACACACATATACATCTCACAAAAGTGAGTACATCCCTTACAGTTTTGTAAATATATTATTATATCTTTTCATGTGACAACACTGAAGAAATGACACTTTGCTACAATGTAAAGTAGTGAGTGTACAGCTTGTATAACAGTGTAAATTTGCTGTCCCCTCAAAATAACTCAACACACAGCCATTAATGTCTAAATATTTTAAACATTCCCATAGACACACTCCTAAACCTTGTGGACAGCCTTCCCAGAAGAATTGAAGCTTTTATAGCTGCAGTTCATGTGCATGTAAAGGCAGGGGTCCCAAAACCTTTGGTAATATAGTGTATATTATTATTCTTATTATATTTATTTAATTACTTTTATTATATTTAAAATTTTCATTTTGAAGGTTTAGCAGCATTCGCAATTAAAAAAAAAAACAAAAAAAAACCAAGCAAACTGGCAAGTGATTGCAAAAATATCCTACGACTTACACGCTATACTTTGTGTCTTTGTAAGTTCTGTCCAGGGAATGTGTTGTATATCCAGTAGAGAATGACTCCTAATGCAGGCTGGGGGGACTATATCAGCTGGTCTCTTTTTAGATTAATGCTTTAGAAAATGCGAGTCATATCTGGCCCAATGTATTCTTTGTCTTTACAAAAATGAAAGCCTTGCTTCCTTTTTTTTTTTCTACTGTGGACTATACCATAGGTATTGTAATGTAAATATTAGTAACGCTGTTTTGTAGTGAAACCACATTTTAAGGTTTACTTATCTGAGTATCGCTTTCTACAAACGTGTTTTTTTTTTAATATATTTTCTAGGAGCTTTTGCGTCTGTTTGGCATCCCCTATGTTGTTGCCCCTATGGAGGCAGAAGCCCAATGTGCAGTTTTGGATCTAACTGACAAGACTTCAGGGACTATCACAGATGACAGTGACATCTGGCTCTTTGGGGCACGACATGTCTTCAAAAATTTCTTCTCCCAGAATAAATATGTGGAGTACTACCAGTTTTCTGATATTCAGAATCAGCTGGGTAAGTCATTTACATAGACAGACATACTGTAAATGCTAGTGAATTAGCGCTAAATGACTGATACCTGTTTAGCATACAGGTTGTTTTGGACAAATAACCATACAGAATAGTATTGTGCCCAAAGCAATCAAGGTGTTTTAATTTTCTTAACTATACTAGAAAAATCGGACCTCGGGTGTTATTGGTTGCTTTGGGCAATGCACGCAGATTTCTGATTCCAGGTTTAATAAATAAAACCAAGCATAACCTAAAAAAGCAAAAGGCAGTTCCTGGCCCTCAAATCAATAAGGAAAAATCTCTGATCCCTTATCCAAAGAGACCAAGTGGGGTTTGTCACAGGACTCCAAGCTGGGAACAATATACACAGTCATCCACCTTACCCATGTTTTACATCAACGTAACATCTTTGGCTTCCTGCCACGCCTAGATATATACAAGGCATTTGACTCTTTCCTTGGACTATTTACAGAATGTTCTACAGAGATAGGGTTTCAGGAAATCCATACTTTCGTGGATATCTGCCCTATACTCTACCTCTTCTGCTACTGTCCGATACACTGGGTAATATTTTTAACCTTTCAACATTTTCTGAGGCATATAAAATAGTTGCCCCTTATCCCCAATCCTCTTCTTAATCCATCTTGCCCATAGAACCCTTGACAATAGTGATCAGGGACAACCCAGATATTACTGGGGTCTATAATGTTGGACTCCACTACAAGGTTAACCTAATTGCGGACAATGTCCCTTTAGTCCTCACCAACCCTCTCACTAACCCCCTGAAACTCCATCAAGTTTTTACTAAGTTTTCTCAACTCTCAGGCCTCACTACACCAAAGTAAATCTAAGGCTCTAAATATCACACTTCCTCAAGTGGTTGTTTCCCATATCCAGTCCACTTTCTCTGTCACTGGACTATTTGGATATCAAACTGACCCCTCACTACACTTCATTATTAGCTCCAAATGTTTACCCTCTGATGGGATCATTAACTACACTCTTGCAATCATGGAAATTTCCATCATCCCTGTCATGGACCGTATTAATGCAATAAAAAGGACCATCCTCCCCACCAATTACTGTGCATCTTTCTATGTATGCTTACTGCAGAAAATAAATATCTCTTTTTTTCTGGGCCTACAAACAATCTGGGGTCCCCTGTACTACCTTTGCACACAGACTACAGGGAGGGCTAGGATTGAAAATATAGAAAGCTGCACAAATTTCACAACTTTCCTTGCTACATGCTAACTATTGGGTTTTCTCGGAACTGCCAAATTGAAACTCCATCCCAATTACCGCCTTACGCCCAATCGTCTTAAAATAGAACTATAGGTAAAACTTTTTTTTTCCCATTTTGGATAGAGCAAGGGTGAGTTAAAACCCCTGTCAGATTTGTTTTGGCTATCTTTGTTCCATTACAAAGATTTCCCTTCACTTGTCCCACAGCCAAACAAAGTGAGAGGCAATTCCTGCAAATTAAGGGAAATTCCTTGGGGACCCCCAGGTCAGCAGAACTAGTGTCCCCATTTGAAGATTTCCCTTCTATTACTTTTCCGGTGGACAACCCAACATTTGGGAATTTTTTTTACTTTCACTTTTAATGATAACGGTAAACAGGACAAATAGAGAGGGTGAATCTCTTTAACGGGTTCACAGACAGCAATAAAAACTGGTAAGTGTTCTAATCCTTTTCACTCTATCCAAAACTAAAAAAAGTTTTGCCCTTAAGTTATACTTTAAGCCATCTGATGCTGCACAGTCTGAAACTTTGGGACTTCTATATTCAGGTAAGTTAATGTATCTGTTCTTATCCTAATAGCCAGTCATTAACAATCCACTATTCCATACTTGGTATAGAACAGCTGAGGTCACTTGTCTGGTGGACTACTCATGGCTTCACTCATGCACACCATTTTCCTACATTGCACTTCTTCCCTGTCTGAGCAAACTTGCAAGAATACCACAAAGTGCCTCAAGTGGAATACTCCTGCTTTCTCCCACTCCAGAATTGGATGCTGTCACCAGAAAAAGTTCCTATATACAACATTGGTTTTGAAAATGTATACTTGAATTCTCCAGGATCCCCCAAGCCTATACATTTACTCGAAATGCATTAGAATTGCTCTCATCTATTTTATATGTTCAGAAATGGGAGCGGGATCTCACCAACCCCCTTAGAACTGGAGGACTTGGACAAAATCTGGTCGAGAATAGCAAAATGCACCTTTAATTTATCCATCCTGGAAACAACTTTTAACGTTGATGGTATAGGCTACCAATTTGAATAGCTCATGCCATCCCAAATTACAGTGACAGATGCCTCAGGGGGTGTGGTGAACGCATAGAACTATTTTTAGTGGTTTTGCCAAAAGTTGACTTTGTTTTGATCCAGAATGTTTGGCCTCCTTCAAACTCTGTTTAATATAACCATCCTCAAGGATGTGTAGATGTCCCTTCTACACAATACAATTCCAGGGATATTTTCATACCAACAGAATTTAGCTACATGTTAGGTCCTGGCTGCTAATCCATTGATAGCCAAAGTCTGGAAGAAGCCCACAGTTCACTTCCAAGAAACTAAAGATCGTATGACTACGATGCTGGTTAATGCGAAACGATGCAGTATTCTCAATGATTCACAAACTCAATTTCTTCAGATCTGGAAATCATGGCCTACATATGGCTTTCCATCCACAAACTCTTCTATCCTTAGTTACCTTTAGTCTATGCACCTGGCTCTTGCGCCTGAGTCTGTAAGGGATACGTTCTTATGTATCCTCATACTACTACCAATCCCTCTGTATTGTCCCTACTCCCTTATCCTGATTTCTGCCTTCTGATAACTTTTCTTGATCCCCCCACCCTTTTACCTGGCTTTTACTGTTTCTCTTTCAGACCATCTATCTGCAGTTTTAGGCCCATGAAGTTTATTGATGCAAAATGTTTGATTATGTTACCGTGTTTGCTATTTCTATCGGATATTTTAGCCCCTTTGTGGGTTTAAATGTTGTTACCCTCTTATGAAAACCAATAAAAGTTATTGTATCAGAAAGAAGCAATAGACATCCCCACTTTCTTCTTCTGATCTGAATAATATTATTATTTGTTGAATAATTCTCTCAGCTTTGAAATCGGAAAATAAAAAAATTTAAAAAAAAAACGATTTTTGCACTGAAAGATTTGTTTTTGAAATGCAAATTAATTTGGTTTTTATCCTGGTCCTGAAATCCTTTTATCTGGTACAAATAAACAGCGTGAGAATTCCGACTTCTCAGACTTAAGTTGCGGTATGCTTGTTCGATCTTTGTGACCTAATAAGCAGTGAAGCCTTGAACAGGCAGTGAACAAAAAACACCAGGAGAGATACCCAGATCCTGCACATTCAAAACTAGGCAGCCCCATATCTGTCATTGCAGTTGCTTTAAAGTCCCCAAAAATCTGTATACAAAACAGTGAATTTGTTTTTATTGAATTTATTTCTGTCAGATGCTTATTCATCATTAACATGTGTGATCTCTAACCTAATACCATTTTGTCAAGCATTGGATATAGTGTGTCTTCGTTAGTAGGGCATAGGTATCAATTATCAGAATGTAATCTTGTTAAGGCTAGCAGCTGTTGTACAAATGTTACTGTTGTACTTGTGTAAATCCTATATAATGTCATGTTATTTGACTTTACCTATTATTGTGTGCGGTTTATCTTACATTGTTTCCTTTCTTCATAGGGTTGAACTTCCTAATGCTTTATTTTTGAATACCATGCTTTATTTATGGGCCATTTTAGCATATGAATGTTTCATAACTTTCACATTGCATACATATAAACTAAAAATAGAAAAATTTATAATTGGTGGGCTATAATTAGCATGAAAACTGCAGACTCACACTGCAGTGCTTTTTCTGCCAAAATGTGCATGCATAGGTACACTGCATGATTTATTGTAGTTAGTTTACTGCAGATGGGAGATGTGGAGCAAGTGCAAGCAAGATGCACTGATTTGTCCTTTGATGCAACATTTTAGAACATGTGGTGTTGCATTGCTGAATGCTCGTGTACTGTTAAACCCTTTTATTCAGTAGGGTTAAGAAAACTGTGCATGCAGTGCATACCAAGGGGACTACAAAGCCTAGCTCAAACAGAACCTGTTTGTATATGTATGTACGTACGCATGTGTGTGTGTGTGTGTGCGTGTGTGTGTGTGTGTAAATATACACAGTATCTCACAAAAGTGAGTACACCCCTCACATCTTTTTGTAGATATTTTATTATATCTTTTCATGTGACAACACTGAAGAAATTACACTTTGCTACAATGTAAAGTAGTGAGTGTACAGCTTGTATAACAGTGTAAATTTGCTGTCCCCTCAAAATAACTAAACACAGCCATTAATTGTCTAAACCACTGGCAACAAAAGGGAGTACCCCCCTAAGTGACAATGTCCAAACTGGGCACAAAGTGTCAATATTTTGTGTGGCCACCATTGTTTTCCAGCACTGCCTTAAACCCTTTGGGGCATGGAGTTCACCAGAGCTTCACAGGTTGCCACTGGAGTCCTCTTCCACTCCTCCATGACGACATCACAGAGCTGGTGGATGTTGGAGACCTTGCGCTCCACCACCTTCCGTTTGAGGATGCCCCACAGATGCTCAATAGGGTTTAGGTCTGGAGACATGCTTGGCCAGTCCATCACCTTTACCCTCAGCTTCTTTAGCTAGGCAGTGGTTGTCTTAAAGGTGTGTTTGGGGTTGTTATCATGTTGGAATACTGCCCTGCGGCTCAGTCTCCGAAGGGAGGGGATCATGCTCTGCTTCAGTATGTCACAGTACATGTTGGCATTCATGGTTCCCTCAATGAACTGTAGCTCCCCAGCAGCACTTATGCAGCCCCAGACCATGACACTCCCACCACCATGCTTGAGTGAAGGCAAGACGCATTTGTCTTTGTACTTCTCACCTGATTGCTGCCACACACGCTTGACACCATCTGAACCATATAAGTTTATCTTGGTCTTATCAGACCACAGGACATGGTTCCAGTAATCCATGTCCTTAGTCTGCTTGTCTTCAGCAAACTGTTTGTGGGCTTTCTCGTGCATCATCTTTAGAAGAGGTTTCCTTCTGGGACGACACCCATGCAGACCAATTTGACGCAGGGCTTGGCGTATGTTCTGAGCACTAACGGGCTGACCCCCCCCCCCCACACACACACCCCTTTAACCTCTGCAGCAACGATGGCAGCACTTATATGTCTATTTCCCAAAGCCAAACTCTGGATATGACGCTGAGCACGTGCACTTAACTTCTTTGGTTGACCATGGCGAGGCCTGTTCTGACTGGAACCTGTCCTGTTAAACCAGTGTATGGTCTTGGCCACCGTGCTGCAGCTCACTTTCAGGGTCTTGGCAATCTTCTTATAGCCTAGGCCATCTTGATGTAGAGCAAAACTTTCTTTTTTCAGATCCTCAGAGTTCTTTGTCATGAGGTGCCATTTTGAACTTCCATTGACCAGTATGAGCGAGTGAGAGCGATAACACAAAACTTAACACACCTGCTCCCCATTCACACCTGAGACCTTGTAACACGAACGAGTTTCATGACACTGGGAAGGGAAAATGGCTAATTGAGCCCAGTTTGGACATTTCAACTTTTGTTGCCAGCGGTTTAGACATTAATAGCTGTGTGTTGAGTTACTTTGAGGGGACAGCAAATTTAGGCCTCTTTCACACGGGCGTTCCGTATGTATGATATACGGATATAATGCATTTCAATGGGATTGCGGATGTCAGCGGATGAGCATCCGTTGACATCCGATTTGCGTCCTTTCAGTTCTGTTCCGTTTTTTGGAACGGAACACAACTCTATTTTTCTTCCGTTTTAAAAAAAACGGAAAGGACGCAAAATCGGATGTCAGCGGTGTCATCCGCTGATATCCGCAATCCCATAGACATACAATATGTCCGTATATCATCCGCAAACGGATGGGATGATATGCGGACATACGGACCGGATGACACAAGTGTCATCCGTGTCCGTAAAAAAAAAGTACCGCAGCGGATCGAAATACGGTCCACCCCGTGTGAAAGAGGCCTTAGACTATTATACAAGCTGTACACTTACTACTTTACATTGTAGCAAAGTGTCATTTCTTCAGTGTTGTCACATGAAAAGATAATAAAATATTTGCAAAAATGTGAGGGATGTACTAGAGCTGCACGATTCTGGCCAAAATGAGAATCACGATTTTTTTAGCTTGGAATAAAGATCACGATTCTCTGTGTAACAAAAAAAAATTGGGATAACTTTACTGTTACGTTTTTTTTTTTTTTATTCATTAAAGTCTATTAATTGCGTTTGAAAGACTGCTGCGCAAATACAGTGTGACCTAAAATATTACAACAATCGCCATTTTATTCTGTAGGGTCTCTGCTAAAAAAATATATAAAATGTTTGGGGGTTCTAAGTACTTTTCTAGCAAAAAAAATGATTTTAACTTGCAAGCAACAAATGTCAGAAAAAGGTCTAGTCTTTTAGAGGTTAAACTTCCTTTCTCCCTGGCAGAGGGTAGGAAAAGATACAATGTAATCATTTTGTTTATAGTTACTGGGAGACTATTGCTGATAGGTGTTTGTTTGCCGGAGGCTTTTTTTTTTTCCCCACAGCTGTTCTCTCTGCAGCTATGCAAAGAATCGAGCATATGTCAGGTTTAGATCGTCAGGGGGGGGTGAATCGAGATCGCGATTTTCATACGATTAATCGTGCAGCTCTAGGATGTACTCACTTTTGTGAGATACTGTGTGAATGTATTTATTTATTTATATATATATATATATATATATATATATATATATATATATATATATATATATATATATATATATATATATATATATATAGATATAGATATATAGATAGATATATATTATATAATATGCGTATAACAAAACATTCTTTAACCACTTTACCTCCGCCCACAGTAATATTACTGCGGCAGAGTGGCTCGTTATCGTCTGACGACGTAGTACTACGTCGTCAGACACTCCCCCTTCTGGGCAGCGCTTGCGCGCCGCCGGAGGCTCGCTCCCGCTGTTTTCGGTCACAGCGGGAGTCGGGCCAGGGGAAGAGCAGCGGCGATCGCCGGCGCTCATCCCCGATCGTCGGGGATCTAGTGTGGAGATCCGCCCGCCTGTGTAAACACAAGCGGGCGGATCTCCCAAGTGACAGGGAGTGACAGATCGGAGTGTTCAGCATAGCTGGACATCCGATCTGTCCCTGGCTCACTCAGTCACCTCCCCCTCCACACGTCAGTAAGCACCAGGCATACATTAACCCCTCCCTCTCCAATAAAATTAACCCCTTCCCTGCCAGTGTCATTTTTACCGTAACAGTGCATATTTAAGCACTGATTACTGCAGTAATGTCACTGGTACCCCCAAAAGTGTCAAAAATGTCAGTCAAGGGTCCGATCTGTCCGTCGCAGTACCGCAAAAAAAATCGCAGATCGCCGCCATTACGCGTTAAAAAAAAAAACACCAAAAATGACAGAAATCTTTCCCTTTGTTAGTAAACGCAATAACTTTTGTGCAAACCAATCAAAATACGCTTATTGTGATTTTTTTTTTTACCAAACATGGGTAGCAGAAAACAAATTGGCCAAAAATGTAAAAAAAAATTGTTTTTTACATCTTTTTTGGGGGGAATTTCATATAAAAAAAATGTTAAAAATATTGTTATTTTTTCAAAATAAACGCTCTTCTTTGTTTATAGCGCAAAAAGTAAAAATCGCACAGGTTATCAAATACCACCAAAAGAAAGCTCTGTTTGTGGGAAAAAAAGGACGTAAATTTTGCTTGGGTACGGCGTCGCACGACCGCGCAATTGTCAGTTAAGGTCGCACAGCGCCGAATCGCAAAAAGTGGCCTGGACGTAAGACAGCAAAATCCTCCGGTGGTAAAGTGGTTAAGGACCCTTTCACACCGAATTCAGTTGGATGCATTTTGAAATGCACTTCAACTGCATAAACAGCCCAAAATCAAGGCAATCCTCTGATAGCAATAGTTCACATCATTGCAGTGCAGTTCAGCGCAGTTAAAAAAAAGTAAAGCATGCTGAATTTTTCCACACCCCAAATGAAGGGAATGCGCTACAAACACCCTGCGCCACAGCACTTTAGGCCAAGAAAGCCAAGCCCATAAACCAATAGAGAAATGCACTGCAAATGTAGTGCTAAACACAGCACAAAACGCATTCAAGTGCGCATTGAGTGCACATCTAGCGTGCTTCAAACGCGATTCAAATGCATGTAAACACGCAGTCAAAGACGTGCAGTTAAGTGCAGTTTCTGGTGTAAACGGGCCCTAAAAGTAGGGTAGCTTGTATTTTCCATTGTTCAGTTGAACATTACGTAAAAAAAAAAAAACCTTTACATACTGCAATTATTATGCACTAGTTTATGCTGAATTTCGGTGGTTTTTGACTATGTTAAAAGTGGAGCAGTTTTTGTTGCTCTGTAGAACATGGTGAGAGCCGTACCTACGGTATGTAAAACACAGTGCAGTCAGCAATGTCTGGACTGGTGCCTGCATCACAGCGCCTGTCATAAGTTTTGCTGCTACTCGCCAGCTAACAAGTCACTTCCAAGTTGTTTACAGTTCAGGTTACCACCCTGGATCCTGATGGAAGTCCAGAAAGTTTACCCTTAAAGATGAAATTAATATGCAGGAAATCTATGCCAGCTGGAAAAAGGGTGTGTGGGGGGTCAGATATTTACAGGTTATCATAGTTCATTGACACGGAGGTAATTGTATGTTCTACAGGAGCAAAGAGCTAGGCCTGCCTTGTCCACATTTTGTACTATTGATTATATAATAAAACTGTGACCCACTATTACCTTTTACTATTACCTTTTAAAAAACATAATCAGGGCAGCGGTGCTTCTCTGTCTTTAAAGATTTATGAAAGAAATTTTAAACTCTGTATATAAATATATTTAAATTTTTCCGCCCGGCCGCAGTACTGTGGCTGGGTTGCATGGGCAGGCTGGATCAGGTATGTCATCCAGCTAAGGGGTGTATAGCGCTCCCCCTGGGGCAGGCAGCAGGCCGCTCCCAGGACCGCTGTGATTGCAGCTCTCAGTTTCCGGCCACTTTGAGCGGCCCTGGGATTATGTGATTGCTATGCGATCACATTATCACAATGTTAACAAAGCTGTTGTATATGAATTTAATTCATAACAGCTTTGATACCTATAGTGATGCTGTTATTGGCCCACAGCTATCACATGATACCCGGCCCATTCACAGCACCCTGTACTACCATGTGATGGCTGTGGGCCAATCACAGCTTACAATAGTAATGACAGCTGTTATGAATGTAACCCATTCATGACAGTTCAAAACATCGCTGTTACCAGTGATCATCACTGTAACAATCAAAGTGTAAAAAAATCCCTGATCATCCCATCCAGAGTAGTAGTGTTACTTTGTTGACACTGAACTTCTCTGATGAAAGTATGTAAAAAAAAAAAAAAAGGAACTAAAAAGTTAAACAAGTTCTTAATTTTTCAAAAATTGTGACAAAAAAATTACAAGTTCAAAAGACTAGCCATACCTCTTACTAAATACCTCAGACTGACTACTTTCCAAAAATGGATGATTTAGGGGGTATTTATACTGTCCTGGCATTTTTAAATCGGAAGTAAGCCCATAGATTTAACGGTTTCAAAAGACAGTTACATTTCCGGCAGATGCCAGGAATGTAACTGTCACCCTGGATGTGCTCTCAACCAAACTGTCAAACCATCCAATGGCTGGTATCATAAATGAACACGTGCAGCATCATGGCAGTTGAGGATTAAACAGAAGCCAAGATGGCAGCTTCCTTGGCTCCAAACTATAGGAGGGTTTATTTTCATTTTAAGGGCCTCAAGAAATGAGATAGGCTCGTCAGTACATCAGGATTAATATATACAGTACAGACCAAAAGTTTGGACACACCTTCTCATTCAAAGAGTTTTCTTTATTTTCATGACTATGAAAATTGTAGATTCACACTGAAGGCATCAAAACTATGAATTGACACATGTGGAATTATATAAATAACAAAAAAGTGTGAAACAACTGAAAATGTGTCATATTCTAGGTTCTTCAAAGTAGCCACCTTTTGCTTTGCACACTCTTGGCATTCTCTTGATGAGCTTCAAGAGGTAGTCACCTGAAATGGTCTTTCAACAGTCTTGAAGGAGTTCCCAGAGATGCTTAGCACTTGTTGGCCCTTTTGCCTTCACTCTGCGGTCCAGCTCACCCCAAACCAACTCGATTGGGTTCAGGTCCGGTGACTGTGGAGGCCAGGTCATCTGGCGCAGCACCCCATCACTCTCCTTCTTGGTAAAATAGCCCTTACACAGCCTGGAGGTGTGTTTGGGGTCATTGTCCTGTTGAAAAATAAATGATGGTCCAACTAGACGCAAACCGGATGGAATAGCATGCCGCTGCAAGATGCTGTGGTAGCCATGCTGGTTCATTATGCCTTCAATTTTGAATAAATCCCCAACAGAGTCACCAGCAAAGCAAAGCACCCCCACACCATCACACCTCCTCCATGCTTCACGCTGGGAACCAGGCATGTAGAGTCCATCCGTTCACTTTTTCTGCGTCGCACAAAGACACGGTGGTTGGAACCAAAGATCTCAAATTTGGACTCCTCAGACCAAAGCACAGATTTCCACTGGTCTAATGTCAAATTCTTGTGTTCTTTAGCCCAAACAAGTCTCTTCTGCTTGTTGCCTTTCTTTAGTAGTGGTTTCCTAGCAGATATTCTACCATGAAGGCCTGATTCACACAGTCTCCTCTTAACAGTTGTTCTAGAGATGTGTCTGCTGCTAGAACTCCGTGTGCCACTGACCTGGTCTCTAATCTGAGCTGCTGTTAACCTGCAATTTCTGAGGCTGGTGACTCGGATGAACTTATCCTCCGAAGCAGAGGTGACTCTTGGTCTTCCTTTCCTGGGGCGGTCCACATGTGAGCCAGTTTCTTTGTAGCGCTTGATGGTTTTCGTGACTGCACTTGGGGACACTTTCAAAGTTTTCCCAATTTTTCGGACTGACTGACCTTCATTTCTTAAAGTAATGATGGCCACTTGTTTTCCTGTACTTAGCTGCTTTTTTTCTTGCCATAATACAAATTCTAACAGTCTATTCAGTAGGACTATCAGCTGTGTATCCACCTGACTTCTGCACAACACAACTGATGGTCCCAACCCCATTTATAAGGCAAGAAATCACACCTCTTAAACCTGACAGGGCACACCTGTGAAGTGAAAACCATTTCAGGTGACTACCTCTTGAAGTGGGACTCTACAATTTTCATAGTCATGAAAATAAAGAAAACTCTTTGAATGAGAATGTGTTTCCAAACTTTTGGTCTGTACTGTATGTGTGTGTGTGTGTGTGTGTGTGTGTATGTGTGTGTATATATATATATATATATATATATATATATATATACCATAGTTTTTTAGATGCTAAAAATTCACAAAAAAACAATTAATATACACTTATTGGGATTTTTTTTTTTACCAAAGTTATGTAGCAAAATACATTTTGGCCTAATATTATGAAGAAATGTAATTTTATTGGATATGTTTTATAACACAAAGTAGAAAATATTGGGGATTTTTTTTTCAAAATGTTCTGTCCTTATTTTTTGCTAAAAAATAAAAAAAATCCCAGTGATCAAGCTCTATCTATGTGAAAAAAAATTATATAAATTTCATTTGAATACAACATTGCATTACCACCCAATTGCCAGTTAAAGTAGCGCAATGCAAAATCACAAACAATGGCCTGGTCATGAAGGGGGTAAAACCTTCTGGAGGTCAAGTGGTTAATGTAATATCTAGGTCAGAAGGTTTTTAAAAAAAAAAAAAAACGCAAAAAAAAAAACCTAAAATGCGCTAAATAAACAATAAAATTATTTGATTGGAATAAAAAAATTATTTGGAAAGCTGCTGGGTGTATCTTTTTGTGTCTGTTCCCTACTGCAGTAGTTATTATTATTATTATTATTATTATTAATTTGGAACCACTGATCAATATTTGGATAGGTGTTGCCTATCCTATAAAATTTCCAAGACCGGTTGAAGGATAAACTTAGTAAGGGGTAGTGAAAACACTGAAAACAATAAAATGAATTAGAAACATTCCAATAGTGTGAATAATAATAATTGATTGCAGTGCTTAAAGTACATGAACCCTCGCCTTGTAAAACATCCCATTCAGTTTAAAATACAAATGAAATGTAACACATTTGTGTACAGATAAAAAAAAATTATAAATACCTTTTTTTTTTTTTTTTTTTTTTTTTCTCCTTGTTTTTATAAGCGGTCACATAATCTCTGTTCTCAGCTGCATTTGGGGCTTGAAGAGTTGGGGGTGGAGATACAGCAGTACATCTAGTACACCGATCCTCCCAGTGAATGTCTCTGCTGGGGGGATGGTGTGTCAGCACCAGCCTGATCATTGGAGGACAGGTAGGCTGTTCTCCCAGCACAGCCAGAAAACTGACCACACTGGGAACTATGTGATTTCATGCCTAGCGTGGTCAGTTTGAAAAAGGAAAGTAGGGGGACTGGCAAGGACACTCCATGGAAGCAATACAAAGAGAACAGGATACTTTTTAACATGCATACATGGTACAACAAACCCATATCAGGAATATGAAATGTTGGGTAACACATTTTTTAAAGGTTCATTGGAGTGTTACAGTTGACTTGTCAATTAAAGGTGATGTATTAGGTGTTGTTTATTGCATACCTATGGAATATCGCTGTATTGTTAAATATAGGTCATGTTATCTTAAATTGACCTTATTTTTTGTGTAACACTCAGGCTTGGATCGCTCTAAGCTTATTAATTTGGCTTACTTGATGGGAAGTGACTATACGGAAGGAATACCCTCTGTTGGTTATGTGTCTGCCATGGAAATACTGAATGAATTTTCTGGACATGGGTTGGAGCCTCTGCTGAAGTTTAAGTAAGTCTTTTTTCCCATATATAGGATCTATTTCCACATGTGAATTAATAAATCGATACATTTTAAATGTTTTCATAATTTGTTGGAGCATCTTAATTTTGAAAATAGACATTTAAGATAGAGTCCTTTCATGTTACTCGATCTACTAAACCCTGAAGCAAATATTTATTATATTGAAGCCTACCAATTTTTTAGATGTAATGGCTGTATTGTTTCTTGTTTTTTTTTTTTTTTTTTTTCACCCAGTGATCCTGCAAGTAAATCTGTTGTTTTTCAACCAAACAAGCTGTCCTGCAAATGTAGAAGTTAGAAAATTGAGACAAACCATTTAACACTGACAAGGGTGCTTACAATGATCAGCGTTTGTGTAAAGCCTTTATCACAAAAGGAAACAAAACCGTTTGCTTAAAAAGTGTGAGCTGGAGTTCAGCTTCAATTTGTTTAATGCATTTGGATCTGCTAGTACATCTAACACTACCATCCATTCATTTTTTTTTTCAGTTACCTTTTTACTGTAGCAGGAAACTGCTTTTATTACTCACAGTGACCTAATTGACAGACTTGTATACCATAATTCTTGTGAGACCACTGCTGGGTTCATGGTTCCTATTCACATTTGAACACCCCCAGAACTATATCTCCCAAAAGCTCTTCCTGCACACATTGTGTGGTATTGCTCGTGGGAGTCAAGGCAGCAGCATTGTTTTGCTGGTAAAGAAATGAATGTATGCATGTCAGGGATAGAGAGATGTGGGGGATAGTCCACCGGGCAGAGCCGACAACCCTGCTTGGGATTTCAGAGCATAAAAGTATAAGTACCTGAAATAAATAAATAAAAGCTACTGTTCTTTTCTCATTGTGTACAATGATGCTATTAACAGTATGTTTAATCCTTTTTCTCAGAGAATGGTGGACAGAAGCGCAAGAAAATAAGAAAATTAGACCTAATCCAAATGATACCAAAGTAAAGAAGAAACTTCGGGAGTTAGAGCTACACCCTGGCTTCCCTAACAAGGCAGTAGCTGACGCATATCTAAAACCAGTGGTAGATGAGTCAGAAGGAGCTTTTTCCTGGGGGAGACCAGACCTGGAACAAATCAGAGAATATCCTTTACTGTTTTACTAAATTATATTGTCCTAATGAATACTTTAACCCTTGTAGCCTCGTCTGCTTAATTTTAAAGCTCTTTCAAAGAAACAATGTTGTCTTTGATAGTTCTGACTTTCTGACCGTTCGGGGGCTCTACCCTCATATTGCTATCTATATATATATATATATATATATATATATATATATATATAATTAATAATATATTGTGCTGCCTTAAACATTTAAGAAAAGGGCGTTTTGTAAAGTGTAGTAATGACATTGTAAAGTCGCAGCTCAGTGATGTAGTTGGATGCTTCTGAACCCTATTCTAGCAGACATAGCACCAATTCAATTTCCTGGAGGGGTGTGGGCAGTGCATTGGACTGTTAGAAGAGTTAAAATAGGGGAGAACATTTACACCCTTACTATACCCCCTGGTGGTGTATCAAAATGCACCACCATTGGTGCGTTTTGATACAGTGGGCGGTCCGGATGTGGTTTAGGACTTGTGTCGATGGCATCAGTTTCTGAGTGCATTTTGAATTCATTGACAATTGGACGACCGTCTTGGGTACCCTTAACAAGGTATTCCAATCATCTGTCCCGCTAGACCCTAAATACTGTTTGTTAGGTATGTTAAGCGATCTTGTACTGGAGGAGCCCAAGAGAGTGGCGATTAACCGCACCCTCTTTTAAGCTTGCAAATTACTGCTTTTGTAATGGAAATCACAAGACCTACCTTCACATCAAATGTGGGTAACACATGTGGGCCACACCCTTATCTTTTGAAAAATATGTGTATCAACACAGGGGATGCTCAGGAAAATTTGAAAGGCTATGGGCAACGTGGTTGGACACCCCTGGGCTAAACCCACGTGAACTTGTTGAAATGGGTTTTGCATTCCTAATAGACTTGTATGGGAATACAAAAGCAGTCTGATGTGAACAAAAGCCTGTCGGCACAGGTTCTTATCCTGACCAGGTAGTTCTCTGCTGCTATCCGACACTTCTAGGTATGTCAGGTGGATGGTTTCTTGCTGGTAGCTGTGATCTCTGCCATTGACCAGTGTATCACTGCTGTCATAGGGGTCTGTTGGAGGAACCACTATGTGCAGCAGGGGAAATACCTGACACACCCAAAAGAGCTACAGCAGAGCCTAAAGCTCTCTTTTTGTTTGCATTTTGCTGATGTGGGTTTTAGAAACATTTTCCTTATTTATTTCTCTCTATTTATTTTATTTTTTTACCGTTATTTCTCATTGCCCCAGTCCCCTACTGTTTCCTCAGAATGATGTTCTGAGAGGACAGCCAATAGGAAATGTAAACATCACAAAGGCAGTCATAAAGACCCTGGCGGAAAAAAACTGAAAAAGAGTGAAGAATCGAGACCTGACAGTCACTTGACCATGAGTTAGGTAAATCGGGATGTAGATGTTTTTTTTTTTTTTTTCCATTCCAGCAATGAGCTAGATCAGGGGTCTCCAAACTTTCTAAACAAAGGACCAGTTTACTGTCCTTCAAACTTTAGTGGGGCCAGACTGTAGCCAATGAGAGTAGAAAATGCCCTGCATCAGTGGGGAGTATACAATGTCTCAGGCTTGGTGGTCAGTGGGTATAAAATATTACATCGGAGCTACAGGGCTATATGTATATGGGGCTGCCAGAAGACCGGCAATGGGAGTCAGAAGGATGACTTATACCGGTAGGTCACAACCCAGAAAATCAGAAACTAAAAAGAAGGGAGAATGTAAGGGCATTCCAGGATGGCCTGCCGATATTAACATATCAAATAGTAACACCAAATATTCATATAAAACCTATTAGAAGCTTTAATATACAAAGTTAGAGTGACATTAAAAGTGTGCAATTTTTGGTACATCAATAGACTTACAATATGTAAGAATATACTGTCAAGTGAGTTGATACAATTAAGCATTTGCCTGTTATACACCGCTTCTAGATTATGATGTTAACCAATGACAATTATCCAAAAAAGTCACTTAGTCCTTGAAGTAAAAAACATACAATTAAAGAAAAAACATTTTTCATGGGTATATCGTTTTACGTAAGTACAAATGAACTAGGTCAGTGATGGCGAACCTTTTTGAGCCAGAGTGCCCAAACTACAACACAAAATCAACCTATTTTTGCCAACGCTGCACTTAAACTAAAGACATCCAGGTGATGATTGCAAACAATTCAGCACTCACCCGGCTCCGGGGTCCAGTGTTGGTGTGCCTGGCAGCAGCTTCTCCTTTTGTTGGTGCTTTTGATCACCCTCCTCACTCTTGTCATTGTGTCCTCTCAGCACTGTCCTCTTGCTCCTCTCTGGCTGGTACAACTCCAGTGCCTGTTGTGGCTTGGGCTCGCTCTCCCTTCCGCATCACCTCAGCCTCTTCTCACTCTTGTTTCCACACTGTTTTCACAGTTGCTCTCCCTTCCCCCTCAGCCCTTTTTTTTTCCCGGGCTCCAGTCCGCCTCTTATTTTCTCAGGGCATGCTGCGGCTGTAGTTTTTCTTTATTTAAAATGGAGCCATAGTCTTCCGGGACTACATGTCCCATGGTGCACTTGTTCTTGCTCTTCATTGGCCCCTGGCTGCAGCAGAATTAGAGTGGGCGGCGATCCCTGCAAGCACAGCTCTGTCCCGCACTGCTTGACAGAAAAGGGGGGCGAGCGGGGGAAATACACTGACAGTCTGCACTTGCTTCTCCCCTGATCACAGTGTGGGCAATGACGGTGGCTCTAACGTGCCCACAGAGAGGGCTCTGTGTGCCAGCTGTGGTACGCATGCCATGGGTTTGCTATCCCTAAACTAGGTTAACCTCCTATTTCCCACCAAAAAAAAGAAAAAAACACACCATAAAAAACAGGACAGTAGGAGGAGGAATACTGCGCTTTCATTAATATTAATGGGAGGAATAGTGCTCAATCATTGGTGTCCGCAAAATAAATAGTTCCCCAGTGTTGGTGTCAGTGGGGAGGAATGGTGTCTCATCGTTGGTGATAGTTGAAGGATTAGTGCCCCATATCCGTAAGAGAAAGAGTTCTCCCAAAGGCTGGATAAAGGTAAACAAAGGACCACATCTGGCTGTGGGCCACAGTATGGAGACCACTGTGCTAGAGGGTGGGGGGGGGGGACAAAAGAATAATTGTTATGAGCTTGGGATTATCTGAATCTAAATCAGATGCTACAATTTTCTTAACCACAAATACATTCTGTGAAAGTCGTTTTGGATGGTATCGCTCAAAGACAGATGAAGTACTTTTACCAGTACTAAAGCAGTTAAATGCCCAACAGGTAAGCCTGTTTTTTTTTTTTTTCAAATCTTTTAATAATTTCTGATTTTTTTTTTTTTTTTTTTGTTAAAGCAAGAAATCTATGTCACACGGTAAAACGTTTGTGATGTTGGTTTGATCTGTTTGCTGTATTAATGGACTAAAAAGCTACATTTGAATAAGTTAACTCAGCTTGATCAGTGTAAGAACACAAATATCCTTGAATTTATATTTACATTATAGGCATACTCAATTTTTCATCTTTCATCTTGTCCTCAGACTCAGCTCCGAATAGATTCTTTTTTCCGTGTGGAACAGCATGAGGCCCACACAATGAAGAGTCAGCGGCTGCGTAGGGCTGTAACCTGCATGAAGAGGAAGGAGAAAGATGGCGTGACTGCAGAAGTAGAGGAAGCCACTGCCCTTATCGAGAAAGATGATGGAAACCAGAAAGGAGCAAAATCCAGTAACAGACGTAAAAAAACACAAAGTAGAAAGAAAGACAATAAGGCTGAAGGAGAGAGTCCTGATAAGGTCTGTGTGGAGGGGGGCTTTATTGGGCCAAGTTTAACATCCTCTTATGATCAAAACCCTCCCACTGGCTCTGACAGTGATTCAGAGGCAAACACTGATGCAATAAGTAAAAGAGGATCAAAAACAAGCAAAGACCGCACTGCTGCCCCAATTGTAAAGATAAATAAAATGGAGACTAGCAGTTCGAGTGAGAATGAAGAGAAGGTGGTGCTTGTGACTGCCCAGCCGGTGTTTCAGGGCAAGAATAGAAAGTCAAGGACTGCGAGAGGAAGAAAGAAATGAATATGGGAATATATATATATATATATATATATATATATATATCCTTTTCATTGTTCTGTATATGAACTTGTTCCTGATCATGATTTCTACAGTGACTTGTATAATGAAATGAAATTTAGCATTTGTCATGGCTGTTTTTATTTCTGCAGTCAGGACAAGATCATACATTTAAAAAAAAAAAAAAAAAGAGCATCAACTATCACAGCTATCTGTACGTCATCTGCAATTTTTCTCTTTCGTTAATTGACACACCGCTCCCGATCTTCTTAACCATTGGGTTATACTGCCCCCTACAGAAGTAGGACACTAGGCAGAAAAAAAGTCTGGCTACACCTATGGGCAGTCCCAGGGGGTATACTCCCTCTCTCTGCTG
Organism: Pelophylax lessonae; assembly: GCF_965119305.1. Taxonomy (NCBI): domain Eukaryota; kingdom Metazoa; phylum Chordata; class Amphibia; order Anura; family Ranidae; genus Pelophylax; species Pelophylax lessonae. The sequence continues at coordinate 481,749,814 of NC_138769.1, forward strand.
TAGGTACTCAGTTTTTTTTCTGCCTAGTCAGGACCTAGTTCTTTGTTGGGATCTCTGGTCCTGGCAAATTGTTTCTTTTTAGAAAGATTTTTTTTCTCCTGTTTTTTTTCCTGTGAGATCTACAATCAACTGCCGGACTAGGTGATGGGCTGGATAATCTAGATTCAGTGGGCACCCCAGTCTGGGCAGTGAGCATGCACAGACCTCAGCTCTACGCTAGGTTGGCCGCCGCGACAAAGCCCCACCAGATGAGGGCTGGCCTGCGAGTTAAATGGCTCGACTGGGTCTCGGCCCGAGTCGCAGCACTCCTTCTAGCCGATAGCCCCCCCCCCCCCATTTAGATGGCGAGAGGTTCTCTCTGGAGTGGTGCCCGCCTGGTTCCTGGTATGGTGAGTAGCTGTCCCCCCTCTACCCTTGGAGGGTATGACATGGTGTTGCCTTCCCTGGGTTCCAGACCAAAACATCCAAACGAAATTGCTTTGCATGCCTTGGATATGGTCCATGTAATTAGGGTGTACCTGGCAGCTGCGGAGTCTTTTAGGAAGTCAGGCTCACTATTTGTGCCCACAGGTGGCCTCGGAAAGGGTTGTCCGCTTCCTCTGTAACCATTTCCAGATTGATCAGACAGACGGTGGTTCAGGTCTATTCCATCATGGGTCAGGTTCCTCCTTTCCTTGTCAAGGCGCATTCTACTCGAGCTCTCAGTGTCTCCTGGGCCTTCTGTCCTCAGGCATCAGTGACGCAGGTTTGCAAGGCAGCATCCTGGTTGTTGGTGCACACTTTTACAAAGTTCTATAAAGTGGATGTGTTGGCATCTGCGGATGCTTCCTTTTGGCCGCAAGGTTTTTCCAGGCTGCTGTGTATGCCCCCCTGAGACTGCCCATAGGCTTAGCCAGGCTTTTCTGCCTAGTGTCCTACTCCTGTAGGTGGCAGTAAAACCCAATGGTTAAGAAGATCAGGAGCTGTGTCCGTCAGTCAACATCAGAGAAATGGATTTTACAGTAAGTCAAAAATCCCATTTTTTTTCTAGCTACATTCTGTGTAAAAGCAAAATTCTGACATAACAAATAATAATAAATGTATTTAGCAGACAGCTGTAAAAAAGACAAAAGCTTCACAATTTTCCACATAAAAACTGCCAGGCAATTATGTGCAGAACAGCATGAAATACTTGCTGTAAGGTATATAGGTACTATACAAAGAAAGTTATCTTATCTGTCCAAAGCCCACCCATGAAGTTGGGTAATTTAGACTGACTGCTGTTTTACCTTCTAGATGAGTTTTAATCCCAGGCTTCCCCTCAAAAAAAAAAAATTTTTTTTGTTTATTTGCCTACTATTGTTTCATCACTTCTGAAATCCTAACTTAAGTTTGTCAAGCATATTCTAACCTCTGAGGTCCAATAAAATAATTATTTATTGTATAATTGTTTGTATAATATTTTACCACTTGCCTACTGGGCACTTTCCCCCCTTTCTGCCCAGGCAAATTTTCATCTTTTAGTGCTGTCACGCTTTGAATGACAATTGCACGGTCGTGCAACACTGTACCCATATGACATGTTTATCATTTTTCACAAAAATAGAGCTGTCTTTTTGTGGTATTTATTCACCACTAGTTTTTTTATTTTTTGCTAAATAAACAAAAAAAGACTGTAAAATTAAAAAAAAAAAAAAAACTTTTTTTATAGTGTGTTTAAAGATCTTTGCAAACAGATAATTTTTCTCCACTAGTGGGCACTGATGAGGTGGCACTGATAGGCAGCACTGGTGGGCACTGTTGGGTCTGCACTGATAATCAGTGCCCTGATTATCAGTGTAGATGTCCCTTTCTCTCCTCTCCTCCTCCTCCTCCTCCTCCTCCTCCTCCTCCTCCTCCTCTACTAGCTCTCCCATCTGACAGGAGAACTAGGTGACCAGTCATTGCATAAAAGCTTTCTTTGCTTTATTGTTGCCTGGTGATCTAGCCACTTCCGGGTCCTGCACCCAGAAGTGAATGTCACGTGAGGCTGTGTGGACAGATTAAGAGAAAGGAGGGGGAAGGTGTATGGCGCTGCCAAAAAATGCTGATGTTTCTATATGTTATAGATATATACAATATAAATCACCACTATGAATAAAGTGTCCAGTGCATCCTATGTGTCTTCCTATTGAATGTGCAATACTAAAAAATAATACAACTATATAAGTAATAAATATTTGTGCTGAACTGTGAGAAAAGTGGATACAGAATAAGTGAGAATTGGTATGATGAGAAAATTGGATGAAATGTATGAATTAAAAAATAGATAGAAGGGGTGAAATATACAAAATATAAAAATAAATATATAAAATGTAAAAAATATAAAAAATATAAAAAAGTGGATCCACTTAAATTTACAGCCGTAAGAAATAAAACATCAAGTATGACTTAAATGAGGTGCACAATAGGTAGATAAATATTATAGCAGCAATAATACAAGAATAAATAAGTCCGTTGCACCTAAGAAAGAACAAATAGTCCCACAATGCAAGAAAATTTCCTAAAAAACTTGGCAAAAAAAAAAAAAAAGGTGACTTGAGTGCAGGTGTTTTGATGAAATATTAAAGGTGCTCAGGTATATGGTGACCGTTCAGTGCTCCCCGCACCCCTTGAACCGCACTCACCAGAACTATGTACCCCTGCAGGGGTATCAGGCCTTGACTATAATCCTGGATCTCCTCCACTGACCATCAAAGTGGTTGGGTGGTCCGATTATCTACCCGAATCTTGTGAACCCGGTTCCTTGGTGTTAGGGTCCGAAGGTGTACCGATATATGGGGGAAGAAGGCTCACATAGAGTAGTACTGCTAAGTTTTAAAATACTTTATTGTATATAAAAATTAGGTACTCACAAAGGGAATAGAGGGTAGTGGCATAGAAAGCAATAATAGCGCACTTCCGGGACGCCGTGCGTTCCACAGGGCGGATGTGCGTTCCACTTAGGCGGATGTGACGCGATGACGCTCTACGTACGTTTCGTCGTGATGACGTCTTCACGACGAAACGTACGTAGAGCGTCATCGCGTCACATCCGCCTAAGTGGAACGCACATCCGCCCTGTGGAACGCACGGCGTCCCGGAAGTGCGCTATTATTGCTTTCTATGCCACTACCCTCTATTCCCTTTGTGAGTACCTAATTTTTATATACAATAAAGTATTTTAAAACTTAGCAGTACTACTCTATGTGAGCCTTCTTCCCCCATATATCGGTACACCTTCGGACCCTAACACCAAGGAACCGGGTTCACAAGATTCGGGTAGATAATCGGACCACCCAACCACTTTGATGGTCAGTGGAGGAGATCCAGGATTATAGTCAAGGCCTGATACCCCTGCAGGGGTACATAGTTCTGGTGAGTGCGGTTCAAGGGGTGCGGGGAGCACTGAACGGTCACCATATACCTGAGCACCTTTAATATTTCATCAAAACACCTGCACTCAAGTCACCTTTTTTTTTTTTTTTTGCCAAGTTTTTTAGGAAATTTTCTTGCATTGTGGGACTATTTGTTCTTTCTTAGGTGCAACGGACTTATTTATTCTTGTATTATTGCTGCTATAATATTTATCTACCTATTGTGCACCTCATTTAAGTCATACTTGATGTTTTATTTCTTACGGCTGTAAATTTAAGTGGATCCACTTTTTTATATTTTTTATATTTTTTACATTTTATATATTTATTTTTATATTTTGTATATTTCACCCCTTCTATCTATTTTTTAATTCATACATTTCATCCAATTTTCTCATCATACCAATTCTCACTTATTCTGTATCCACTTTTCTCACAGTTCAGCACAAATATTTATTACTTATATAGTTGTATTATTTTTTAGTATTGCACATTCAATAGGAAGACACATAGGATGCACTGGACACTTTATTCATAGTGGTGATTTATATTGTATATATCTATAACATATAGAAACATCAGCATTTTTTGGCAGCGCCATACACCTTCCCCCTCCTTTCTCTTCATCTCACTATATTCTTAGTAATATAGTATAAAGGTGGGCTGCAGCCAACATTAAATACTAGGAATCTAGAATTATCCTAAGCGCGGATTTGTTTACATTTCATCTGTGTGGACAGATTGCTGTACATGGGACGTGCCATCCTCCACCGGCCGCATCCTTTCCAGCCGTAGCAGCTGAGGCCATCCTGACAGATCCCTAGCCATAGGGGGACATGCACCACAGCGCTTTCCAATGCTTTATTACACATACATTTTGTGAGTACCATTAGATCACTTGTTAATAAATACCCCATGTGCTACACTTAGATGGCGCTTGTTTCCTTCCTATACAATCCCATATACCCAATCCTTTACCCACAGTTGATCCAGAGGAACAACAATATAAATCACCACTATGAATAAAGTGTCCAGTGCATCCTATGTGTCTTCCTATTGAATGTGCAATACTAAAAAATAATACAACTATATAAGTAATAAATATTTGTGCTGAACTGTGAGAAAAGTGGATACAGAATAAGTGAGAATTGGTATGATGAGAAAATTGGATGAAATGTATGAATTAAAAAATAGATAGAAGGGGTGAAATATACAAAATATAAAAATAAATATATAAAATGTAAAAAATATAAAAAATATAAAAAAGTGGATCCACTTAAATTTACAGCCGTAAGAAATAAAACATCAAGTATGACTTAAATGAGGTGCACAATAGGTAGATAAATATTATAGCAGCAATAATACAAGAATAAATAAGTCCGTTGCACCTAAGAAAGAACAAATAGTCCCACAATGCAAGAAAATTTCCTAAAAAACTTGGCAAAAAAAAAAAAAAAGGTGACTTGAGTGCAGGTGTTTTGATGAAATATTAAAGGTGCTCAGGTATATGGTGACCGTTCAGTGCTCCCCGCACCCCTTGAACCGCACTCACCAGAACTATGTACCCCTGCAGGGGTATCAGGCCTTGACTATAATCCTGGATCTCCTCCACTGACCATCAAAGTGGTTGGGTGGTCCGATTATCTACCCGAATCTTGTGAACCCGGTTCCTTGGTGTTAGGGTCCGAAGGTGTACCGATATATGGGGGAAGAAGGCTCACATAGAGTAGTACTGCTAAGTTTTAAAATACTTTATTGTATATAAAAATTAGGTACTCACAAAGGGAATAGAGGGTAGTGGCATAGAAAGCAATAATAGCGCACTTCCGGGACGCCGTGCGTTCCACAGGGCGGATGTGCGTTCCACTTAGGCGGATGTGACGCGATGACGCTCTACGTACGTTTCGTCGTGATGACGTCTTCACGACGAAACGTACGTAGAGCGTCATCGCGTCACATCCGCCTAAGTGGAACGCACATCCGCCCTGTGGAACGCACGGCGTCCCGGAAGTGCGCTATTATTGCTTTCTATGCCACTACCCTCTATTCCCTTTGTGAGTACCTAATTTTTATATACAATAAAGTATTTTAAAACTTAGCAGTACTACTCTATGTGAGCCTTCTTCCCCCATATATCGGTACACCTTCGGACCCTAACACCAAGGAACCGGGTTCACAAGATTCGGGTAGATAATCGGACCACCCAACCACTTTGATGGTCAGTGGAGGAGATCCAGGATTATAGTCAAGGCCTGATACCCCTGCAGGGGTACATAGTTCTGGTGAGTGCGGTTCAAGGGGTGCGGGGAGCACTGAACGGTCACCATATACCTGAGCACCTTTAATATTTCATCAAAACACCTGCACTCAAGTCACCTTTTTTTTTTTTTTTTGCCAAGTTTTTTAGGAAATTTTCTTGCATTGTGGGACTATTTGTTCTTTCTTAGGTGCAACGGACTTATTTATTCTTGTATTATTGCTGCTATAATATTTATCTACCTATTGTGCACCTCATTTAAGTCATACTTGATGTTTTATTTCTTACGGCTGTAAATTTAAGTGGATCCACTTTTTTATATTTTTTATATTTTTTACATTTTATATATTTATTTTTATATTTTGTATATTTCACCCCTTCTATCTATTTTTTAATTCATACATTTCATCCAATTTTCTCATCATACCAATTCTCACTTATTCTGTATCCACTTTTCTCACAGTTCAGCACAAATATTTATTACTTATATAGTTGTATTATTTTTTAGTATTGCACATTCAATAGGAAGACACATAGGATGCACTGGACACTTTATTCATAGTGGTGATTTATATTGTATATATCTATAACATATAGAAACATCAGCATTTTTTGGCAGCGCCATACACCTTCCCCCTCCTTTCTCTTCATCTCACTATATTCTTAGTAATATAGTATAAAGGTGGGCTGCAGCCAACATTAAATACTAGGAATCTAGAATTATCCTAAGCGCGGATTTGTTTACATTTCATCTGTGTGGACAGATTGCTGTACATGGGACGTGCCATCCTCCACCGGCCGCATCCTTTCCAGCCGTAGCAGCTGAGGCCATCCTGACAGATCCCTAGCCATAGGGGGACATGCACCACAGCGCTTTCCAATGCTTTATTACACATACATTTTGTGAGTACCATTAGATCACTTGTTAATAAATACCCCATGTGCTACACTTAGATGGCGCTTGTTTCCTTCCTATACAATCCCATATACCCAATCCTTTACCCACAGTTGATCCAGAGGAAGGCGAAAAACCCCAGCAAAGCATGGTCCAGTTTGCTACAGCAGGGGTATTAAATCTTCTTCGTGATCCCCTTAGAGGCAATCGGATATTCCCTGGATTAACTTTACCTATAAATATTAGTACCCAGTTATATTATGTACACCAAGGAAAGAATCCAGGCCTTTTTTAAAGCAATCTACTGAGCTGGCCAGAACCACCTCTGGAGGGAGTCTATTCCACATTTTCACAGTTCTTACTGTGAAGAAACCTTTCTGAATTTGGAGACAAAATCTCTTTTCCTCTAGACATAAAGAGTGCCCCCTTGTCCCCTGTGTTGACCTTAAAGTGAATAACTCAACACCACAAGTTCACTATATAGATCCCTTATATATTTGTACATGTTGATGATATCCCCCTTAATCTTCTCTTCTCAAGAGAGAATAAATTCAATTCCTCTAATCTTTTCTCATAGCTGATTTCAAACTTTTTTAACAAATAAAAAACTGAAAAATTGGGCATGCAAAATTATTCAGCCCCCTTAAGTTAATACTTTGTAGCACCACCTTTTGCTGCAATTACAGCTGTAAGCCGCTTGGGGTATGTCTCTCTATCAGTTTTGCACATCGAGAGACTGAAATTTTTGCCCATTCCTCCTTGCAAAATAGCTCGAGCTCAGTGAGGTTGGATGGAGAGCGTTTGTGAACAGCAGTTTTCAGTTCTTTCCACAGATTCTCGATTGCATTCAGGTCTGGACTTTGACTTGGCCATTCTAACACCTGGATATGTTTATTTGTGAACCATTCCATTGTAGATTTTGCTTTACGTTTTGCATCATTGTCTTGTTGGAAGACAAATCTCCAACCCAGTCTCAGGTCTTTTGCAGACACCATCAGGTTTTCTTCCAGAATGGTCCTGTATTTGGCTCCATCCATCTTCCCATCAATTTTAACCATCTTCCCTGTCCCTGCTGAAGAAAAGCAGGCCCAAACCATGATGCTGCCATCACCATGTTTGACAGTGGGGATGGTGTGTTCAGTTTGATGAGCTTTGTTGCTTTTACCCCAAACATAACGTTTTGCATTGTTGCCAAAAAGTTTGATTTTGGTTTCATCTGACCAGAGCACCTTCTTCCACATGTTTGGTGTGTCTCCCAGGTGGCTTGTGGCAAACTTTAAACGACACTTTTTATGGATATCTTTAAGAAATGGCTTTCTTCTTGCCACTCTTCCATAAAGGCCAGATTTGTGCAGTATACGACTGATTGTTTTCCTATGGACAGAGTCTCCCACCTCAGCTGTAGATCTCTGCAGTTCATCCAGAGTGATCATGGGCCTCTTTTCTGCATCTCTGATCAGTCTTCTCCTTGTATGAGCTGAAAGTTTAGAGGGACGGCCAGGTCTTCGTAGATTTGCAGTGGTCTGATACTCCTTCCATTTCAATATTATCGCTTGCACAGTGCTCCTTGGGAGGTTTAAAGCTTGGGAAATCTTTTTGTATCCAAATCCAGCTTTAAACTTCTCCACAACAGTATCTCGGACCTGCCTGGTGTGTTCCTTGTTCTTCATGATGCTCTCTGCGCTTTAAACTGTCCTCTGAGACTATCACAGTGCAGGTGCATTTATACAGAGACTTGATTACACACAGGTGGATTCTATTTATCATCATTAGTCATTTAGGTCAACATTGGATCATTCAGAGATCCTCACTGAACTTCTGGAGAGAGGTTGCTGCACTGAAAGTAAAGGGGCTGAATAATTTTGCACGCCCAATTTTTCAGTTTTTTATTTGTTAACAAAGTTTGAAATATCCAATAAATTTCGTTCCACTTCATGATTGTGTCTCACTTGTTGATTCTTCACAAAAAATTACAGTTTTATATCTTTGTTTGAAGCCTGAAATGTGGCAAAAGGTTGCAAAGTTCAAGGGGGCCGAATACTTTCGCAAGGCACTGTAGTTGCCCAATGAAACCGTGCATTGAGGTTGGCTTGTAAGTTGGAGACATCCTGTAAGGAAGTTATTCCACTGCATAGCTTGGTGTCATCTGTAAAGACTGAAATAGTACTTCTAATCCCAGACCCTATATCATTTATAAAGATATTAAAAAGTAAGGGTCCCAACACTGAACCTTGGGGTACACCACTGATAACCTTAGACCATTCAGAGTAAGAATCATTAACCACTACTCTCTGAATTCTATCTTTTAGCCAGTTTTCTATCAATTTACAAATTGATATTTTCAAGCCTGTAGACTTTACCTTACACATTAGCCGTGTGTGGGGAACTGTGTCAAACACTTTTGTAAAATCCAAGTATACTACATCCACAGCCACCCCTCTGTCCAAGGTTTTACTTACCTCCTCATAAAAATAAATCCGTTTTTTTTTGACAACTTCTGTCTTTCACGAATCCATGCTGTCTGTTGCTTAAAATATTTTTTTCCAGCAAGAACTCATCTATGTGGTCTTTTATTAAACTCTCCAGTATCTTCCCGACTATAGAAGTTTAAACTAACAGGTCTATAATTACTTGGCAAATACTTTGATCCCTTTTTAATTATAGGCACAACATTGTCCCTATGCCAATTAAGCGGTACTATTCCAGTCCTTAACGAGTCCCTAAAAATGATAAACAAAGGCTTTGAAATGACAGAGCTCAATTCTTTTAGGATGCGGGGGTGGATGCCATCTGGTCCAGGCACTTTATCCACCTTTATTCCGTCTAAATATTTCTGGACCATATGACTTTTGAGCAATTGTGGATCATTTGGGGCTGTGTCAATACCATCCCCATTATGGCCATGAGCTCCCCATGCTCCTTTGTTTACACAGAGCTGAAGAAAGTATTTAATAAATTTGCCATTAGGCCTACATGCTCAGACCTAACCTTTTTACTATTAATATATTTGAAGAATTTTTTGGGGTTTGTCCTACTATCTTTTGCAATCTGTCATTCATTTGGAATTTTTGCATCCTTGATTTCCTTTTACATATTCTGTTATATTCTTTGTAACAATTAAACACTGATAGTGTTCCTTCATTTTTACATTTTTTAAAAGCAGTTTTATTGTTTATAGCTTTTTTTAACTTTGGCCGTGAGCCACATAGGTTTTATTTTTAGCCTTTAAAACTTATTGCCCATGGGAATATACTTTGCAGTGAGTTCACATATAGTTTTTTTTTTTTTTTAAGAATTCCCATTTCTGTTCTGTGTTTATTGATGCCAATATTTCCTCCCAGTCTAAGTCTTAAAGAGCAATAAACTTTGCCATAAAATGGTCTTGTAATAGGTTTATACATTTTTGCAGTTTAACTGTTCCAGCAGTGCCATTACTCCAGTCATTGTCTGGGTAGGTAAAATCCCCTATTATTATCACTGTTCCATCCCTTGCAGCCCTTTCTATATGTGCCAGGAGCTGAGTCTCCACCTCCTCAATAATACTGGGAGGTCTATAACAAACTCCATTGAACACACCCATGTACATTTCCACCCATACTGCTTCAGACTCATCACATTCTCCATCAACTAGGCCCTCTTTCACACTCACTCAGATCACTTCTTACATAGAGACAGACACCACCACCCCTCCGTATTACCCTGTAATTTCAAAAGAGAGCATAGCCAGGAATATAGTTATTAATATTAATTCATGTGAAGAATGAAGCCAAGATTCAGCAATACCAATTCTGTCATTGGTGAACAAACACTTTAATTTATGGTCACATTTTGCACACTTGTTTTGCATATTTTTTAATTTAATACAAATAGTATCATTCCCAATGGTTGTTTGTAACATGGGATTGTGCTGGGCGTGATCACGGGAGGACGAGCGATAATGCCCTCCCAGAAATGGCTGGCCGCGCTGTAACCGCCATTCGGCTTTAGCGCAGTCAGCAAGTGGTTAATTGAGCTCAATGCCATCTATTGGCATTGGTTTTATTGTAACATTTTGAATTTGCGTATTGAAAACTAGATACAGGAAGGTGTTTGGCAATTTCTGCTTATTCATTAATTAATGGCAATAACTTACAGCCTTAAGATTCATATGGAACATGTGCGAAAAATAGTTCCACAATCAGATCATCACTTATTAGACCAGTGTTTCTCAGCTCCGGTCCTCAGAACCCACTAACAGGCCAGATTTTAAGTATTACCTTGGGGAGATGCAGACTAGAATACTGCAATCACTGAGCAGCAAATGATATCACCTGGGATGTATTTCAGTTTTCTTGCAAACCTGGCCTGTTAATGTGCCCTGAGGACCGGAGTTGAGAAACATTGTATTCGACTCCTTACAGTTTACTGTGGGTTTCCTTTTCACCCCTATCTAATGTGGACAGCTTCCACTGGTGTCATGTTAAGAATTTCTGTTATGTTGTTGTGAGTAAATAATGACAAGAAGAAGACTTCAAAACAGCCCATGTTTCCATGCTTCTAGAAGACTGTCTTCCAAGGTTTCTATGCAGGAACACTATAGAAACACTCACTTCCTCCCAAAGAGTTTATAACTTTCTGTGCTATGTCTCATAAGTCATAGGATTAATGTGCTGTTAATTAATGACTTTCACATACAAGACAGTCTGAATTGCATGTTCTAAAACTTGGTGTCTGGTCATGCCAATGATTGATGTAATCCTCCATCTTGTATTTAATGACAAAATCATTTTTTTAAAATATTTATACATCTTATATCCTGTAAATATTTCCATGTGATATTTTCATGGAGGTGTTTACATATTGCTCAGTGCTTACTTCTTTTTAAGTCACAACTATACTTTTTGAATACAACTGTATGTGAATTAAATGATGCATTGTATTTTTTTTATGTATTTTTGAAAATATGAAATGTAACTTCTGTTTGTGGCCAGCGGTTTTGTATAAATTATATGCTTTTTTTTTTCTGAAATTTTTCCCAATAAAACTGCAAAGGCCTTAAAAGCTACTTTCTTTTTTGAAACGTCATGCTTGACTATGCTATGCGCTTGTTTAAAATATATCGGCTTTCTCTTTAGGTGATTCTTATCCCTGCCATATCATTCAATGGGGACATCAAGTTATAGAGTATTGGTCCCACTTTTGGGAGGATGGACACAGAGTTAAAAGTTGCTGTACATTAATCAATTTCCTCTAACAAGAGAAGTTCCTCATGACTGGCGGACAGCTAATATTGTACCTTTCCACAAAAAGGGCAGCAAGGTAGAAGCTGGCAATTGCAGACCAGTGAGTTTTACATTGGTTGTAATCAAGTTATTGGAATCACTCCTGAGAAGAAGGAACATTGATCACCTAAAAATACACAACTTTCGGGACCCAAAGCAGCATGGCTTTACTGAGGGCAAATCATGTCAGACTAATCAGATTTTTTGCGAAAAAAAGGAGTAGGTTAGGTGTAAGACGAAGGGTCTTGCACCTGGAAAGTAATCAACTAAGGTCACCAATGATGTAATAACACCATGATATATGCAAATAAATTTTATTAGGCACTTGTGCCTTTGAAGAACAAAAACTGTACAAGTGACAGGATGTGATACATACATGTGATAAAATCAATTAAAACCAACAGCAACAAGCCGACATGCTGGATCGTCATGGACAGGGATAGCCAATGAGGGCTGGAATGTATGATGCAGGCAGATCGCAGTCTACTGCGCTAGCTGACACACCTGGGTTATCTCTGGACATTCAATTCCATCACCCCCAGGAAATCCAGTTACCTTTACACAGCTCATTGCTGTGTCAACTCTGGACAGTGATCACCCAGGTGTGTCAGCTAGTGCAGTAGACTGCGATCTGCCTGCATCATACATTCCAGCCCTCATTGGCTATCCCTGTCCATGACGATCCAGCATGTGGGCTTGTTGCTGTTGGTTTTAATTGATTTTATCACATGTATGTATCACATCCTATCACTTGTACAGTTTTTGTTCTTCAAAGGCACAAGTGCCTAATAAAATGTATTTGCATATATCATGGTGTTATTACATCATTGGTGACCTTAGTTGATTACTCTCCAGGTGCAAGACCCTTCGTCTTACACCTAACCTACTCCTTTTTTTGCATCATTATTTTTGATCAACGGTCATCTAATTAGATCTCAGTGCCCATATACTATTTTCTATAATTCATGTTTACTAGGTAGGGCCAATAGGGGAACCACCCTTCCGTTTTTTCATAATCAGATTTTTTACATTTTTTTTTTTTTTTTTACTATATTACCAATGTTTTGGACCAGAGTGGTGCTGTGGACATAGCATATCTTGATTTCAGCAAGGCATTTGACACAGTTCCCCATAATGATCTAATACAAAAGTTGTACAGGGACCTAACCCTTGGGTGGTTCAGTGGATATGCAGTTGGCTAAGCACAGATATCAGAGTATGGTTGTAAATTGGGGTTCATTCCGAACAGAGACTAATCACTGGTGGTGTACAGTTAGGCTCTGTACTAGGTCCTATTCTATTTAGTCTATATGTAAGGGATCTAACTAAAGGTTTATTGGGAAAGGTATATCTTTTTGCTGATGATACAAAGGTGTGCAATAGGGTTGATATCCCTGGACATGGAATATGATTTGGCATTGCTGGGAGATTAGTCAAAGCAGTGGAAACTGCAGTTCAATGTTTCTAAATGTAAAATAATGCACCTAGGGAAAAATAATCCCTCGAGAGAGAGTACAACATTGAGGGTAAAGTGTTAGCCAACACTACAGAAGAAAAAGATTTGGGGGTACTTATTTCCGATGATTGCAAAATGAGCAAACAGTGTGACCAGGCAGAGGGAAAAGTGAATAGAATTCTGGGATGCATTACTAGAGGGATCACCAGCAGAAGGAAGGAGGTCCTGATTACCTTATATATAGTGCCTTGAAATTTTCCACATTTTGTCATGTTACAACCAAAAACATAAATGTATTTTATTGGGTTTTTTAATGTGATAGACCAACACAAAGTGGTACATAATTGTGAAGTGAAAGGAAAATGATAAATGGTTTTCACAAATAAATATCTGAAAAGTGTTGCGTGCATTTGTATTCAGCCCTCTTACTCTGATACACCTAACTTGAATCCAGTGGAACCAATTGCCTTTAGAAGTCACCTAATTAGTAAATAGAATCCACCTGTGTGTAATGTAATCTCAGCATAGGCGTGCGCACATGGTGTGCCTGGGCACAACCTAATCACCTTGTGTGCATTAGCATTATCACTCTGTGTACAGACAAGGAGATGGGAAAGGTCTTCCTCTCATCGCCTCTGCCATAAAAGAAGTGCTTGCACACTTCTTTCACATTGCTGGCAGGGAGATCGATGTGCCGGGCCATATATATGTAGACACACACACACAAGCATCTGTGATGGAGCTTTGCGGTGCACACCCTAATGCAACAGGTTGCGCCCACCTATGAATCTCAGTATAAATACAGCTGTTCTGTGAAGCCATCTGAGGTTAGTTAGAGAACCTTAGTGAACAAACAGCATCATGAAAGCCAAAGCACACACCAGACAGGTCAGGGATACAGTTGTGGAGAAATTTAAAGCAGGGTTAAGTTATAAATAAACATCCCAAGCTTTGAAAATCTCACAAGAGCACTGTTCCATCCATCATCCGAAAATGGAAAGAGTATGCCACAACTGCAAACCTACCAATACATGGCCGTCCACCTAAACTGACAAGGAGAGCAATTAATCAGAGACGCAGCCAAGAGGCCCATGGTAACTCTGGATGAGCTGCAGAGATCCACAGCTCAGGTGGGAGAATCTGTCCACAGGATAACTATTAGTCATGCACTCCACAAATCTGACCTTTATGGAGGAGTGGCAAGAAGAAAGCCATAAGAAGCCTCATTTTCAGTTTGCAAGAAGCCATGTGTGGGACACAGCAAACATCTGGAATAAGGTTATCTGGTCAGATGAGACCAAAATTAAACTTTTTGGCCTAAAGCAAAACGCTATGTGTGGCGTAGAACTAACACTGCACATCACCCTGAACACACCATCCCTACCGTGAAACATGGTGGTGGCAGCATCATGTTGTGGGGATGCTTTTCTTCATCAGGGATAGGGAAGCTGGTCAGAGTTGATGGGAAACACAGGGCAAACTTATAAGAAAACGTGTTAGTCTACAAAAGATTTTAGACTGGGGTGGAGGTTCACCTTTCAGCAGGACAACGACCCTAAACATACAGCCAAAGCTACAATGGAATGGTTTAGATCAAAGCATAGTCACGTGTTAGAATGGCCCAGCCAAAGTCCAGACCTAAGTCCAATTTGAGAATTTGTGACAAAACTTCAGAATTGCTGTTCACATACACTCTCCATCCAATCTGACAGAGCTTGAGCTATTTGGCAAAGAAGAATGAACAAAAAAAATCCTCTCTCTAGATGTGCAAAGCTGGTAGTGACATACCCAAAAAGACTTGCAGCTGTAATTTCAGTGAAAGGTGGTTCTACAAAGTATTGAACCAGGGGGGCTGAATACAAATGCATGCCACACTTTTCAGATATTTATTTGTAAAAAAAAATTTGAAAACCATTTGTCATTTTCCTTCCACTTCACAATTATTTGCCACTTTGTGTTGGTCTATCACATAAAATCCCAAAATGAAAGTGCATTTACCTTTTTGGTTAACATGACAAAATGTGGAAAATTCTAAGGGGTATGAATACTTTTTCAAGGTACTGTAGAACTTCAGTGAGACCTAATTTAGAATACTGCATCCAGTTCTGGAGACCTCGCATACAAAAATATATTGATAAGTTAGAACAAATCCAGAGACGGAAAACAAAAATGGTGAAAGGTCTGAGGGATAAATAAAACATATTGAGAGCGACCTCAGGAACTTAATAAATACAGTCTGGAGGAAAGAATGGAAAGGGGAGACATGATTGAAACCTTTAAATACATCAAGGGGGTGAATAAGATTCAGGAGGGCAGTTTTTTCCAATATGAAACCAAAATCAAGAACACGGGGACATGAGCTCAAACTAACTAGAGGAAAGTTCAAAAATAATTTTGGAAAGCATTTTTTTTACTATGAAAGGTTAGTTGATGCTTGGAATAAACTTCCAGCAGAGGTAGTGAGACAATCAACAGTAAATGGCTTTAAACATGCTTGGAACAAACATACAGTATCCCACATAAGTGAGTACACCCCTCACATTTATGTAAATGTTTTTTTTTTTTTTTTTCATGTGACAACACTGAAGAAATTACACTTTGCTACAATGTAAAGTAGTGAGTGTACAGCTTGTATAACAGTGTACATTTGCTGTCCCCTCAAAACAACTCAACACACAGCAATTAATGTCAATACCGCTGGCAGCAAAAGTGAGTACACCCCTAAATGAAAATGTCCAAATTGGGCCCAAAGTGTCAATATTTTGTGTGGCCACCATTATTTTCCAGCACTGCCTTAACCCTCTTGGGCATGGAGTTCACCAGAGCTTCACAGGTTGCCACTGGTGTCCTCTTCCACTCCTCCATGATGACATCACAGAGCTGGTGGATGTTAGAGACCTTGTGCTCCTCCACCTTTTATTTGAGGATGTGCCACATACGCTTAATAGTGTTTCAGTCTGTAGACATGCTTGGCCAGTCCATCACCTTTACCATCAGCTTCTTTAGCAAGGCAGTGGTCGTCTTGGAGGTGTGTTTGGGGTTGTTATGTTGGAATACTGCCCTTCCGTACAAATTTTGAAATCGCATGTACTTGTCATACAGAAAAATTGGGCCTTGGTTGTTGGTGGTGCCTGAACACTGCAACCCATCGCAGTTACTCTTGCTGGGTGCAGGAACATGCCCTGCTGGTAAAAAGTCCATACCGATTTGAAATTGGCAAAGATCAAGTGTTGTATAGTTCTTATCAGTGATCTAGTGGAGGCACTGTGCTGTCATCTGACCTGGCCAAGGTTGGGTGTCGGCTATGCAAACCTGCTGGAGTGATGGGGACCTGGAAGGTTAGTATCGGCAGGAACTGAAAGTGAAATTGGGCCTTTGGTGTTGGTGGTGCCTGAACACCATAACCCCTCACAGTTACTCTTGCTGGGCGCAGGAACGGGACCTGCTGGTAAGAATTCCATACAAATTTGAAATTGCATGCACTTGTCATACAGGTGCCAAAAATTGGGCCTTTGCTGTTGGTGGTGCCTGAGCACCGTAACCCCTCATAGTTATTCTTGCTGGGCTCAGGAATGGGACCTGCTGGTAAGAATTACATACAAATTTGAAATCGCATGTACTTGTCATATAGATGCCAAAAATTTGGCCTTTGCTGTTGGTAGTGCCTGAGTACCGTAACCCCTCACAGATACTCTTACTGGGTGCAGGAATTTGACCTGCTGGTAAGAATTCCATATGAATTTGAAATGACATGTACTTGTCATACAGGTGCCAAAAATTGGGCCTTTGCTGTTGGTGGTGCCTGAACACCGTAACCCCTCCCAGTTACTCTTGCAGGGCACAGGGACAGGACCTGCTGTTAAAAATTACATACGAAATTTAAATTGTATGCATCTTTCATACAAGTGCAGAAAAATTAGGCCTTTGGGGTTGGTGGTGACCTAAACCAAAAACATTGTTGGAAGCTAGCAGAATCAAGGTTGAGGAATAGGATTAGCAGCATATGCAGTCTACAAGGGATGGCAGACCCCTAGCAAATTCAATCCGTTACATCAACATCAGGGGCTTGATAGCTGCTGTTGATCCAGGACTGATTCATTTTGATAAAAGTCAGCTGGTCAACAGAGTCTGCGTACAGACACACTCTTTTGTCCGTCACAAAACCTCCAGCAGCACTGAACATCCGTTCAGAAAGCATGCTGGAAGCAGGACAGGACAGTAGCTCCATTGCATATTGAGCAAGCTCTGGCCAGTGGTCCATCCCCAAGACACAGTAAACCAGTGGATGCTCAGTTGGAAAGGTCTCCATGTCTGCTCTTGCCCCTAGATAATCATGCACCATATGATGGAGGCGCTGGCGATGGTTGCTTAAACCTAACAGCACTGGGTGCTGCTGAGTACTAAAGAACTGTTTAAAGGCATCGGACAGCCGGCCGCCTTCACCCCTCCTCCTTTGGCTGAATAATGCCTCAGAAACACATCCAGAGAATGTTAACTTCCCAGTGTCTGGAAAGGTGGTACACAATTTTTTTTTTAAGGCCTCCTCAAAATGTTTCATCTTCTGTTCCCTCTGCGAAGGCAGGATGAGCTCTGCAACTTTACCCTTGTAATGTGGATCAAGAAGGGTTGCTGTTGTGGGTCGTGGCTGATGCCTGGCAGTGTGGGTGGCTTGCTTGCTTGCTGGCACCTTGTTGTGGGTTGGTGGCTCACACTTGGCAGTGTGGGTTGCTTGCTGGCACCCTGTTGTGGTTTGGTGGCTTACGCCTGGCAGTGTGGGTGGCTTGCTTGCGGTCATCCTGTGGTGGGTTGGTGGCTGACGCCTGGCAGTGTGGGTGGCTTGCTTGCTGGCACCCTGTTGTGGGGTGGCTGGCTGCTGTCACCCTGTTGTGGGTCGGTGGCTGACGCCTGGCAGTGTGGGTGGCTTGCTGAGTTGCTGGCACCCTTGTGAGTCGGTGGCTGACGCCTGGCAGTTTGGGTGGCTGGCTGGCACCCTGTTGTGGGTTGGTGGCTGACACCTGGCAGTGTGGGTTGCTTGCTGGCACCCTGTTGTGGGTTTGTGGCTGACGCCTGGCAGTGTGGGTGGCTTAAATAAAATATAGCTGCACTAAATTTGATGAATATATGAAAATATATAATAATATATAATAAATACATGTGATGTTAGATAATGTCAATGAAATACATCTAAAACATTAAATTAATGAACCAAGTGTGTACAAGTGCACAATGGAGTAAACGCATACAAATTAGTTCTAGGATTAAATTAAATGAAAACAGGAGTGCAAAATAAATGGTCCAGTGCACACAGCAATTGAATATATGCACAGCTATAATAAATATAGCTCGGCCAGGTATAGTAATAGGTGCAGGTGCACAATACAAAGAAAATTAAAAATAGTGAAGTCCCAAAATATTAGGAATAAAATATCAGTGTAGGGAAAAGATGTGAAGTCCTCCACCACAGCAATGTTAAATTGTTCCTCCGTGGTGCGTCCATTAATAAGACAAGTTCATACGCTTACCAGATGTTGGTAAAAAGTGTGCCTTTCAATCTTATCCTCAATGAGTCCAGGTGAATAGACCACCAAGATGTAGACTGGCTACGGATCAGTGTTAGATGGATGCAACCTTCAGACGCTAATGAGGCAGTATGGGACACAAACGGCTTCCACCGCAGGGTCAGCATATATAAAAGGCAAAAGCTCTGTCTGGTAGTCCTGGCTGACTTGCTTGGAGAGGTCCTTGAACTCCTTCCTCCAGAGCATGGAACAGACCCCAGATGTACCCCTCTTTAATCTTTTGTTATTCGGTTATTATAACCTTTTGTTATTCGGAAGAAATCAGTATGTTTGTCTGTGTCCATGTGGGTGGCTTGCTTGCTGGCACAGTGTTGTGGGGTGGCTGGCTGCTGTCAGCCTGTTGTGGGTCGGTGGCTGACGCCTGGCATTATGGGTGGCTTGCTTGCTGGCACCCTGTTGTGAGTGGCTGACTTGCTGGAACACTGGTGGCCGGGGGCTGGCTTGGTGTCACCCTGTTGTGGGTGGCTGGCTTGCTGGGACACTGTGGTGGGTAGCTGGCTTGGTGTCACCCTGTTGCGGGTGGCTGGCTTTCAAGAACACTGTGGTGGGTGGCTGGCTTGGTGTCACCCTGTTGTGGGTGGCTGGCTTGCAGGAACACTGTGGTAGGTGGCTGACTTGGTGTCACCCTGTTGTGGGTGGCTGGCTTGCTGGAACACTGTGGTGGGTGGGTGGCTTGCTTGGTGTTACCCTGTGGTGGGTGGCTGGCTTGCAGGAACACTGTGGAGGGTGGCTGGCTTGCAGGAACACTGTGGTAGGTGGCTGACTTGGTGTCACCCTGTTGTGGGTGGCTGGCTTGCTGGAACACTGTGGTGGGTGGGTGGCTTGCTTGGTGTTACCCTGTGGTGGGTGGCTGGCTTGCAGGAACACTGTGGAGGGTGGCTGGCTTGGTGTCACCCTGTTGTGGGTGGCTGGCTTGCAGGAACACTGTGGTAGGGGGCTGACTTGGTGTCACCCTGTTGTGGGTGGCTGGCTTGCTGGAACACTGTGGTGGGTGGGTGGGTGGCTTGCTTGGTGTTACCCTGTGGTGGGTGGCTGGCTTGCAGGAACACTGTGGAGGGTGGCTGGCTTGGTGTCACCCTACTGTGGGTGGCTGGCTTGCAGGAACACTGCGGTGGGTGGCTGGCTTGGTGTCACCCTGTTGTGGGTGGCTGGCTTGCAGGAACACTGTGGTGGGTGGCTGGCTTGGTGTCACCCTATTGTGGGGGCTGGCTTGCAGGAACACTGTGGTGGGTGGCTGGCTGGCTTGCTTGAACACTGTGGTAAGTGGCTGACTTGGGGTCACCCTGTTGTGTGGGTGGCTGGCTTGGTGTCACTCACTCACCCATGCCTGTTGTGGGTGGTTGGCTTGCTGGAACACCGTGTGGTTACTGGTCACGGTGGCGGGTGGCTGGACGCTGGCCGACTGGCACCCTCTTCTGTTGTGGGTCGGATGGCTGGCGGCTGGCATCCTGTGGTGAGTGGCTGAGGCCAGGGTCTGTGGATGGATGGCACCGCGACCGGACCGCACTGTAGCTGGCTGCACACGAGGCTGTCCAAGGCGTGAGAGGTGGTCTTAAGGCAGATATCGATTCCGATATATTGGGGATAATCGGTCGATCTCTAGTATCCAGCACAAAAAGTTTGAGCGCATGTTACCAAACATTGGGTGAACATGGACAAGATAAGGTACTTGGTCCATTGCTCCCCACACGTCCACAGCTCATTTACAGGAAGGCACCCTCTCTTTGGGATAATATTGCCCCAGGGGTCATTGACCCCCCCTCCCCCAAAATTCCAGATAATAGACTTTTTTACTTTTTGTCAGGATTTTACACGTACGTGAAGTGCGCTGCCTGTAGGAACTCCAAAGTGAATATTAAAAAATGTAAGGAATTTACCTAATCTGTCACTAAGAGACAGTATAAAATTAAAGATTTGATTACATGCACTATCCAGGGCATTGGTATATATGCTATACAGTTGTGCTCATAAGTTTACATACCCTGGCAGAATTTGTGATTTCCTGGCCATTTTTCTGAGAATATGAATGATAACACAAAAACCTTTCTTTCACTCATGGTTAGTGTTTGGCTGAAGCCATTTATTATCAATCAACTGTGTTTACTCTTTTTAAATGATAATGACAACAGAAACTACCCAAATTACCCTGATTAAAAGTTTACATACCCTGGTGATTTTGGCCTGATAACATGCACACAAGTTGACACAAAGGGGGTTGAATGCCTATTAAAGGTAACCATCTTCACCTGTGATCCATTTGCTTGTAATTGGTGTGTGTGTATAAAAGGTCAATGAGTTTCTGGACTCCTGACAGACCCTTGCATTTTTCATCCAGTGCTGCACTGACGTTTCTGGATTCTGAGTCATGGGGAAAGCAAAAAAATTGTCAAAGGATCTGTGGGAAAAGGTAGCTGAACCATATAAAACAGGAAAGGGATATAAAAAGATATCCAAGGAATTACGAATGCCAATCAGCAGTGTTCAAAACTCTAATCAAGAAGTGGAAAATGAGGAGTTCTGTTGAAACCTAACCACGGTCAGGTAGACCAACCAAAATTTCAGCCACAATGCCAGGAAAATTGTTCAGGATGCAAAGAAAAAAACACAAATAAGTTCAGATGAAATACAGGACTCTGAGAACACGTGGTGTGGCTGTTTCAAGATGCACAATAAGGAGGCACTTGAAGAAATATGGGCTGCATGGTCGAGTCGCCAGAAGAAAGCCATTACTACGCAAATGCCACAAAGTATCTCGCTTACAATACCCCAAACAGCACAGAGACAAGCCCCAAACCTTCTGGTACAAAGTCAGTTGAAGTGATGAGACCAAAATTGAGCTTTTTGGCCACAACCATAAACGCTACCTTTGGAGAGGAGTCAACAAGGTCTATGATGAAAGGTACACCATTCCTACTGTGAAACACGGAGGATGATCACTAATGTTTTGGGGATGTCTGAGCTACAAAGGCACAGGACATTTGGTCAGAATTGATGGCAAGGTAAATGTAGTATGTTATCAAAAAATACTGGAGGGAAATTTGCATTCATCAGCCCGGAAGCTGCGCATGGGATGTACTTGGACATTCCAACATGACAATGATTCTAACAACAAGGCCAAGTCAACCTGTCATTGACTACAGCAGAATAAAGTGAAGGTTCTGGAGTGGCCATCTCAGTCTCCTGACCTCAATATCATTGAGCCACTCTGGGGAGATCTCAAATGTGCAGTTCAAGCAAGGCAGCCTAAAAATTTACAGGAACTGGAGGCTTTTTGCCAGGAAGAATGGGCAGCTTTACCATCTGATAAAATAAAGAGCCTCATCCACAAATACCACAAAATACTTCAAGCTGTCATTGATGTTAAAGGGGGCAATAATCGGTATTAAGAACTAGGGTATGTAAACTTTTGATCAGGGTCATTTGGGTAGTTTCTGTTTTCATTATAATTTCAAAAGAGTAAACACAGTTGATTGATAATAAATGGCTTCAGCCAAACACTAACCATGATTGAAAGAAAAGTTTTTGTGTTATCATTCATATTCTCTGACAAATGGCCAAGAAATCATAAATTCTGCCAGGGTATGTAAACTTATGAGCACAACTGTATATATAATGTATAGAATGTGGTCTTCAATACATTGGAAAGAGTTTAAGGGCTTTAAATGTAATGATAACAGAACATGTAAATAATATTAAAAAAAAAAAGAAAAGAGATAAAAACTCAGTGTTTTGAGACACTTTAGGATGTACTGTAACAGAGACCCTAGGGGTCTAAAATTGTGGGGGATTGAGAGGGTCATAAGACACCGGAGGAGGAGGTAATTATGTTCGACATTTGAGCCGCAGGGAGTCATTTTGGATTAATGAAACCAAAGTCCTGACCCCTGCTACCTTTTTTATTATTGAGGGCAGAGTGCCCTTTAAAAAGTTGCTTGAGACACTTCTGATCAAAGATCGATGCGCAATAACATCCTGTGTTGTTTTCATACAAACAGGGTACAGTAGTTGTACTATATATTTAGACAATGTTCCAGGTATTTAATTGTGAAGACGGGTAGTTGTGTTTGTTTTTTTTAAAACTGAAAAGCTGGAGGCTGCACCACCTTTCTCTGCAATTATGCAGGCAGTGTCTGGTTTCTTTGATGCTCGGGACTGTGTGTATAGACTATGTGGGTAGATTATGTGGCTCTGTTTCCATGACAAAGTCTCACCTACGGATGTAACGCATATGGGGGAGGAGCTATGTATGACGTCACCAGCGGCTATCCTATTGGTTTTGTACATGTAACCAGATCGTGCTATCTATGCACTTGGAACAAGTTTTGTTGAAAATGTATAATAAAATATACAAAAAACAAAATACTTAATTGGGGTACATTCTACCCTGTACTATGATGCAGCGCATAAATACACTACATAAAAATACATTTCCAATCACACAAATAAATAAATTCACTCTGCAGTATGATGCCTAATGTGTTGTGCGGCGTAAAAGTACCCCATACCATCACATCATGCATGACACCGCTTACCCCGAAAGCATTTACTAGAAACACATTACTATATACATATTACTAAACATTGCATGCATCGTTTCAAACCATAATATAGTTCAATAAGCAACAGGTGTGATGGGGGGAGGGTTAGGAGAGGGGTGTAGGGGAGGGAGAATGAGATCACAAGCCCGAAGCTTTATTGAATGGACAAAGACACACAAGGGAGAGTGGGGGAAGGGGGAATCTTCAGACCCCCTCTTCCTCCATGAAATCCATCAAGTTATAGTTTCTGAGCAGACTGTGAACCAGTCTGTAACAGTCCTCAATGGAATACTTTCCCTCTGGTGGAAATGGCACTTACTGGCACACCAAAAAGCATCCTTAGAGCAGCACAACACCCGCCAGGCGTTGTCAATGTCCTCCTGGGAAAAAAGTTCTACAAAAAAGTCAATTTAGCACACCAAAGTGTTATGTGGTACAAAGTCTTTGAGTTCAAGTTCTAAGGCCCTCAACAGGCCCTCTACAAAGGGGCACTCTTCATAAAATGTGCAAAGCAGTTTTCTCCTGGATAATGCAAAATGGGCAGTGCCTGTATCTGCACAGGTTTCTGGCATGCATAAATGTCCTGAGCGGCAACGCCCCCTGGATTACCATCCATGCCAGGACGTTGTGCTTGTTGGTGAGTCTCTTTGAAGAGACATTCCTCCAGACCACTTTGCAAGTGGCTGAAGGTAGGCCTGGAACAGTCTCCACAGTGTCCATGGCTCTGATCAACTTGTAGTTAGTTTTTGGCTTCCACAAGTCAGGCTTAACTCCATACAGCCCCTGCAATTTGATAAACTAAAAAGTGTCCAAGTAATACCAAGGAGTGTCCCAGTTGTGGGGGATGAAACTGTCCCATTTGTTCCATCCAAGGAACCTTCAAAGAGGCAGGAGGAAAAAAACAGGACATGGAGTTCCCACCGGAATACAAAATTCTGTCCACGTAAGTCCTGCGGATTCAGTTGCAAGTAAAGAACACCCTCAGCAATGTAGCGATGTCAGGCACGCCCATACCACCCTTGAGGGGTTCCTTGAACATGACTGCCCACTTCATTCTGTCCATTTTTGAGCCCCAGATGAAATGAAACACCGCCCTGGTGATGGCCTTGCAGGTGTTGACCCGGGGGGCCAGGTCTAGGCAAGGTACTGCAACACAGGGAGAATCTCACTGTGGAGTACCAGTGTTTTCTCTGTGATTGTGAGTTCTCTGAGGCTCCATAGTCCAAACTTTTGTCTCATCTTTGACAGTATCTCCTCCCAAAACTTCTGGGGTCCCCCCCTCAGCTCCAATTCAGGCTACAAGAATTTAGATGAAATCTGCTTTGACGCTGAAAGGGATGGAGGCAGAAGAAGAAAGGAACCACTTTCCAAAGAGCATGTGCTCTGACTTCCCGCAGTTGACTTTTGCCCCTGAAGTTTTCCTGAAGTCCTCACAGGTCTGGACAAATCAGGCAATGGAGTGCTGGTCAGCACAGAACACCGTCATGTCGTCCATGTAGAGTGAGCACTTGACTTCTCTTCTGTCTGGTCCCAGCGCTGTGATCCCTCTGATATCTGGGTTTCGTCTGATGCATTTGGCGAACAGCTCTATACAGCAAACAAAAAGCATAGGTGAAAGAGGGCAGCCTTGTCTGACCTCGGAGAGAACAGGGAAGGGGTCAGTTTTCCAGGCATTTACCAACACCGTACTATAAATGTCAATGTACATCAGGTTGACATACAAACAAAATATTTTCTCAAGACCAAACCTTTACAGAGCTCTGCACATAAACTCATGGGAGACACAGTCAAAGGCCTTTTCCTGGCCAAGACTGACCAGAGCCACGTGCATTCGGCAGCCTTGGATGTACTGGACAATGTCCCTGACAAGCATAAGGCTGTTCGCAATCCTGCGACCAGGAATGCCGCAAGTCTGATCCGGGTGGATGATCTGTCTTATGACAGATTTCAACCTAGATTAGTGAATACACAATATCCCCAAGGGGCAATTCTCCAGATTACGGAAGAATTGCACCCGTGGAGAAGACTATGAGGAGCAGGACCAAGTTTTGATTCACAGGTTCCTGGACAAGGGGTATGACTCCACCTTGGTCCAGGCGGCCTTTGAAGAATGTAAAAATCCTTGTTCCGCAAAATCCACATCTGACTTGACAGCTTTTGGGGAGGTGAGGATGGAGAGTATAATCAGACGCCACTGGGGGATTTTAATGAAGGATCCAAAATTGGCTCCTGTTTTACCTAAGTATCCCAGAGTCATTTATAGGAGTCCCAGAAATGTAAAAAACATAATAGCCCCGAGCAGGTTTAAAAAGCCCAAAATTTCCACACAGCCCCTTCTTACCTTTTGCAACTTAGTGGGCATGCATCAATTTAAAAAAATCTTATGCAAGATGTGCCCCTTTGTTATGCACAGACAGAAGTGGTTTCAGGGTCCATTAGGGAAAAAATACATCCACAAACATTTCTATAGTTGCTCCACTGAGTTTGTGGTGTATTGCCTGACGTGTCCCTGTGGTCTCCTTTACGTGGGACGCACCATCCGCACAGTGCGTGCCCGCTTTGGAGACCACAGGAGATTAATTGAAAAGGGGTCTGTGGAGCATAGTGTCCCCAGACATTTTCGTCTCCATCACAATCACTCGACTGAGGGACTACAGGTTTGGGTCATCGAGACCATCCCCCCCTGCGATTCAGTGGCAGAGCGTTTCCAGACCCTCTGCCATAGGGAAACTTTCTGGATTTTCACTCTTAATTCCTTGGCCCCCGGGGGGTTAAATGAGGAGCTTGAAATCAACACCATTTTATAGTGAGCACCATGGATGTGATTATGTACCGTTGCTAATTTTGGTATTTTTGGTAATTTTATGCATTTCTCTTCTTTTTACAACGAGTCCTGCTGACATTTGCTGTTTTTTGCCCCCCCCCCCTTTTTTTTTGTCCTTGCCAGTGGTTAATTGGTTAACCCCCAGTGAGGTTGTTTGCCTTTTATGTATGTTTTATCGATCGATTTTTTTATAGAGCCAAAGTTTTGAGGTGTATTTATTTTATTATTCATTTACTGATGTTATATAATTACTAATATTCAGGTTTTTATAATAGAGTCCCATATTTATATCTACATTTATATATACATACACATCCTCTATATGTGACACGTTCACATAAGATAGGTTATACCACTTTTGCAGTTGGGGTTCTATTAATTTAATGTTTTAATTATATTCCATGTATTTATATTTTTAAATGAATCCAATGGGGAGGTGTCTTTTCTATGTTCCACACTGAGTTAGTCACTCCGCTCTTATATAGGGTTTTATATATGCTAATTAATGTGATGTTTCTTTAATATTTATTGCCTCTGTTGCTGCTGGGAGGTGTTTGTCCCTCCCCTCTCTCTCTTTTTTCCTCTTTGTTAATTTTTCTTTCATTTTTATTGGTGTCACCTGAGGTTTGTCCAATCCTCAGCAGTGTAATTGTTTCCTATGATTATAAATACTTTCCATGGTGGAGGGGCGGGCCTGCCTGATGAAGGAGGAGGTCCTCCAAAACGACGTTGCGGCCCGCCCTCCACTCTTGGTTCAGTGTTCGTTCCTGTCGGCTTCCGTGGAGGAACCGACAGACTTGTCCTTTCTACTTCCGGTTCCGGGTCATTACCTCCCTGCTGCACGGCGGATTGCGGTGAGGCTGCCCAGCCAGGGAGCCCACGCCATTTGCAGCATCACCCGGTATTGCCGGTATCCAGGACTGCCTTCACCATTATACAGGACCCGCCATACAGGACCCAGATGTGATTATCCTTCATCTTGCATCTTCCATCGGATCCACTGTGGGGACTGTCCTTTTGCACCATGCATGCTGTCTTATTGGAATACCTGTTTTTAACATGTAAGTTACTACATTAAATTATACAGCTGTTCATCTACCTTTATGACTTGGCGCCCTTGTTCTTTTTCTTTGTGACAGATTTCAACCTGTTGAACACAACCTTGGCTTTTCATATCCCATCTCTCCCCCTTCTACTTATACAAAATCGTGATCATCCCCTCTCTCAGTGAAGAAGGCATTCTACCCTCCACCACCATCTCCTCATACAGCTCGAGCAGGTCTGGGCACACGAGATCCCAAAGCACTACATAGAGCGCCGCTGAGAGACTATCGCAGCCCAGGCTCCAGCCCTGCCTAAGGGATCTGACAGCAGAGTGCAGCTTCTCCAACGCCAAGGGAGCGTTGGTGGCCAACGAACCTGCGGGATCAATTTGGTTAGTGATACCTGACAAGCCGGAGTCATGTCAATTTCTTTAGGGGAGTAGAGGTTGGTGTAGTCGTCACTGACCACTTGCATCACAGCCTCCATCCCCTTCTGGAGTGTTCTGTTCTTGTCACGCAGCTCTGACAAGGGTGTGGGTCCTGAGTGAAGTTTCCTGAGAAAAAAAAAGTTACACTTCTCGCCTTTCTCAAGATTCTCCACCTTGGCACGATAGACAATATGCCTGGATTCTTCCGCAAAGTGTTCTTTCAGGCTCTTCTTGGTGTCACTCCAGGTCCGGCCTAACATCCCAGCCGCAGTGGCGAAGGTCCTGCAGGGACTGCAATAGACAATGCGGTTTCCTGAGTTCCGTCTTCCTGGAATACACTTGCTGGCGTCCCCCTGCCTGAAAGAAGCTGCGCAGCTAAACTTTCACAAACTTCCACCAGTCGCTTAACTTTTCCGAAGAATCTTTTCTTCTCCTTCCAGGTGGCTTAGGCCCCCCCTGGGTTCCTCTAGCAATTCCTCATTTTCCAGCAGGGTACAATTCAGCTTACAGGAGCCCAGGCTGGGGGCGAAGCCCCCGCCCAGGTCACCCCAAAAGTGAAAAAGCAGAGGGCCATGGAGAACTATTGATGCCTGACTGCCCTTCGAGGTAAGCACAAAGCCAATCCTGGAATGCACAAATCTGTCGGGATGGCACCATGAATAGTTCATGGAACCTCTCCCTATGGATCCCACGGCATCCTGCAAGGAAGCCTCCATGATCATCTCTTTGAGCAGGCTCTGTTCTATCAGGAGATAGATTGGAGACAGTAAAAGAAGGGAAGGATCTGTGCAAAAAGATCAAACAGCCTTTTTACACAATGCAGAGGATTAACCCCTTAGGTTCCACAATGAGTATAACAGTCATGCTTTACTGCATATACAGACTGATTTTACTGTTGTGGGTTTAGCAACACTTTAACCACTTTAGCCCCGGAGGATTTGGCTGCTCAATGACCAGGCCCTATTTTGCGATTTGGCACTGCGTGATTTTAACGAATAATTGCGCGGTCGTGTGTACCCAAATGAAATTGATGTCCTTTTTTTCCCCACAAACAGAGCTTTCTTTTGGTGGTATTTGATCACCTGTGCGATTTTTATTTTTTGCGCTATAAACAAAAAAAGAGCGACAATTTTGAAAAAAAATAGCAATATTTTTCACATTTTTTATATGAATTTCTAAAAAAAATTGTAAAAATCAAATTTTTTTAACATTTTAAGCCAATTTGTTTTCTGCTACATATTTTTGGTAAAAAAAAATCACAATAAGCGTATTTTGATTGGTTTGCGCAAAAGTTATTGCGTTTACTAACTACGGGAAAGATTTAGGTCATTTTTATTGTTTTTTTTTTAAACTAGTAATGGCAGTGATCTGCAATTTTTTTTTGCGGGACTGCGACATTGCGGCAGACAGATCAGACCCCTAACTGACATTTTTGACACTTTTGGGGGTACCAGTGACATTACTACAGTAATCAGTGCAATAAATATGCACTGTTACTGTAAAAATTACACTGGCAGGGAAGGGGTTAACTTTACTGGTAATCAAGGGGTTAAGTGTGTCCCTAGGAGCATGATTCTAACTGTCAGGGGGCGTGGCTTGTGAGATAATCACAGAGACATGCGATCCTATATAGCAGGATCGCATAGCCTCTGTGATAATCTAAGGGAGAATGACAGACGGCTGTGTTTACATCAGCCGTCTGTCTTTCTCCCTCTGCTGCGGGAGATCGAGAGTGACCGGCGGCCATTGGAGCCGCCAGTCACACGCGCTGGCACCCCCCACAGGCGTAGGGCTACGCCGCTTTGCCCAGCAGCAGCAGAGTGCCGCAGTAAATGTACGGTGGGTGGGGCTGAAGTGGTTAAAGAAGTCTTGTTTCATTTTTTATTACAAACTTAAGTCCCCCAGAAGACAAAGTGCATGTACTACTGGCCTGTTCAGCTGTAGTCATCTCAGTAAATTTGTGACAGTCAGCCACCACTGGAGTGTTCCTACATACGCAGGAAGTCCATAAAAAATATGAATGATCATCACAGCACAGTGCGAGACAGAATTTTAAGGGAACAAATATTTTTTGCAAAAAATAATGCATGGAGTTATGCAAAAGTATTCTTTTGTGAGAGTTTAGTTCTATTTTTTTTAAAAGTCTTTATGCCAGATTGTATAACATTTGGATAAATACATCAATTATTTTTCCCCAACTTTTTGAAGGATTATTTTTGCGTAACCTTTAATAAAGCCTGCATTAAGAAAAGAGTATCATAACATTTCTGTATTAATAAAATATCAGATAAAATGCAGCAGTTACATATACAGGGATATTAGTTTACTTTTATTTCCTTCTGAACTATAGTCAGTATAAGCTGTCTTGAGCACAACTTCACACTCAGCCTTTTTCTGGAATGTTGTGATAGGACGTTTGTACCCAAGTCGCAGCTGTCAGTATCAGGATTCATAAGCCTTGCCCTTGTACGGAGAACATCACTGTGACATTACCAGTGTGTAACTTACACTAAGAGTACGCTGCCTCTGGAGGGAATATCCAAGGCCAAAATCCAAAGTGTTTTTCGACAAGGAATGTTTTTGTTATCCTGACACACGGTGGCTTCAAGTGGTCCAAGTACAAGGTAATGTCATTGTCATGCTACTTAGCTATAACTAGCTGAATGTTGCTTTGTTCTATAAAGCTTTTAATAGAGGTCACTTTTAGCAGATCACTTAATCATGACAAGAAGAAACAGGTGATTGACTGCAAACCTTAACCTATATAACAAATAAAACATTTTAGCAGTGGAGACTATGCTGAATGGGCTCCTGCAACTATTATAAAAGAGTAATGCCATAAAATTGGATGTGTTTGTTCCTTTTTAAATTATTATGTCACTTATGTGCTTTTTTTATTGATTATTATTTTAATGCTAAATAACATACTGAAAAATGTAAATACCCCATCAACATAATCGGACAAGATGATCTATAAAAAAAACTGCTATGAATGATTTCATTGGCTCCCCACTTTTTGACATCTTCACCAGAATTGATCACTAATGGGCCATACACACTATAAGATTTTCTGAAGACTTTTTCCTTTAGACTTACCAAAACCATATAATATGAGGTCAAACCTAAACACTTTCAATTTGTATGCAATCTGGCAGGCCCTTGCACTACATAGAAAAGGTAAATCTGAAGGAAAAAGTCTTCAGAAAATCTTATAGTGTGTATGGCCCTTAAGTCTCAGATAATACTTTGTCAAAGCAACAACTTTTGCAAAATGAAATTCTATGTCTTATTTCCTAAGCAGTTTTTTTTTTTTTTTGCTTTATACATGTATGAAAATATAAACCTTAAATGGTAGGCTAAATCAATCTCCCAGCGGGCATTTAATTCCATTAATATGTTATGGGTTGCATTTTACTTTATAATAGCAAAAAGCTAAATTGGTAATTTCCATTTTTACAGCTTTGAAGGTTAAAGTTACCAAATAGTAGATACAATCTTCAGCAACATCAAAATGAGCGAGGAAACGGGTAAGATCAATTATCATTTTCATTTCTAATTAAGGAAATTATACTGAATTCAACGCTATAGTTGAACCAGTAAAATGCCATACATTACTGAAACCAGAAACCTGCTCAGTATAAACCTGCCTGGTTGTGCCCCATGGACTAGGCCTCAAGGACTTTCCCTGTGATGTGGACACTGTCACCTGACTTCTTCAGCATTCCATTATGGTGTGAGTGTCAGATGACCTCTGTGGCTCCTTAAACACTTCCTGTGTGTTTCTCAAGACTGTACAGTGGTAATATCTGTGCTCCTTCATGGGACACTTATTGCTTAAGTTAGGAAAATAACCTATACACCCTGTTTTAATTTTTGATCATTAAAAAAATAAATGAAACCTTAAAGGAATATTGTACCAAGTTAAAAATATGATATTGTAATGAGCCTAGTAAACGAGGTAGATTAGCCTGGCAGCAACATTTATAATGGACTGAAGGGGGGATAGCCTATGGAGAGCTAATCCAATGAGAGGGGAGTTAATATTGATGATTTATTAAATGTGCTAGGGTTGTTACAATACTCTATCATGGAAGCACTTTGTAATAAATGTTTGTAAAATATCCATTACAAACAATGAGAAAAATATTGTAAAAAAAAAAAAAATATATCAGTAAAAACATTATAGTTTTTATTTATTACCATTGTCTGATGCATTTGCTCTACACTCATAGAAAACCCCCCAGAGCCTCTCTTACTGTGAAATGTTTTGCTGCATTGTAAGTGCACTGCTCAAATCAAAGGAACACTTTGAAAACACATCAGATGTTAATGGGGAAAAATATCATGCTGGATATCTATACTTATATGCACTGGGTAATGTGTTAGGAACAAAAGGATGTCACATCGCTTGATGGAAATGAAAATTATCAACCTAGAGAGGGCTGAAATTCAAAACCACCCCAAAAATAAAAGTGAAAAAATGATGCAGCAGGCTCGTCTATTTTGTTGAAATTTCATTGCAGCAACTCAGAATGGTGCTCAGTAGTTTGTAAGGCCCCAGCTTGCTTGAATGCATGCCTGACAACATCTGGGCATGCTCCTAATGAGACAACGGATGGTGTCCTAGGGTTTTTCCTCCCAGATCTGGTCTAGGGCATCACTGAGCCCCTGAACAGACTGAGGTGCAACCTGGCAGCGCCGGATGGACCAAAACATAATGTCCCAGAGGTGTTCTATTGGATTTAGGTCAGGCAAGCATGGGGGCCATTCAATGGTGTCAATTCCATCATCTTCCAGGATCTGGCCGCATACTCTCGCCACATGAGGCCGGGCATTGTCATGCACTAGGAGAAACACAGGCCCCACACAGCACCAGCATAGAGTCTGACAATGGGTCCAAGGATTTCATCTTGATACCTACTGGCAATCAGGGTGCCATTGTCTAGCCTGTAGAAATCTGTGCATCCCTCCATTGATATGCCTCCCAAGACCGTCACTGACCCACCACCAAACTGGTCATGCTGAACAATTTTACAGGCAGCATAACATTCTCCACGGCTTCTCCAGACTCTCACGTCTGTCACATGTGCTCAGGATTAACCTGCTCTCCTCTGTGAAAAGTACAGGGCGCCAGTGGCAGACCTGCCAATTTTGGTGTTCAATGGCAAATGCCAATCGAGCTCCATGGTACTGGGCAGTGAGCACAAGGCCCACTAGAGAATGTCAGGCCCTCAGGCCACCCTCATCAAGTCTGTTTCTGATTGTTTGGTCAGAGACCAGTGGCCTGCTGGAGGTCATTTTGTAGGGCTCTGGCAGTGATCATCCTGTTCCTTCACAAAGAAGCAGATACCGGTCCTGCTGATGGGTGAAGGACCTTCTACAGCCCTGTCCAGCTCTTCTAGAGTAACTGCTTGTCTCCTGGAATCTCCTTCATGCTCTTGAGACTGTGCTTGGAGACACAGCAAACCTTCTGGCAATGACACTTATTAATGTGCCATCCTGGAGGAGTTTGATTGCCTGTGCAACCTCTATAGGGTCCAGGTATCGTCTCATGCTACCAATAGTAAAACTGACCCTAGCCAAATGCAAAACTAGTGAAAAACAGTCAGAAAAGAGGAGAAGGGGAAAAAAATGCCATTGGCCTCCACCTGTAAAACCATTCCTGTTTTGGAGGTCATCTCATTGTTGCCCATCTAGTGCACCTGTTGTTAATTTCATTAACACTAAAGCAGCTGGAACTGATTACCAATCCCCTCTGCTACTTAACTGACCAGATCAATATTCGAGGAGTTTACTTGACTTGATGCTATACTCTGATTAAAAAGTGTTCCTTAAATTTTTTTGAGCAGTATATATGAATGTCTACAACATGACCATTGTGATTGGACTAGGGCCCACTCATAAATGTTAAGATTGTCTTGTTACGTGATCAAGACATCAATAGGTTCACCCATCCACGTTAAATAGTGTGGTTGGAATAATCTCTCGCACTGCAGTCACAGTTCAGCTGAGAATTTTCCACCTAGGAAACCGTATCCACTTGTAAACACAGCAGACCGTTGTTCTCTCTGAAATGATCACAGAGTGCCTGTGATCCTTCTATATAGGATCACAGGTCTGTATGATCATTTCACAAGTCCCTCCCCCCACAGTTAGAAAACACTCCCCTAGGCTCACAACTAACCCTTTAATCACCCTTAGTTTAACCCCTTCCCTGCCAGTGTTATTATTACACTAACAGTGCATATTTTTAGCACTGATTACTGTAGTAATGTCACTGGTCCCCCCAAAAGTGTTAAAAATGTCAGTTAGGGGTCCGATCTGTCCGCCGCAATGTCACCGCTAAAAATCGCAGATCGCCGCCATTACTAGTAAAATAAATAAATAAAAATGACATAAATCTTTCCCCTACTTTGTAGACACGATAACGTTTACACAAACTAATTAAAATACGCTTACTGCAATTTTTTTTATTT
The DNA here is from genome assembly GCF_965119305.1 of Pelophylax lessonae. Taxonomy (NCBI): domain Eukaryota; kingdom Metazoa; phylum Chordata; class Amphibia; order Anura; family Ranidae; genus Pelophylax; species Pelophylax lessonae. The sequence goes on from NC_138769.1 coordinate 481,783,945, forward strand.
TTTTATGGGAATGTTCTATAGCAGAATTTGAAAAATATATATATACTTTTTTTTAGACTTGTCGCTTTATTTTTGTTTATAGCGCGAAAAATAAAAAATACCACCAAAAGAAAGCTCTATTTTTGGGAAAAACAGGACATCAATTTTTTTGGGGTACAGTGTCGCACGACAGCGCAGTTGTCAAAGTAATGCAGTGCCGAATCGCAAAAAATTGCCTGGTCATTAAGGGGGCAAAACCTTCCGGTTCTTAAGTGGTTAATGAAGGTGTAGAGTTCCGCCTTAAAAATAATGTCTTTCTTTGTTTACAATGTTTTGTGAAATTGCGGAAGTTAATTTGCTTTAGTCGCTTTGAAACCACAAGGGGAGTGACAAGACTCTGAGCTAAAGTGTCAAGAATGCTCAGAATAAAGAATACATATATTTTTTTTATAAAGTATTTGTAAAAAAAAAAAAAAAGGGGTTTTGAATATAATGTATTGAATTAATAATAGCTGGGATTTACAGTTATACTTCAATTATCTGAGTTTGATTTGCATTTAAGCCCCTAATAAATATTTTTTGTTGGAACTGCCTGTGGTCGCATGGTTGCAGGTTTGGAGAGCATTTTGTGCATCAGATTATTATAGTTGCCCTGAATTTACTCCAATGTGTACACTAAATAGCATTGGGGTATTTTGTTTTTGTAGTTAAAGGAACCTAAAATTAAAAAATGATGATGAGATTTGAGCAATAAATTGTACTTATTTTACAAATAAATAGGAATTAATTCTAGGACATATATTATTTTCATGTTTGTAATTTACATTTAAGGTAGATAGAAGTTAAACTAGTATTGAGTATATTCTTATCAATGCATGTTATATGTGGAGTTTTGCATGAGGTTTTCTAGTTTGTTTAAATCATATGAAATTTGTCCCCATTTTCTACCCTTAACATTGCACTTCAGAGTACAAATATCACCGTAGAATACATATTGGTTGATTTGAATAGGGCAGATGAAGAAAATTGAGATGAAAATACAGTAAATTGTTGAGAGGGTTTGATTAAAAGGAAATGATATGTTTTGAAATATTGTGACAATAAGTCCATTTGTTAATATTAAAACTAATTTAGATCAAGGAAAATGGAACTTAACATTGAACAGAGACATTGCCTGTTACAAAACAGAGGAAGTGATTTGTGAAAATGTTTTAAATTGTAATTTAGCTGAATATACGATTATACACTTCGCAACATACGTAGAAAAAAAAAAAGATGGGATTTGTCATATAACTATGGAGGAAAATCTGAATGAATGAAAGGGCCAAATGAATGAAGGAATGAGAAGGTGTTTTATTGTGTTAAGGAAATTAAAGCGGAGTTCTGGCCACAAAAAAAAAAATTTCAATAAACATACCCCCGGGACAGTCAGGGCTAGTACATTCCACAATGGCTAGCCTCTGATCTGTCCCCGTTCGCACTTACCTGCAAGAAGAAATACTCATTATAAAATTTCTTCTACAGCGTTGCCATCTCTGTTGTGGGCAGCTGAAGCCGGCGCGATCCTCTTCTGCGTCCTCGTACGCGTCTCCTTCTCCCAGAATGCTCCTTCACCGGCCCCTCTCGTCACTTCCGGTGCGGCGCCCCATTCCTCCACAGCTTCTGGGCATGCCCAGAAGCTGTTTAGCAGGGAATGCGGAGTCGCACCGGAAGTGACGAGCAGGGCCGGTGCCGTTGCATTGATTCCTGGGAGCGATGACGTTCAGCTCCCAGGAATCATTGCAAACCGGAAGTGATGGCGCGGGCCGCGACCGCAGAGGGAGGAAGTGCAAGAAAGGTGAGTATTTCTTTCTAAAATTACAAGGTAAGAAAAAAAAAAGTCCTAACTATCCAATTCTGTTTCAGGTGAGGAAAAGCAAGCGGATGGCCACAAAATCGGTTATGTCGATTTTGTGGCCGGAACTCTGCTTTAAGAATCAAGACAGTAAAATAATATACCAATGTTAAGTTGGGTTATGTTCAATGAATGCACAAGAATTACCATTTAATCAGTCAGCTGGACCGGAAGGATTTGGCCCCTTAATGACCAGGCCATTTCTTGCAATTTTGCACTGCATGAATTTAACTGACAATTGCGCGGTCATGCAATGCTGTACACAAACAAAATTTACATCCTTTTTTTCCCACAAATAGAGCTTTCTTTTGGTGGTATTTAATCACCTCTGTGTTGTTTTTTTTTTTAATATAAACAAAAAAAGACCGAAAACTTTGAGAAAAAATAAAATTTTTCTACTTTATCTTATAAAAAATATCCAATATGACTGCCTATCAAATTTCTTGAAGTGCTAAAATGGCAGGGCAGTACAACCCCCCCCCCCCCAAATTACTCCTTGGAAAGAAGACACCCCAAGGGATTTCCTTAGAGGCATGTTGAGCCCATTAAATATTTAATTTTTTTGTCACAGGTGTTTAAAAAATGACAAATAGAAAAGATTTTTACACAAAGTTCTCATTGAAATAATAAATTGCTCACACATGCCATTGGTATATGTGTAATTACACCCCAAAATACATTCTGCTGCTTCTCCTGAGTATGAGGATACCCCATGTATGAGACTTGTTTGTCAGTCTAGTCGCGTACAGGACCCTGAAAACAAATCACTGCCTTCAGGCTTTCTAAGGACATAAATTGTTGATTTCACTCCTCACTACCTATTCGAAGACCATGAAATGCCAAGATAGCACAACCCCCCCATGACCCATTTTAGGAAAGTAAACACCCTAAGCTAAAACTGTTAAACTTTAAACAAAAAGGCTTTTATTCAGCAGGAAAAACAAAATACTGCTTCCAGCAGCACACAAGCACAAAAATACAAAATAAATTCCGCTTGTCTTCAGCCCAAAGTAAAAGCAAAAAGGCACATACAGTTTGTAGATGGATCTTCACCACAAGGTTTAACAGTCCTTGTTAAATCCTGTTTTTGCAGCCTCAAACAGACTCACAGCTCTCCAAGACAGGTGTATTCACCAATTCCTCCTCACCACCTCACCTATCACTACTTCCTTTCTTTTAAAGAGGTTGTACACTCGTTCAAAAAATTTTTTTTTTTCTTACAACCTGCAAGAGAAAGACATAATGAGCTAGTATGCATCGCATACTAGCTCATTATGAAATACTTACCTTAGAACGAGCCCCCGCCGTGCCGCTCTCTTACCTGTATGACGAGCGACATGTTCAGTCGCCCGTCTTCCGGGATCGCGGCATCCGGCCATCTGATTGGCCGGAGCCGCGGTGACGTCACTCCCGCGCACGCGCACGGGAGCCGACGGTCACGGCACGGGGCTCTGAAGGAACGGCACGATCAGCCGTTCCTTCAGAGCGCATGCGCCAGTGACGTCACTGGCTGCATTAAAGGTAAATATCTCCTAAACCGTACATGTTTAGGAGATATTTACAGTACCTATAGGTAAGCCTTATCATAGGCTTACCTATAGGTACAACTTCCTGAGGAGGGTTTACTTCCTCTTTAAGAGCTGCTTCCTGGAGGTTCTTAACCCTGTGTGTGCTGGAATCCCTGTAGTCAGAGGTGGAGACCCTTTCCCACCTGAATATCACTTCAGGTTCTCTGAAATTCCGGGTCCCAAATATCTCTCTATTAACACAGAGAGAACTGCAAGTCAGTCCTCTGCTGATTCAGGCTATTCCCGAGAATTCATCACCCCTCCTGGGTGACCCCCTGAGTACTACCACACTTCCCTTAAAGGGACCATAACCTAAATATTGGTGCTATATAGCACCCTTCCAGGACCTAACCTTGGCGTCCTGTACAGCCCTTAGAAAGCCTGAAGGCAGTGATTGGTTTTTGGGGTCCTGTACACAGCTAGACTGCCAAACAGTTTCACACATGTGGTAGCCCCGTACTCCGGAGAAGCAGCAAAATGTATTTTGTAGTGTCATTTCACATATAGCCATGACATGTTTGAGCAATATATCATTTAAATGACAACTTTGTTTAAAAAAAAAACATTTTTGGCATTTTCCCGATACTTGTGGCAAAATATATAATATTCCATGGACTCAACATGCCTCTCAGCAAATATCTTGGAGTATCTACTGTCCAAAATGGGGTCATTGGGGGGGTTGTGCTATCTTGACATTGCAGGGCCTCTGAAAATGTGATAGGCAGTGAGGAAGTAAAATAAGCAGTTTATGCCCTTGGAAAAACCTAAAGGCGGTGATGGGTTTTCGGGGTCCCGTACATAGATAGGCTCCAAAAAGGTCTCATACATGTGGTATCCCTGTACTCAGGGGAAGCAGCAGAATGTATTTTGGGGTGTAATTCCACATATACCCATGGCATGTGTGAGCAATATATCATTTAAATTACAACTTTGTTTAAAAAAAAAACATTTTTGGCATTTTCCTGATACTTGTGGCAAAATATAAAATATTCCATGGAGGATTTCTAAATTCATAACCCAACAATTAAAAAGTTTGCAAACGTTAGATGAAGCACCACCCTTGTCTAGGAGTGGGTTACAGCAAGAGTGCAAGGGTACACCATGCATTCCACAATTAGGTGAAAAAAACCTAGGGTGACCCCGGACATCTCCTAAACTTTAAAGGGAGCTTTTCCACTCCACAAACATGTAAGAATAGTAACATCTCAATAACTGTTTCAAATATACTCTTCTTTTCTGCACAATGGGCAGTTTAAGCAGATTACATGTTACTGATATGACTTTTTTTGTCAGCAGCTGAGCCTTCATCTTTATCTCTAAGCACTCCCTTGGCTGCTGATGTATGCAGAGATGAGTGATGCTTGTCCATCACAGGATGAGCAGGGGTCATAGCTCCCAGCTGCCTGTCATTAGGATGGACTGTCCCTCATTTGGAGCCAAGTACCTCTGTGCACCTTAGCTGTCCCTCTTTGTTTGACCTGATGTGAAAAACTCTATTAAAAATGTCCTGTTTATCAAAAAAATATATACTGGAATAAACCTTTTACCCAATCCCTAAATTATTGCATTTGTCAGTATGAAAAGTCGGTATAAAGCAAAAAAAAAAAAAAAAGGTGAAGTCCAATCATTTTTTGCATATTAATTCTTAATGGTCCATATAACTTTATGCTATATTGTTTCGCTCTTTCCTATTTCAGAACATTGGCAGGGGGTGCCTTTTATGTACGAGCTATGATTGATGATTAGGCTTCACTTTCTCCATGCTGTGTGGGAAGCAAGATTGCAATCCCCATCCTTTCTCCATAGTGAAATAACTGGGTCTCAGGGAGTAGGGTTCACCGACTGTGCATTGATGAGTTGCTTATAAGCTACAGAGTTTATATTTAACAATAGTTTCAGTAAGGAAAGGGTTGCTTTAGCATAAGATAAGATAAGATATGTCATAACACAAATTCATAATTCCCCAGTACTAGTAGAATAGATTTCGTTAGGATGATAAAACCGTAGCAAAAAGCAAAACCTCATCCCAGCTGTGAGGCATGGTTGGCATATAATGGCGTATAATGTAATGCAGCTGCTTTGTTACCTTAGGGACTGACCAGCTTGTAATGATTTAGGAACCAATTAATCATAGTGATAGTCTACAGCATCAATCTGTGCTTCAAGACGTAGAAAAAGTTGGGTCATAAAGTATAATGAGGCAGAGGGGAAAACTAACTATAAAGTAGCGTAAACAGAAGAAATCCTGTCTTTTAGAATGGTCATGCTCTGACATCAGTCCTATTGAAGTGATATGTTTTGATCTGAATCATAACATAATAAAATTAAACTAAAATGGTTTTATTGTTATTTTTTTAAAAATTTTTTCTCATTGCCTTTAAGACAACTTTACAAACATTTAAGGAGCTTCCATGACACAGCATTTGCAGAGAATACTTGGCTTTCTCATCAGAAAGCTTAGCAAATGTTGGCCACTTACTGACTGTCTAATTAAAATTTCCCATGGACCTATTTATGAAGAATAGAGAACATTAAGTGCTTAGTTAGCCTGACTTATTAAGTTGTGTATGTTTTGAATAACAGATCAAATTACAGCCTATTCATAACACAGTAGTAAGGTGGTGATAAGCTACTGGCTGCAAGTAGTATATACGGTGAATGTTGAAAAAGAAATAATATTAAAACCTCTTTATGGCCATTTCACATGGCCTTTCCGATCAGGTCCGCCTGTCAGTTTTTCAGGCGGACCTGATTGGATGTTCCATGCACCCTATGGACCGTCGGATGTCAGCGGTGACATCTCCACTGACACCCGCTGCTATCTGATCCCATTCCTGTAAGTGAAATCCAGATGGATGGAAACCCTATTTACCATCCGTCTGGAGGATTGGATGAAAATGGAATGGCTTTCCGTTTTCATCCGATCTCCCATAGAGGAGAGCGGGGATCTGACAGGTCTGTCTCTGCAAAGTAAAGCGGAGACAGACCTGTCATCTGCCTGCCTTAACTTTGATAATATTCATTTTCAGTCTTCCTGATTGTGTAGCTTAGACTATCTAATCTAAGCCAGACAAACAGCTACTTCCTGTTCTTCACAGACAACGCTTTGCCTGCTGACAAACTGGGATTTTTTTATTTTGACACATAAGGGTGAACTTAGCTTTGTATTAATGATTTCAGGGGATAATTTAAAGGAGTGTAAGGTCAGAAGGTTTTTTATCTGGATAAAAAGCCTTATGTGTGTTGCAGCCTCCCCAGCACCCACTAATAATTACCTGAGCCCCCTCTCTTTCCAGTGATGTCCATGAGTCCCTCGGCCATCTGGGACTCTCCCTCCTGATTGACAGAGACAAAGCCGCTGTGCAATTGGCTCTCACGGCTGTCAATCAAAGTTAGTTAGCCAATTGGGAGAGGGGGTGGGGCCAAACCACAGCTCCGTGTCTGAATGGACACACGGAGGTGCAGCTGCGGCTCAGGTGCTCCCATAGCAAGCTGCTTACTGTGGGGGCACTCAAAAGAAAGAGGGGCTAGGAGCAGCGAAGAGGGACCCCAGAAGAGGAGGAACCGGGCTGCTCTGTGCCAAACCAACTGCACACAAGACTTTACAATCACTTTAACCACTTAAGCATTGTAAGGTTATACCAGGCCATTTTTTGCAATTTGGCACTGCGTGAATTTAACTGGTAATTGCCCAGTCATGCAATGCTATACCCAAGCAAAATGTATGTTCTTTTTCCCCACAAATAGCGCTTTCTTTTGGTGGTATTTGATCACCTCTGTGGTTTTTATTTTTTGCGATATAAACGCAAAACAACCAAACATTTTGAGAAAAATTAAATTTTCTACTTTTATTATAAATTTTATCTAAAAAAATAAATTTTTGTCATACATTTAGGGCCAAAATGTATTTCCCTACATGTCTTTGATAAAAAAATCTCAATAAGCGTATATTTATTGGTTTGCGCAAAAGTTATAGCATCTGCAAATTATGGTGTTTATACTGGAATTTACACAGCTTTTACTTTCTCATTTCTTGAAGTGTTAAAATGGCAGGGCAGTACAAACCTCCCAAATTACCCCTTTTTGGAAAGTAGATACCCCAAGGAATTTCCTGAGAGGCACGTTGACCCCACTGAATATTTAATTTTCTTGTCACAGATGTTTGGAAAATGAAAAAAAAAAAAAAAAAAAGATTTGTTTTTCACACAAAGTTGTCATTTAAATGATATATTGCTCACGCATGCCATGGGTATATGTGGAATTACACACCAAAATACATTCTGCTGCTTCTCTTGAGTAGGGGGATACCCCAGGTGTGAGACTTTTTTGTCAGTCTAGCCGCGTACAGGATTCCGAAAACCAATCACTGCCCTCGGGCTTTCTAAGGGCGAAAATTGTTGATTTCACTCCTCACTACCTATAACAATTTCGGAGGCCATGAAATGTCATGATAGCACAAAATCCCCCCCCCCCAAAATGACCCCTTTTTGAAAAGTAGACACCCTAAGCTTTTTGCTACAGCTCTGCAATCATTGATTTACATATACGCTTAGAGCAAACTATGTTGCAGTCAGGATAAACAAATCAGTGCTGCAGCTAATGGGCGTACCTGCAAAGCAAACAATGGTTAACAATAAAACACAGTAACAATAAAACATTACAATATAATAGTATACAGTCCAGTAAAGTCCAGTTCAGTCCAGTAGAATGGTGGTATCTGCAAAGCAAACTAAGGTTAACAATGAAAAACAGTAACAATAAAACATTACAGTATAGCAGTATATTATAAAGTACAGTAAAACAGTAAGAACAGAAAATGAACTCAATACAATGACAACTATTTTGGGCTTTTTTATTTTTTTTTGTTATAACTTTTTTTATACTTTTTTTTAACTGTAAAAAAAACTTTAAACGTTTCAGGCTAGGGTCTCTCAAAATGGCCATCTAACATCTTTTGAGACCCTGTGTGAAAGTGTGTTCTAGACTGTGCCGTGCTGTACCCTTTACTAATACTCTGCTAGTGTGTGGTAGCGGCAGAAACAGTCCCCAATGCAGAGACCAGGTTGGCCAGGACAGGAGGGACAAAAAAAGCGAATATCACGCCTATATCTGCGTTTTCTACAGACACAACATCTTCTTTGGGGTGCTCTTTGAGTAGGGGTACCAGAGAGAACATCCAGAAAATGCCTCTCAAGCATCTGGATTGTGAATTTGGGCCACATCACCATCTGGATAACAAAACGGCTGTGATGATCTCTTCCTGGAATTTTAGTAAGAATCCACTTCTTCCGGACGCTTTGTATAGCACATTGGCATTCAGCAGAGCCAATTGGAATAAGTATACAGACACTTTCTTGTACCAGCGTCTGGCCTTATGGTCAATTAAGTACGGTGCCATCATCTGGTCATTGAAGTCCACCCCTCCCATGTTAAGGTTGTATTTGTGGACACAGAGGGGCTTCTCAATAACACCAGTTGCCATTGTAATTTGGACAGTTGTATCTGCGAAAATGAAGAACAGAATAAAAACGTAATGCCCTTGATGAGGGATAGGCCCAGAAAGGTTTTAAATTTGGAAACAGTGATACGTTTCCATGCAAATTCTCTGGCAAGGGTCAAATTTGATTTACTGCAATAAATTGATCGGCATATAAATTGCTTTGGTCCACAATAGATCTGTACTGCTCTTCCTTGAAAAACGGCTCATAATCAAGGGCAGTAAAGTTGGATGTTCCCACCTGAATTCCAGGTTGGCCACTGAATGGGGGAAGTACGGGCACTGCAGAAGTGGTGGGCTCCCAATCAGGATTTGCAATTGCATAAGGAAGGACACTATGGGCCTTATGGGCCTGTCTTTGAATTATTGGTAGTTGTGGGACACTACTTGTGCTAGCCACTTCACTAGCTTGAAACTGCAATTATGGGACTCGCCACATCACCAAGTGTTACTGAAGTGCTGGTTTGACTATGACCAGGATGTACTAGGCCGCTGGTGCTTGCCAGTTCATCAGAAGGTTGAGCAGCAGTGGTACCGACACTCTGTTGCATAGGAGAACCCTGCGATTGTTGCACCTCAGCAACAGAAGAACGGGGTCGGGTGCATCTGACCTTAGCAGGGACCACTACTCTATCATCAGAGCTATCTGTCAGGGTGTTGCTGCTGTCTACAGGTTAAATTACTGAGCCTGATTCTGACAGTAAGGCTTTCCCATTGCTCTCATCTGTCATGCTCAGCATCGTGTAGGCCTCTTCACTAGTGTACCTCTGTTTGGATATTTTGGCCAATAAATTTATAGGTACCTAGTCTGAGTCACAGGTAAAAAAGAAGCTGGTTGTCAAGGACTGTTTGAACCGCTACCAAAAAATGTAACTGCTAGTGCTAGCAGAGATCAGGCCGGACACTGCTAACGCTGCGGTTTAGTGTGCTGTGTATTGGAAGTGACAGTGATCTGCTGATACTGCACTTCTTGGGGGCCGAGCAGAGGGGCTAAACGCAGGTGCCTGACAGGTGTCGGGGCTGATCCTGCTAACGCTGCATTTTGGGAACCCTATACTAAACTATTGGGGATGCTAGTATAGTTCTGATCTATACTAGTAATGGAGGTGTTTAGTGTGTTTGTGTGTGTGTGTGTCACTGCCAATCAAATAGTTAAAATGTATTACTAAATATGTGGCGGATAATCTGACGCTGTCCTGGATTGGCGTTATCTAACGTCACCCTTGACACTAATATAGTGATCAGAAGAAAGATCTGTATGCTATAATAGTGACACCATGACAGGGCAATAAACTGCGGGTGATCAGGGGGTTAAATCTCTATTAGGGGATATATGGTGGGTACCCTAAACCTATCTGGGATTGCCGCTAAACTACCACTAACTTCATCTCACACTAACTGGTGTCACAAGTGACACTAATATAGTGCTCAGCAAATTATCTGTATACTGTATATAGTGACACTGTGACAGGAAGTGAAAGGGTGGAGGGTGATTAGGGGGTTAAATATCTGCCTATGTGTACTGGTGTCAGTGTAGTGCTTGTGTACTCACGGTAGATGTTCTCTCCTCTCATGCTGTACCCGAAAAGGGCTCCAGGAAAGGAGATTGCATCATTGCCTGTGTTTACATTACACAGGTGCAGGCACAGGACATTATGCAATTGGTCATAACCGATCACCAGGTCCAGGCCAAAAATCATTGGCATGGACCTGATGACTGATCAGTTCTGAACTGAATCAGCACATCACAGGGACAGCGGGCGCGCGTGTGCCCCCTACCTCTGCGTGCAACCAAAGTACAGTTACGTCGGTTTGCGCAGCCGAGCCACCTTGCGGCAGTAAAACTGCGGTGGGTGGTCGGCAACTGCTTAAGTATTAGGCTTTCTTTTGACTTTTTTTTTTTTTATTTAGAGGATTTGCAGCAGATAACAAAAGAATGCATGACTTTATACATGTATCCAACAATTGTTCCAAAGCAGCTGAAAGTAAGGTTTCTGAAAAAATCCACAGAGGAGTATAGCATTAATTATAGCCAAACATGGTGAAGAGATTCGGTAAAAGTGAACAGTAGGGTCTCTGTAGATGTAATATTCGTCACGAAGTTGGAAGCTATTCTTATGGCGCTTTTCCACTGCATAGAACCGTACCGGCTCGGCGCGCTTTTGTGCTTTTCCACTGCGGTACCGCATGGTATAGGGTCGGAACGGTTCGGTACTGTACGGTATAGGTTTGCTTTTCCACTGCATGGAACCGAACGGTACGGTACGGCTCTGAAAAAACAGTACCTACTCGATTGTGGTTCCAACAGGTACCAAACTGGTACCATATCCCACAATCCTTTGCATGCAGTCACTACTAGCCACTGATTGGTCAGAGAATCACACCCATCCCGTTGTTATCCCACCCACTTAACTTTAGTACTACTTTAGTGGAAAAGCAAAACTATACCGTACCGTACCAAACCGTTCCGACACTATACCATGCGGTACCGCAGTGGAAAAGCAAACCGGGCCAAGCAGGGCCGAGTAGAGCCGAGCCGGTACTAGCCGGTACTTGCAGTGGAAAAGTGCCATTAGAAAACCTCAGTGCACAGTATATAGGAAATGTATAAAAGTCAGATATGACTATGTTTGATTGATTCCGTGCATATCCAGGAGTATTTTAATATAATACAAAGAGAAGATAGAAAAAAGAGAGAGAGAGAGAGAGAGCAGCAAAAGAGAAGAAGAGGAGGAAAGAGAGAGAAAAAAAAAGGGGGGGGGAGAAGGTCACCACTTGGGGAGCCTTAGAAAAGTAAGTCAGGACCATGACCCAATAAAGAGCAGGCTTCCTTTAGCTTTAAAGGTAAAATTGAATTCCACACAACCAAATCTTTTGTAGAAGGTCAGTATTTTGAAATGATAAGTTTATCTAGTTTGCTCATTTTTTTTTTCAAAGCGATTGTAAAGGCAGAAGATTTTTTATCTTAATGCATTCTATGCATTAAGATAAAAAGCATTTTGTGTGCAGCAGCCCCCCTAATACTTACTTGAGCCCATCTCTCTCCAGTGATGTTGCAGGAGAGACTCGGCTGCCCGGGACTCTCCTCCTCTTTGGCTAAGACAGCAGCGGAGCGGCATTGGCTCCCATTGCTGTCACTCAAAGTCACTGAGCCAATGAGGAGATAAAGGGGGCGGGGCCGGGACACAACTCTGTGTCTGAATAGACACAGAGCTGTGGCTCAGCTCGGGTGCCACCATAGCAAGCTGCTTTCTGTGGGGACACTCAACAGCAAGGAGGGGCCAGGAGAACTGAAGAAGGACCTGAGAAGAGGAGGATCAAGGCTGCTCTGTGCAAAACCACTCTACAGAGCAGGTTAGTATGACATGTTTGTTATTTTAAAGCAAAAAATATATAAAAATATGAGACTTTAGTATCAATTTAACTAAATTGTTTATTCTGTGACTCTCTAAACTCAGTAGTGCTGAATGTATATGACATATAATGTGTTTATTTGATCTTCATTTGTTTGCAGATAGTCATAGCAAAGATGAATGGATAGTGTCCAAAATCTTGGAGCGGCGTTTCTGTCCAGCATACCTTACAAGTGTAGCTTGGGAAGGTTTCAACTTTGTGGGACATGAGATAAAAATAGTAGAATCCACAGACCTCTTTGGTGCGACTGTGTGGCCCTCGGTAAGTATAAAAGATTTAAAGATTTAAAGAGTCAGTCCATACATTAGCTAAATTTGAATCTTAGGTGGAGACGGGCTGGTTGAATCAACCAATGTGTTCTTGTATGCACTGTAAAATCCTGTAACAAAAAATGAACTGTAGAACCTGTACAAAAAAGGTCTGTGCCTATAGCATGTAGTATGTACTGAGTGTTCAGTATATACTTACCTGAGCTTGAGATCTGTGTACCATGCTGCTGCCTGTGTGGTGACATAGACACCAATACTTTGCACAAGGTGCCAGCATGAGATCACTCCACCCGGCTGCAACATGAGATCACTCCAACCGGCTGTAAGCGCATACATTGGACCTGATTATATTTTAATTCTAGGACAGACCTGTGGAATCTGGGACAGTTTGAAGGCATGCAGATGTCATCTTTATATAGCCCACAATTCAGATCCTAGACAGATAATGAATAAAAAGTCTACTCACACCTCAATTACACAATAGAACATTGGATTGAGGCTCTAGGGCTTTCATGGTATGGTATGAACTACACAGTACTTCTATTTAAAATTACAAATATTTATTACAATATTTCAGATTAAAAACACATCCATACAATGGATAGGATCGACGCAAATATACACTTGAACAGTTTGAGACAAAAAATGTATAGTAAGAATGTGATTCTGGCAAAAACCTGACTTCCTCTAACAACAGTGGACAGTGAATGGGGTGTCCAAGGTGTGGAAAACCTCAATCAATATAGTTCCAATCTTACACTCGACATGTTTTGCGGGGTATCTGCTTCTTCAGGAGTTGTTTTAAAGAGGATCTATGAAAAGAATATAGACGAAAAACAATGCTATGCAAGAAAATATGAAAACATACCAAAAACTGTATATGTGCTGAATATGCATACATATACATTGTTAGTGAATTACTAAAACACAAGTATATATATATATGCAAAAACTAAAATATAATGCACCCTGAAGATAGTCCCAAGCCATACCAAAGAGCCATATAGACACAGCAAAGCCATACTCACCAATTGTCAACATCAACAGCACATGGGACCATGATGCCAATTGGCAGTCTCCCAGGCGAGTGTGGGAGCTAGGTGGATGATAGATAATGATAAATGCTAACAAAGGTAAGTGGTGCATAGTATTATGTTATATTGAAGCCAAAATCAAAAAGACTCCACAACATAAAAAGAAAAAAAGGGAGAGAGGGGAGAAGGAAGAGAACATTATATTATACTACCCCCTCAGACATTTCAATTAGCACAATGCACCCAGGGTTTGAAGGAATTTGGGGGCCCCAAGCAAAATGGACATGGAGGCCCCCGACCCCCCGCACACATGCAAAGCCTACAGGAACCACAGCATAGCCATACAGTTTAAGTATCTATCTATCTATCTATCTATCTATCTATCTATCTATCTATCTATCTATCTATCTATCTATCTATCTATCTATCTATCTATCTATCTATCTATCTATCTATCTATCTATCTATCTATCTATCTATCTATCTATCTACATATATGATATAGATAGATATAGATATAATACAGAAAGAAAGAAAGGAGAGAGAGAGAGAGAGAGGAGGGGGACAGATTAACAAAAAGAGACATAGGAAGACTAAGATTAGAAGGGAGATAGAAAACAAAAATAAGTTTTCAGACCTGTCGGCACTCGGCAGATGTAGAAGCAGAGGGTCCTAGCAGCTACTCACCCTGATGCTATCTGCTCCTCACTCATCCACACCGGCTGCAGGAATTTTAATTGCATTTAGAGCCCTGCTATCTGTATACAGTAGGAGCTGTCAGTCTGCACTGTCCATGGGCTGGTCCATACTCTGCATAAAGTCTACCTGGTAGGCCAGGAATGTCTCTTTTGTCTGCAGATCTTATCAGACTTTTTACAAACCTGTTGAGGCAGAGAGGGGCCCCCTTGAGGGAGATAACAGTGTCATTGCACTTTACTGCATTGACGATCAAAGGGGCGCTCACAGCCTTACACAGTGTCGTTGCATTTATTCTTAACCAGTCGTTGTCTTGGGGCCCCAGGCCAGCTCAGGGCCCCAAGCAATTGCTTGGTTTGCCTGCCTTGTAGCAACGGGCCTGAATGCACCAATTTATACACACCTAAAAAATTAGAACAATTTAACAAAGCACTGGACAGTCAGACTGCGGTGAAAGATAAGCCACAATAGGCAGAGAGAAACTTCCTAAAAAGGATCTGCGGGCAGACGATTGAACCTAAAGAATTTATTATACATACAGTAAGTAACTTTGGTCATAAAAATATTAGGCTTACAGCTATAAAATGTATTGCTGAACAGATATTCATGTAAAAGGGGTCTCACCTTATAATGACCAGTTGTGGTTCATACAGGATAAACTGTGGTGGAAAACATTCATCACCAATCAATACTTAACTGGTAAAATGACTTTACCATAAGGAGACTGAATAGCCAGTAATTAAGTAAACCTCATTTAGCAACAAACTCTCTATTTACAACTGACAGGGGTGTTTACAATGCTCAGCTTGTCTTCATTTACTGTATGTAAAAGGAAAATAAATGTTTGCTGTAACTACTTAGAAAGTGTTAGCTGGAGTTTGATATACTAGGGGGTTGATATACTAAAGGCAAATAGGCTGTTCACTTTGTAAGGGAATTTTTCCCCATGGCTTAGTGCAGGGATGTCAAACTCAATTTCATCGGGGGCCGCACCAGCATTATGGTTGCCCTCAAAGGGCCGGTTATATGTGTAAGATTAGATGTCCAGAGCACCCCACACCCCGATACACCCTTACATGAGATGTCAAAGCCCCCCACCATCATAAGTCAAGAGTCACCCACCCTTCCCTACATCACAAAGCACCCCCTTACCTTGTGCTACTGCCAGGAAGAATATGCGGGTGGATCTGTGAAGAAGAAAGTGCAAGGTCTGGAGGAGAACGAGAGGAGAGCTGGAGTCAACTTACAGATTCTGCTGAATACTGAGACCAGGGGAGGCAGAGACAAGGTGGTGTTGTGGCTGCACAGAGAGGTGCAAGATCTGTAGGAGGACTTCTGCCCGCCTCTCTGCTGCAGACTCCTGAGAATGGGGGGGGGGGTGGGCAAAGACGAGCCTTTCTGCAGCAGCAGAGAGAAGCACAGGATCTGGCAAAGGAGTTCTGTCCTCTCTACTGCCGACTACTGAGACAAGGCGGGGGCAGAGACAAGGAGGGTGCCGCAGCTGCAGGAGAGGTGCGAGGGCCACATGAAATGGCCTGGGGGGCCGCATTCGGCCCGCAGGCCTTGTGTTTGACACTTGTGGCTTAGTGGATGTGGTGACATTTCCCTTTTCAAAGAATATCCTATCACATGCAAAGAAATGCATTGTAAACACAAGTATTTTCGCTTGCACATGATTGGACGATGGAAGTCAGCAGAGTTTCACTTCGCTAAGCTCTGATAAAGTTGCCTTGCAAAGTTCAATTTCCCTTGCAAAGTAAAGAGATTTTTTACCTTTAGTATATTAGCCCCAAGATGTCAAGCTGTTTAGCAATTTGAGTTGCTTTTGATGTCTGAAATTTATAAACCAGGTCATGCAGAAGTTCTTTCCTTATCTAAGGAATTCAGGCGCAATCTGGAAATGCATCTCTTTAGTTATTTCACAGTTATTTCACTTTTTGGATTTAATCTCATGAAATTAATATTCAAAAGAGTACAAAGAGAGAACAGGGGATTGAATCATAGACAAGTTACATATACATATGAGTTTACAATAGATACCATTAAAGTGCAGATAGAAATGCATAGAATACGGGTCTCCATCCCAGCTAGCCATAGGTGTGCCAGGCCTAGGCAGAGAGATTGGAATGACCACTAAAAAAAAACCCATCCCACTAAACCACTCAAGGTGGTCTTATACACTCACAGGCCAGTTTAATTGGTACACCTGTTCAATTGCTTGGTAACACAAATTGCTAATCAGCCAATCACATGGCAGCAACTCAATGTATTTAGGCATCTAAACGTGGTAAATATGACTTGTTGAAGTTCAAACCAAGCATCAGAATGGGGAAGAAAGGGGATTTAAGTGACTTTGAACGTGGCATGGTTGTTGGTGCCAGATGGGCTGGTCTAAGTATTTGAAAAACTGCTGATCTACTGGGATTTTCAAGCACAACCATCTCTAGGGTTTACAGAGAATGGTCCAAAAAAGAGAAGATATCCAGTAAGCAGCGGTTGTGTAGGAAAAAAACAAAAATTGTGGTGGTAGGGAATTTTATAGATAAAAACACAAAAGGTATGGTGGTATCCACAACCCCCCACCACTCGTAGGCAGCCAGGCTGGACGAGTAGAGCCCATATCAGGAGCTTCATGCATAAGAGGCAAAGACTGTAGAGTGTCTGAAGTGAAGCCATGTATCCCACATCACAATTAAAACAGCAAGCCTTAATTTTAGCTGAAAGATGCCATCCATCTTTCACTCTATAAGTCTGGAAGGTTCTAGTTGGTGCCTGCATCTGGCAATAACCATGTAGGTTTTTGCATTTTTTTATTAATTTCTGTGGGAGTCATCTGTAAATCAGATTGAAAATGGCTTTCAGTTTATCCATGAGGTTTACTGTACTGTTCAGTTCATCACTTGCAATATTAGGGAATTACTATATCTTATAGCTATGGCCTTTTATGTAGACCCTTTTCAACAGTCAACACTTGCTTTTATGTGCACTATGACAGGTCAGCATTACCTCTGAGTTAAAAATGTGCCTGATCAAACAAAGCACATGCTTTAAACAAATATGTAAAAGTAGAGATTTGGCAGTTTAAGCTATACAAAAAAAAAAAAAAAAAATTCAAAAAAATATAAACTGTTAATAAGGAAAATAAAATGTAACCACCATTGTGTGAAAGGATTCTTTACATTAAGGACAGCAAACTATTGAACTCTCCAACACATTAGGTAACAATCACAAAATTGAATAATGGAATTAAAAAAGGGATTGAATATTGTCCATGCATCTGCTGGTATCCACAGTTATATATTTACTAAATGATATTATAAAAATTATATGATCCTGGCCACTCTTTGGATCAGGGAATACTTTTGCTTTCCTCCTGTGTGACACAATTAACATTTTTACCTTGGGGTATTTATATATTTTTTTTCTACACAAACACTATGAAATTGATGGTATCACTTAATATTTTTTTCACCCGGGTATGTACCTGCACATTTCAGTTTATTGTACAAAGCTGTACAAATGAATATAAAACCGACATATCAGCTTTAACAAATTCATCTGTCCTGGCTAAGACACCCAAGAAACAGAAATCAACACTTATATAAATAATACACACCTAACAGCTTTTATATTTTCAGTCCTCATGTTTTGCCTAAAATACAAATTCATCTCATGTTTATGATGTAAAACACAATATTGTACTGTAGTTATGTAACTGAGATGGGGCTTGCGAGTTCATTATATATCACTGTTTAATTTGTCGTGGAATAGATATTGTGTTGGGATCGTATGGCAATTTTTTTTAACAGATTTAAATATTTTTGGTGCGGAATAATGTGTCTTGATACACTTGTAAAGTATGATGCTATATTATTTATGTAATCCAGAATTCGGCTGGCCAGGGCATTAGCCTTTTTTCAGTTTCCAGTTCTAAATAAGTTTAAACATGTACCATCTCTTTAACAATTGTGTAGGCATGTGCAGGCTGCAGTATATCCTCCACTTTGAAAGTTACATTGCGCCATCTCTTTGGTAGGAGTTCAGTAGGGAGAAAATGTACCTCATCTTGGGCTTCAGGCAGCCATCTTAAGGAGGATGGTGATTTGGTTGGATGCCGAAGTCCCACAGGATTTTGGCAGCCATCTTGATGTACATTATAAACAAATAAGTGGCCAACAACTGGCTCCCCCAGTGGGGCAGTAGATAAAGAAAGAGCTCAGATGTGCAGGGGAAGTGCAGATGCAGTACTAGGGAGAGGTTCTGAATGAGTAGGGGATTGCAGGTTCCCTTTCCAGGGTGTCCATCCTGCAACATTCCCAGAAAAACTTGTTAGAGCCTTCACATACTGCATCAGCCTGGCAGAATAAAGCTATAGTTACCTTACCACCACCACATTCAACTGAGCACTCCTCTGGCACAGTGAAATTATAGGTGGAACTGGTATTACTGGGGAGTGAAATCTAACTCCTTACTAGCATTCTGAAGACACAGAAACAGTGGAATTTACAGCCTCTGTAGTTCCAAGAATTTTTTATGACTGTTGTGCCCTGTTGGTTAACTATTGAATTTTTAAAAATCTTTTTATCACAAAAAACCATGCCAAACCAACCTGTCTCACAGTTTTCTCATAAGTTTGGTACACTATTTAGGCCCATCTACAGTGATTATAGACATTTTTTAATTGTAAAACATGTGCCTAAAGTTAATGTAGGAAGAAAGGGCCAACACACCTAGGATGACTAAATGACTAAGTGACGGCAGGAAGGAATTACTTGGAGTTGAGCTGCTTAGATCAATGAGTTGTTTGTTCGCTGTCATCTAAGCGTACTTAGATACTAGCTGAATGCGTTCTCTGCAATATGGAGTTGGTGGGGGGGAGTTGTACAGTGGCTTGGTGCCTGGCTAGGGAGTTAGGGAAATTTCTAGAAAGACATCAACCTCCTCTTCTGAAAAAAAAAAAAAAAACTTGAGTGTTTAAAGCGGAGTTCAGGGCACAGAAACCATTTTTCAATAAACATACCCCCGGGACAGTCAGGGCTAGCACATTCCACAATGGCTAGCCTCTGATCTGTCCCGATTCGCACTTACCTGCAAGAAGAAATACTTACTTATAAAATTTCTTCCACAGCGTTTCCATCTCTCTTGTGGGCAGCTGAAGCCGGCGCGATCCTCTTCCGCGTCTTCTTCCGCGTCTTCTTGTCCCAGAATGCGCCTGCACCGGCCCCTCTCGTCACTTCCGGTGCGGCGCCGCATTCCTCCACAGCTTCTGGGCATGCCCAGAAGCTGTTTAGCAGGGAATGTGGCGTCGTGACGAGCGGGGCCGGTGCCGTCGCATTGATTCCTGGGAGCGATGACGTTCAGCTCCCAGGAATCATTGCAAGCCCAGAAGTGACGGCAGAGCCGCGGCGCAGAGGGAGGAAGTGAAGAATAGGTGAGTATATTCGATCTACAATTACAAAGTGAGTACAAACAAAAAAAACCTAACTATCCAATTCTGTTTCAGGTGAAGGTGAACAAGCGGACAGGCACAAAAAAAAAAGATCGATTTTGTGCCCGGAACTCCACTTTAATGTCACTTTAAAGCCTGGATGGGGGTCACAGTATTATAGGTGATATTAAGGTGGATAAAGAAATAACACTTATACCTATAAGTACGCTACTGACATGCAGAGGAATGTTTTCAAGTTTAAGACATCATTAGAAACCTTATAACTGTATGTTTGTGTAGTTCCACCCCCTCAGGAGCCACTTGGTAATTTAGGCTCTCTGTTCTGCGCCTCGAATCCGAAAACATTTACTAAAATTGAAGAGTGCAAAATCTGGTGCAGCTGAGCATGGTAGCCAATCAACTTCTTACTTCAGCTTCTTCAATTAAGCCTTGACAAAAAAAATCTGGAAGCGGATTGTTAGAAAATCAGCCCCAATGTATTGATATGGGTTAGAATAAATGGTGGCTTCAATGAGCATAAATCAACATACAGAAGGTAGGTTCAGACACAGTTCACGATCCCAAGGTAATTTAGAATATAGTTCTGTACCCCTAGACTGGGATTAACTCATGAATCAGCAAAGTCTGCAATAAACAGTGCATATAAGCATTACTTGCCACGGGAATAATAATACTATAACTAGTCTAGAGTGCACTCTGGGAAAATGGCTAGGATATGGTGCAATGTCCCCTGTGAGATAACTCTTAGCATAGGCATTTGGAAAGGTCTCTATGTAGAAACTGTAAAGGGATAGTCTTTGGTTCAAACTCTTTAGCTGGCTAGCGATGGGCCCAGATGAACTGTTGGTGCACATGTGAATAATCCCAATTGAGCCTGCAGGCAGCAATAAGGCTACTAGATAGCTGTATGGTCAGTTACTAAGGGGATCAGTTTCTCTAGTGGCAGATAGTAAATCCCCATAGCAGCAGCACACCAGTCCCAGTGAAATTGCAGCTCACCATCCAGTCACACACAGCAATAAATCCACTCTCTGCTCTGCACCCAGGAGACTCTGGCTGTCGACAATTTGAACTCAGCATTCCGGATCCTGCCCAGTCCACCATTATGCAGCGGCGGTGGTGCACATTGGACAGCGAGGGGCACTTTCCGTGCTCGCTCCTATCAAGAGGCAGCTGTGTCTTGTAGAGTAGGCCACCGCAGTGCAGTAACTACAGAGAGCAGCTGCAACCAGTGTTTCTGTCATCCTCATCCTTACCCAATTACCTGGCTACATTTTTAATACAACATGCTAAAACAATTCTGGTATTTAAAATACAGAATCCTATGTGCGGTTGCTTTTGATGTGGATGTACCATATTTGGGTTTATAATTACAGCACTTTTACAGACATGAGGGTGGGGGGGATTTACTAAAACTAGACAGAGTGCAAAATCTGGTGCAGCTCCGCATAGAAACCAATCAGCTTCTAGGTTTTATCGTCAAAGCTTAACTGAACAATCTGGAGTTTGAAGCTGATTGGGTACCATGCATACCTGATTCATACCAGATTCTGAGTGCTCCAGTTTTAGTAAATCTCCCTTTATGTGACAATTTGATGACTCTATAAATGACGTATATAACTGTATTTCATCCAAAAAAAAGATCACAAATTTAAGCAACATTTGAGATAAACATGGAAATACAATATTGCTTATAAGTATAATTGAACTGTTTTCTATTGGCATTGCTTGAGATGGGTCATTTAGTGTTTACAATTCATATGCTTTTTACAAGCGATTGCCTAGGTGATTGATAATGAATGTGTACTGACAATTGGTGCATGCTAAAAGATGGAGAAGGAGAAAGCCGATCCTGCCCAGGGAAACGTCAGGTGTTTTGGCTTGGATCACAAATGGGTAACTTGAAGCTGATATAAAAACAAAACCAATACATTAATCAAGAGAGCTTGAACCAATGCTAATTAAGGTGGATATCTTATTACTTTACATGACTTTTATTGAGCAAACATAAAATGCCCATCCATATGTCCATCCACATAGTAAACAGTATTCCAACCAACAAAATGGCCAGGCGCTTACAGGAACCGGAGTTATGTCACCTGGAGTACCAGAAAAGACATAGTGAACAGGGCTCTTTCCAACGCGTTTCACTGGTTCTGACGTTTTCATGCATGTCATCATGCACAATAAAAGTCCTTTAAACTGGATTACACTATTGTGAGCCCCCTTTCTTTTTATGGTGGTGTTGACTGGGACAAGCAGACCAACAGGGTGGAGAGCAAACAACAACAAAAAGGCACATATTGACCTTCTGATGTAATAAAGGGTTGCATCAAATCTAATTAGTAGTGCTCACTAAGGGTGGAAGGTGGAGGTGGTCAAAGGCTGTGGGGTGTCTGGAAAAGAGAGGATAAGCACTGAACGAAGGCACAGCAAGGAGTGTATCTTGCTGTTAGAGATGAACTGGTATTCTGTAATATACGTACCTGAAAGGAGCTCATACAAGGATGGATAGGGAATGCAGGGACTAGTCCCAGGAGTGTGACAGTCTGTGCAAATACAGGAACTTAGCCATCTCAGCAACATTTTCTATAGGGCATATTACTCTTTTGGAGATTGTGGAGATATATACAGCAAGAGAATATACAGCAAGCTAATCTGTTAATTAGAAATTATACTGCTAATACATTGTATATATATACTTCCTGTATCAAAACTGGTATAATATGATTCTAGGTATAAACTTTTTGACATCAAAGTTACTTATCAATAGGACTATCTATTTGGATTAAAAGAAATACTTATGAACTGCAGTATGTTTTTAGATTTTTTTGATATTATCTTTGTACCTTAATGTAAAAGATGTGTTGTAGGTTTTATGTAATACACCTCTGTATATTTCTAATACTATATCAATATTTTATGTATTATCTGATATGTATTTGTAATCTCTACAGGCACTTGTACTTTGTTACTTTTTAGAAAACCATGCAAAGCAGTTGGGGTTAGAGGATAAATGCATCATTGAAATAGGATCTGGAACTGGACTAGTTTCTATAGTAGCTAGTGTACTGGGTAAGTGTGATTTGCTTTATTTGTGAATTGGAGTTATGTCATTGTAAACTGTAGCAATCTGACTTTTCAAAATCAGTTTGGCTCAGTATGTTTTGATGTTTTGGATGGAGTGATAAATCCTTACATGGCCTCAGCTTGATATTGCAGAAATATTATTATATAAAGCGCCTTCTAATAAATATTTTATAGAGATATAAACTAGAAGTCACTGGTACTGACAGTCACCGCTCTGCTCCCAGAGCAGACCCGAGAACTGTTTGATTAGTGGTCTTTGATCGCTCAGTGTAGTAGAAGGAATGGGGAACAGATGCAGCATCGGATCAATGCTAAATCTACATAGGTAACCAGTGACATTACTACAGTAATCAGTGCTATAAATATGCACTGTTACTGTAAAATTTTTGGCCAATTTGTTTTCTGCTACCTATGTTTGGTAAAAAAAAATCACAATAAGCATATTTTGATTGGTTTGCGCAAAAGTTATTGTGTTTACTAACTAAGGGAAAGATTTCTGTCATTTTTGGTGTTTTTTTTTTTATTAAGGAGTAATAGCGGCGATCTGCGATTTTTTTTTGCGGGACTGCGACATTGCGGCGGACAGATCGGACCCTTGACTGACATTTTTGACACTTTTGGGGGTACCAGTGACATTACTACAGTAATCAGTGCTATAAATATGCACTGTTACTGTAAAAATGACATTGGCAGGGAAGGGGTTAATTTTATTGGAGAGGGAGGGGTTAATGTATGCCTGGTGCTTACTGACGTGTGTGGGGGGGAGGTGACTGAGTGACACAAGGACACATTGCATGTTCAGCTATGCTGAATCATGCTATCTGACCCTGCCTGTCACGTAGGAGATCCGCCCGCTCTGTTTACACAAGCGGGCGGATCTCCAAACTTGATTCCCCGATGATCGGGGAAGAGCAGCGGCAATCGCCGCCGCTCCTCCCCTGGCCCGACTCCCACTGTGACTGAAAACAGCGGGAGCACGCCTCTGGCGGCGCGCGAGCGCCGCCTACAGGGGGAGGAGTCCAGAGGCGTAGGTCTACGTTGCGGAACGGGATCGTGCCACATTGCCGCAGTAGTGTCAATGTGGGCGGTCGTAAAGTGGTTAAGGTAGTGTTTGCCCAGATGCACCGCAGCAAAGTAACATCAATAGATAAATAGAAACTATAGAGGAACTCACAGTTCTTGAGCAGGAGTATGTGTCCAAGCAAGAGGAGTTTATTGTGTTTGACGTTTTGATGGATCCCAGTCTATCTTTGTCAAGGGCCTTCCATCGTTACATTGGGAAGAATAAATTCCTCCTGTTTGGACACATACTCCTCTTCAAGACCTGTGCATGACACTACTACCTTCTATTTATCTACTGAATATGACTTCTGGCAGATTTTGTAGCCTCTTGCCTCTCACCAAAACAGCAGCAATCCAACTGGAAGAGAAATGAGCATGCCTGGGAGCCACTCAGGTGTGCATTGTGCAAATGTGTTGACAAGAGCCATGCTGACAAGAGGAAAAGGCAGGGTTGAGCAGAAGGTTGACCCCATCAGTCTGCTGTTGCTCATACACTGTCCATTCAGAAGGCTATGGCTGGGGAGGACACACACTTGTATTCTTTAAGGGCACAATCACACCAGGTTGTTTTGTGGTAACACATGATTTTGAATGGGAAAAATTAGCCCTGCTGTTTTTTTTTTTTTATATTGTGGTCTGCTTCAGTGCGCTGTAGCTTTCCACTTAAAAGTGTTTATGTATGTAAAGAAATTGTGCACAAACGTGTTGACACTTATTTTCTTATTGCAGGAGCACAAGTCATAGCAACAGACCTGGAAGACCTGATTGGAAACTTGCAGTATAATGTTGTTCGAAATACTAAACTGAAATGCAAACATGTACCACAAGTTAAAGAGCTAACTTGGGGATCCAATATGGAGGAGAAATTTCCTAAATCCTCCTCACACTTTGATTACATCCTGGCTGCAGACGTAGTGTACAACCACCCGTACCTGAATGAACTTCTGGAGACAATTGATCACTTGTGCCAAGAGAAGACCATTATCCTGTGGGCCATGAGATTCAGAAAAGAGAATACCCTTTTACAAAATAAATTTTTTCACAACTTTCAGAAAGAGTTTGACATGGAGGTTATCTATGATCTGCCGAGTCTAGGTATAAAACTTTACAAGGCAAGAAGATGTACTAAATAAAGATGGATCTGGCATGAAATCTCATGGATAACAAGAGGGCATTGATAGGTATTAACTACTTAACAACCACCCTATATACTGTATATGCGTGATTCTGCACTTCCGCCTAGGGGGCGCACTGCTTCTGCTGTGATTAGTCACAGCAGAAGCCGGTCAGCGGTGCCAGCGAATAAATGTTTGCGAGTACCCACTAATCATCAGGAAGAGAGGCTGGACAGAGCTCGGCCTATGTGAATAAGGCAGAGCTCTGTCCTCACATTCCTTAGTAAAAGCAGCATGCAGTGTACACAAAAACACTGGCTAGGCACATATTTAACCCTTTGATCGCCCTAGATGTTTAACCCCTTTCCAGCCAATGTCATTAGTACAGTGACAGTGCATATTTTCAACACTAATCACAGTATTAGTGTCCCTGGTTCCCACAAAGTGTCAGTTAGTGTCAAAATGTCCGCCGCAATATGGCAGTCCCGCTATAAGTTGCTGATCGCAGCCATTACTAGCATTAAAAAATAAATACAAATTGCAGTATATATCCCTTAGTTTGTAGATGCAAAAACATTTGTGCAAACCAACAGACCAAAATTGTTGGTCTATTTTTGCTTATAGCGCAAATAAAATTAAAAAACGCAGTGGTGATAAAATACCACCAAAAGACAGCTCTATTTGTAGGACAGTGTTGCATGACCACGTAATTGTCAGTTAAAGTAACGCAGTGACGTATCGCAAAGCTCTTACGGAGGTCAAGTAGTTTAACATTCACCTAAGACTTTAGCTTGGTCACCACATAGATTAAAATATCCCTCAAACTGAGCTGCATTAGCACCTAAGATAAAATAATTTATATCAACAAAATATAGAAAGGAAATTGTAAAAAGTTAACTTTTTTTCCAAATAATTAAAGATTGTATTGTTTGAATGTTTTTAAATAAAAGTGAATGGGCGGAGGTCTCCCTGCATAAAGAATTACGGGTTGAAAAATTCTTTTATGTTTGGGAATCTTTCATTCAAACCTTGCCTTTAGAAACTCAACAAGCTATAATGCAATGCTTTCAATATACTCAATGGTGTCAACTCAGACTCTTTACTGGCCTTTCTCCAATTGACGCTTCGCTTTCTTCTCAAACTAATTTGCACCTATTAATCCAAAAATTGAGCCCCCCTCCCCTTTCCTATGCCTGCTACCTACTAGTCAGATGGTCAACCATTCCACTGTTTGTTCATGTTCACCAATGGACCCAGTACTGTTAGGACACTCGCAACCTATACTAATATACTGTACATTGTTTTCCTGCATTTACCTATTGGCCAAATGTTGCAGCCATGCTTATTGTTAATCTCATTCTCGCAATAAAAAAAATAAAAGTGAAATCAAAGCTATCTGTTATGTTTAGGATATACCTACTGTATATCAATGGATTTTTTTATTTTTTACTGGAAATGAACGACCCCATTCTGAAGAAACACAGTCACCTATAGTAGTTTATTCAGTTAGTGTTTGTGTATGAGATGGTGCAACATTATAGGTTGATGTGACAAACTGGAATATGAATTTGACAAGTATTTATTATACATAAAACATCTTGAAGTGAGCCCTCGTATATGTCATTTTATGTGCTAACATTTGCATACCATAGCGTAAGGCTATCATAGGAATTTACTGTGGAGGGAAATGCTATGCTTGGCACACACATTATATCCTTACTGTATGTGTTATGCCACACATGCCTAGTGTGTACACTTGTTAAATTCGATATCAGTCACATACTATGAAGTAATGTGTGCACCATTCCCTGGATGAAACTAGCAATTTAAAATGTCATAAGTCCCTTTAGTTGCTCTTTCATGCCTGGCTAAGCCCAAGGGCTTGTAAAGTCGTACAGCATTTACATACAGTAGACTTTACCATATACAGTACAAAACAGAAGAAAGGTATGGCAACCCCTTGGCAGCCAATTACATGAATTTTTCCATTGCCCTATAGTCTGATGGTTTACTGACCGACATGTACTATTGAATACCATTTCTCTCCATATAATGATAAAAAAGCCCTGCTACTCTATTATTAATCCTTGGGAAAATACATTTTTAAACCACTGCTTTTGTTTTGTGTAAGGGTAATGCGGTGAAGAAAGATAAGGAAAGTGCACAAAGTTCTTGCTGTGTATTTTGTTTAATTAGTCCTAAATTATTTCGTATCCTTTGATGTTTGATGTAACAGCTCCAAACTACATAAGGTAATGAATGGCATATCGTTAATTCTAAAAAATAATGCTTGTCACTTCACCTTCTGTCTGTTCCTCACCACCATAGCTATGTAATAGTCTTACACTTGCCTTCCTAGAGCTGCCAAGCAACATGGCTATGTGGCTAAGTGCAGAAGGTACAGGAGGGGCAATTTCATTTCTCCTTTCTATACAAAAAAGAACCTTCATAATGCAAATATACAAAGGCATTTATTTCCCTCTTTATCTGCCTTTCTCTATTGTTTGCAACAAAATCACTTATGTATTATAAAGGATTGGTTCACATTTCTGCATTTGTGGTTGATGTGTTTTTGTGGCACATTTTCTGACACATTTTGGGGTTTTTAATTTTGGCAAATGGTAAGCTATGTGTTTATGTTGCTAAGAGGAGGTGTCTGTTGTCATGCAAGAAAACACAGCAAAATAAAAATGTATTGAAGTCTATGGAGCCACATGGATAGTTTAACTGAGAGTGCAAGGCCTTGGGACTATGTTTTGAGGCATGATGATTACCATGCAACCCTCAGGGAGATTTTTATACAGGGACAGTCTCCTGAAATTAGGGACTGTCCCAGGGTTACTGAGAGAGTCTGATTACCCTCATATATACATGCCTCTTTAACAAAAAAAACTCTCCAATTTATAGTAGTTAGCATATGCAACTGTTCTCATCTGCAACTGTGTGCTCAATATATCTGTATTGATAAACATTTTAAATTCACGTAGTTACATATATGTAGTACAATTTAAGCCCCGACTGACTCATAATTTAAAAATATTAAAAAACTGAAAATGCAATCACTGTCCGTACTACCTGGATTAGTACCTGTGACCTGAACAATGTAAAGCTCCTACTCTAGACACCAATCTACTGCCCTGCTTTGCTGTAGAGTTGTCAAAGTTTAAAATGAAGCCATCAGTTTATAAGTAGAGCAATTGGCAACTTTTTTTTTTTTCATTTTGGATAGAGTAAGGGAGGGTCATAACCTCTGTCAGTTTATTTTTTGGCATCTGTGTCACATTGGGGAGATTTCCCTTCACTGTGTGCCCCATAACCAAAACAGGAAGTAAAAGTAAAACCCCTTTAAGGGAATCCCAAGAAGACCCCCAATTCACTATAACTAGTGTTCCCATTGGAAGATTTCCCCTCTATTACTTTTCTGGGGGAAACCCAAAATTTGGGATTTTCTTATTTTATTTTTATTATTTTATTTTTTTATTTTCACTTTCAATGATAATGGTAAACAGGTCAAATAGAGAGGACGAATCTCCCTAAAGGGGGCACAGACAACTAAAAAAAAAAAAAAAATGAGAGGTGTACTAATCTATCTTCACTCAATTGTTATGACTACAGATACCGTCCTGCTTCCTTTTAGTCAATCAGAAATTCCCCATGTAGGGGCAACAATTTATTGTTTCCTTTTAGTTGGTATGTCATGGGGTACAGAACTGTGGAAAGCACACAGAGCTGTGACGCACTCCGTGTTTTCGGCAGAATTTTGTTTAATACATTTTAGGTAGGGTTCTTCCACATTAGAGCACCACAAAGTTTTGTTTCTGCATTTATAAATCAGACAACTCTCCTCTAAGTGCCACTCTAAATTTGGTTTTAGGCCTGTTCTGAGTGGATCCTGTCCTATTAAACCAAATCATCTTATAGCTTAGGCCAGTGATGGCAAACCTTGGCACCCCAGAATGTTTTGGAACTACATTTCCCATGATGCTCAGCTACACTGCAGAGTGCATGGGCATCATGGGAAATGTAGTTCCAAAACATCTGGGGTGCAAAGGTTGCCATCACTGGCCTAGGCCATCTTTATGTAAAGCAACAATTATTTTTTTTCCAGATCCTCAGAGGTGCCATGAGGTGCCATATTGAACTTCCAGTGACCAGTATGAGAGAGTGAGAGCGATAACACCAAATTGAACACACCTTCTCCCCATTCACACTTAAGACCTTGTAACACTAATGAGTCACATGACACCGGGGAGGGAAATGGCTAATTGGGTCCAATTTGGACATTTTCATTTAGAGGTGTACTCACTTTGTTTCCAGCAGTTAAGACATTAATGGCTGTGTGTTGAGCTATTTTGAGGGGACAGCAAATTTACACTGTTATACAAGCTGTACACTCACTACTTTACATTGTAGCAAAGTGTAATTTCTTCAATGTTGTCACATGAAAAGAAATAATAAAATATTTACAAAAATGTGAGGGGTGTACTCACTTATGTGAGATACTGTATATCCTTGACCACTTCCATGAGTTCAGCTCTAAGTCTCACCTGCATGCCAAAACCCTTTGCAACTTCCATAGATTCAGGGCAAAGCTTCACTTGCATGCCATAATCCTTACCACATCCATGAGTTCAGGGCTAAGTCTCACCTACATGGCATACACCCAAACAACTTCCATGAGTTCAGGGCCCGGTCTTTTTTCCTGGCTAGATGGTAAGTGAGCTGGGATTTTTTTGTTATGTTAATTCTGTTCACAGCCCTTCCATGTGCACCTTTAGGCTGGTACACACTATAAAAAAATAAGGCAAGAATTTTTGCCCAAAGATCTTTCGTCCGGCCCTGATTGGACTTCCGGGATGTGAGGAGCGTTTCTAGAGAGCTCCGCTGCCACTGACTAATCCTTTCAGCAATCCTGCTCCATCCGCCGATATACTTACCTGGATCGGCCTCTCTTCTACTCCTGGAACCACCCGGACCTGTGCTGAAATGGTAAAATACGGCAGGGATGTGCCCCCGTCCCCGGCAGGCTGCAGCTCGGACCGTCCGGAGCAGGCCCAAGATGGCGGCCACCCGCGGTCGCCGGGCCTGGAGGCCTCTAATAGCCCGCTCCTGTCGTGGTCGGATGAGGGGGGTGAGTGGCCGGCACTGCCGCCTTCCCCTGGCCTTCCGGGGGGGGCGAGTGGCAAGTCATCTGGACGGTCGGTTGAGCCCACGTTGCGCCAGATCATGGACGCTATTAAGGGGTGCCAGGCCTCCCTGACGTCTCAGATAGACACCCTCCGTGTGGACTTCTCGCTCCTTAAGGAAGACGTGAGTAAAATTAGGCAGAGGGTGACGACTGCGGAGCAGAGGATTAGCGCTGTGGAGGATGATGTCTTCCCCCTCCCCGCTGCCATCCGGGACCTACAGCATGAGCAGAGGGCGCAGGCTGCAAAGCTGGGCGATATGGAGGACCGCCTGCGCCGTAACAACCTCCGCTTTTTAGGATTCCCTGAGGGGGCTGAGGGGGGACAGGCAGTGGATTTCCTGATGGACTGGCTGCGTAGGTCCCTGGGTCCTGACACTTTCTCCCCGCTCTTTGCAATCGAAAGGGCACACCGGGTCCCCTCCAGGGCCCCTGTCCCCGGGGCTAGGCCCAGACCGTTACTGGCACGTATCCTGCACTTCAGGGATAGAGACGCGGCCCTGCGCAGAGCCAGGGACCTTCCTGATCTGAGATTCAACAACAGTATTATTACCATATTCCCTGACTTCTCTGCTTCTACGCAAAAACAGCGTGCGGCCTTTATGGGAGTGAAGAAAAGGCTCCGGGACCGTCATCTCCCCTATAGTATGCTTTATCCTGCGAAGCTAAGAGTGGTGCACGGAGGCAAAGTGCATTTTTTCCTGGATCCTGCTGATGCTGACCAATGGATGGATTCGCTGGGTAGAGCCTAATCCCTTGCTGAATGTCATGCGATACCTACTGTGCTGTGCTTCCTCCCTTGCCGGGAGGCTTTACTGCTTCGGGAGATTTGTTGCACAGGTTCCTTTTCCACAGTCTTGTTGTTTTTGGGACATTAATGAGCACTGATCTTTGTATTATTATTATTTTTCTTCAGCTGCTGGAACCAGTGGACTCCTGTGTTTGAGGCTTATATACTCCTGCAAGCTGGATGCTACATATCCGTGAACTTCGTTGTGGCCCCGGAGGTCCACTTGATCTATGAGTATTCGTGTACTTTTCCTACGGTTCTACCTTTGGTTTGGTTTGGGTTGTAGGTTTGTGACAGTTGGGGTCATGAACAGGGTGGGGGGAGGGAGGGGTCTGTTCTTTTTTGGGGACTGTTATCCGACCTATGTACTTTTGTGCTATACCAGTATGCTTTTTTTTTTTCTTCTTCTCTGTCTGGCTGACTTCTCGGAGGCCTTTATGGAGAACTCCTACTATGGTCCCCGTGGGGGCGCTGCCTTCCCTGGCGGGGGTTGTTGTTGTCTCATCTGCTCGGATGGCTGAGGAGACGCTGACACTCCTGTCCTGGAACGTCAGGGGACTGAATGACCGTGTTAAGAGGGCTTTGGTATTTACTTATATTCAGAAATACAAACCGCATATAATTTTTTTGCAAGAGACTCATTTGACTGGCTCCAAGACTATGGCTCTTAAACGGGCCTTTGTGGCGTACACCTTTCATGCTACGTTTTCTACTCATGCTAGGGGAGTGTCTGTCTTGGTTGCTCGATCCTTGGGTTGCTCGGTTAAACATGTGGTCACTGATGTTTATGGTCGATATGTAATTTTGCTGTTACTCATTAATGGGGTGGTGTATACCTTTGTATCTGTCTATGTCCCCCCTCCGTTTACCATGGGTTTCTGGGACGCCTTGATGTCCCAGCTCCTCCAGGTGGTGGAGGGGCCAGTGATAGTGGCTGGGGACCTCAACTCTGTACTGTCTCCTGGGTTAGACAGGTGTCCTGGAGAGGATTGTCCTCCTTCATCGTTAGCAGCTTCTCTAGCCAGGTATAACCTGGTGGACTGCTGGCGTTGGAAGAATCCACTTGGGAAGGAATATTCCTGTTACTCTGCCACCCATAAAACTCTGTCTAGGATTGATATGTGTTTGCTGTCTCCGGATTTGCTCCCCAGACTCGTGGCTGTCTCCTATCTGCCTAGGGCCATTTCGGACCATTCTCCTGTGTTGCTACGATTTGGTCTTTCTGTGACACGTGGCCTCCAAACATGGCGGCTCAGCCCCTTGTGGCTAACGGAGGAGGTCTTTTTTAATGCTACGGCTAAGGAGATTGCCCACTTCTGGCGGGTTAATCCGGGGACAGCTGCTGGGGACATTGTCTGGGATGCCTTCAAGGCTTCTATGAGGGGTACGGTTGCAGGGATTATACATCAGTTGAGAGAGGATAGGGCCTGGCGGGTGGAGTCTCTGCAGGGGGAAGTGACGGCTGCGGAACTAGAATATGTTCGGAACCCTTCCTCCTCTAATTACTCCCTCTGGCGAGACAGTGCGAGACAACTAGACCTGGTACTCCTTGAAAAAACTCAGAAAAATCTTCTCTATCAAAAACAACGTGTATTTGAATATGGGGATAAAAATAGTAAAATTTTGGCTTATCTTTCCCGCTCTGAACACCCTGTTACGGCCATATCTGCTGTGTATGATGCGGAGTCTCACTTGTGCACATCTAGGGAGGATATCAAGACGGCTTTTGTGGCCTTCTTCGAGTCCTTGTATACCTCTCAGGTTTCCTATACCACGGCGGAGCTGGACGAATATTTGCTGCAGGTGCAACTGCCTGAATTGGAAGCGGAGGACAGGTTGGCACTGGAGGCTCCGATTTCTGCTGATGAGATTGGGGCCGCGGTTGCCTCTTTTGCTGCCAATAAAACTCCGGGCCTTGATGGATTTCCGGTTGAGTGGTACCGCGCTTATTCGGAACTCCTCACTCCGCGTCTGTTGAACATGTATAGGGAGGCTTTCGAGGCGGGTGAGCTCCCTCCCTCTCTCCGGGAGGCCCTTATTGTCTTGATTCCAAAGCCGGGCAAGGATCCCACACACTGTGAGTCATATCGTCCTATTTCATTGATTAATGTGGATGTTAAGATCCTAGCCAAGGTGCTGTCCCGTAGAGTGAACTCGGTTATTTCTAAACTTATCCACCCGGACCAAACCGGCTTCATTCCCGGGCGCTCTACGGCGATAAATTTGCGCAGACTCTTCACGAATCTCCAGGTGCCTTCGGAGGCCGTGGACACTAGGGTGGTGGTGTCCTTGGATACTCATAAGGCGTTTGATTCAGTGGAATGGCCTTACCTGTTTGCGGTCCTTGCTCGGATGGGCTTTGGCCCTACATTTATAGGATGGGTTAAGATATTATATGGCTCACCAGTGGCGCGGATTCGGGTTAATAATGTTGTTTCTGACTCGTTTTCCGTGGGCCGTGGCACTAGGCAGGGGTGTCCTTTGTCTCCCCTGCTGTTTGCCATGGCCATTGAACCTTTGGCGGCCCTACTGAGGGGGGATGGGAGGATAAAGGGTTGTAGGATAGGGGATCTGGTTGAAAAAACTTCCCTTTATGCTGATGATATGCTGCTCTATCTGGCAGATTGTACTGATTCACTGACAGCTGCGTTACAGGTGATAAATGATTTTGGCCGATACTCCGGGTTCAGGGTCAATTGGACCAAATCAGTGATTTTTCCATTTGATCCTACCATTGTCCCTACGATCCACACTCCGCATCCGCTTAAGGTAGTCTCCTCATTTAAATACCTGGGGGTGACGGTTCAACAGCCGGTCAGCTCCTACGTGGACCATAATATTACTCCGCTGATTCAAAGACTTAAGTTGACGCTGTCCACGTGGACCAAGTTGCCCCTGAATTTGATGGGGAGGGTCAATATTTTTAAAATGGTATACTTACCCCGCTTTCTGTATCTATTTTGGCAGGCTCCGGTGTACCTACCCAAGTCTCTTTTTAGGGTTATAGAGTCTCTATTACTAACGTTTCTTTGGGGGGGGAAGCCGGCGAGGATATCGCTCCGGACTCTGCAGCTCCCTGCTACTGCTGGCGGGCTGGCGGTCCCTGACCTTCAGGCGTACTATCTGGCGGCCCAATTGACCCATGTACATGCCTGGTTCTTCCCGGATCTCCCCAATGCTGTGGTTATGACCGCGGCAGCGGTGATGGGTTCCTATGAGGCCCTTCTCAACTCCTTATACCGGAGGGGTCCCTATCCGTCGGGGGGTGCGGAGATTCTGAAGCTTTCATATAAAATTACAATGATCTGCAACAAACGTATTGGGGGCTCCTCCTTTAATAATTCGCCTAATGCTCCGCTGTGGTATAACCCTGGTCTCCCTGAATTGTACAAGCTATCTGATCCCCGAAGGTGGGCGTCCTTTGATCTGAAGTATGCTCATCAACTGTTCGAAGGCCATGAGTTCAAGTCGTTCCCAATCTTGAGGCTGGAGCTGGGGGTTCCCTCTTCTTGCTGGTTCCTGTACCAGCAACTTAGGCATGCAGTGGCGGTACAATTTGGTCTTAGAGGGGTGCACCTGGCCGTGGCCCGCCTGGAGAAGGAGCTCTTGGCTGACGATCACTGTAAGCTTATTTCCAGATATTATGCTCTGATAGGTCTGGATAGAGACGGTAGGATGGCCAAAATTAGGGAAAGGTGGGGCAGGGACTTGCCACAGTTGGAGGAGGAGGCGTGGGATGAACTACTGGAATCCCAGTTTGAAGGGATTATTGCGGCAGGTGATAGGGTGATTCAGCTTAATTATTTGCACAGGATTTATTACACTCCGCATAGACTACACTGTATGGGTAGGCTCCCTTCTGCTGCATGTTCCAGATGTCAGGCCCCTAGGGGGGACTTTTTTCATATGGTATGGACCTGCCCTATGATTCAGGTCTTTTGGAAAGGGGTCTGTCGTCTAATGGAGGAGAAATTGGCTCTTCCGAATATTTGTTCTCCGGATAGGTGCCTCCTGGGCAACTTGTCAGAGGAGAGCCTTGGCCAGTCTCAGAGGGTACTGACTAGGATTTTGTTCTTTTATGCCAAAAAATTGATTGCGCTACGGTGGAAGAGTCCTGACCCTCCCTCTGTGGAGGCTTGGGTCTCTATTGTCAATGGCGCTCTACCTCTTTATAAACTTACCTATCTAGCTAGGGGTTGCCCCAAAAAATTTAACAAGCTTTGGTTGGTATGGGTGAACTCGGTCTCAGGCTCCTTGGAGGTGTAGTTGGGCGGTCCCCATGGAGAGCCTATGTTACGGGGGTTGGCCAGACATTGGCCTAGTCCTGTGCGATGTGCTATTATGCTGGTACTACTGTTAGATTCTGGTTCTATATGGTCGGATGGTTGGGTAGGGAGGGAGGGGGGGGGGCGGGTTTGGGTTGGTTATTTTTCTGTTGATTCCATTCCTTGCTGTTTTATTGTAATGGCTGTTTGGATGGTATGTACTCCTGGTTTGTATCTGCTATCGGTTATTATTTGATGTACCTGTTATTCGTTGTCATTGGTTTGGAATTACTGTTTGTGTTTTTTTTTTATGCAAATACCAATAAAATACCTTTAAAAAAAAAAAGATCTTTCGTCCAATTTTTGTATAGTGTGAGCACAATTTTCTACAGCCAAATCCGACCTTCTGAACAAAAATTTCTGAACGGACAAGCTGGTACAGGAACAGAACAAACCATTTTTGCCAAATGTGTACTGTTTTTGTATGATTTTCATACAAGAAAAAATTTAGAAACTAAAGACTGCGCCTAACAATGAACAATAAACAAAAAAAAAAAGCCTTTGTCGTACGAGAATTTTTGTACATCTTTCATCGGTTCCCATTTGCTGTGAAACAATGAGGAAAATTGGATAATCATTTGCCTGGTTTTCTTATGATGTGTACCCCACTTTACTCTAATAACTAGTTGTAAATTGATACGGTTGCCATTTTTGTTCAGGACTAAGTCTCAATTACATGCCATACCCCTGTCCAATAAGTGTGGCCCTTACTGTCTACTGACACGCTCTTATTAGGCCGGTGAAAGCATTTGAACAGATTTTGTTCCAAACTCTAGAAGGTGGAGCCCATAATAAAAAAGGAAAACCAGAATTACAGGGGCACATAAAAAAGGATTTTCTGACTATCAATAGTATTGGTAGGCACCCCTTAGTACCTGCTCTTTGGCAGGAGTTTTACATTTAAAAGACATAAATGGCAATTAGGTAGACTTTAAATGGCAATCTGCTCAGATCATTCTATAAACCCAGCTCACATTCTAACATGTCCAACATGTTGTGGAGGGATTTGTTTTACAAAACTGACGTAATCCATCCAGCTGGGTGATGTCTTTGGGTGGAATCGACTCTGGTCAAAGTCATTACTTGGATAGCGCTGTTTGACACTGTATCTTGCTAGTCTGCTCAACAACCTGGCTGCATATTTTTAGCATTCTGACACCTACAACATGTGTTCAGCTAATTAACGGTCACTGCCAGGGATACATATTTGGCTAGATTGTGGTTCAAAGAATCAGTCAACTGTTTGATCCATTACACGAGGTAGCACATATGAGGCAGATTTTATACTTTAATAGGGATTTACATTCATCTGGAATTAATATAAATAAAATTTAATCAAAAATACATAAAATCCAAATATGAGCTAAAAAACAAAGATCTAATTGCCATGTCAAATGAATATAAACATTTTCTATTTTTACACAATATAAGAAGTCCCCGTTCACACTGGGGCGACCTGTGAGGTGACCTGGTCGCCTCACAGGTCGCCGTAGGTCGCCTTCCATAGGGAAGCTGCGGACCCGTTCTAATAGGAGCGACACAAGTCGCTCCGACTTAGAAAAAGGGTCCGGAGCTTCTTTGGGGCGACCCGGAACGACCGTCATAGACTTCAATGTTATGAAGTCCGTGCCGGCCGCTCCGAGGTCGCGGCGCGCTGCTCGCACCGCGACCTCGGAGGTCGCCCCGGGAAGTCGGATCGCCCCAGTGTGAACGGGGCTAGCGGCCTCTGTTTTTTTTTTGTGTAATCTTTTATTTATTTTTAAAGAAAAATAACATGAAAAAAACATTACATGAAAACATTGTCAACATTGCGTGGTCAGGGACCACATACAGTATCTCAAAAAAGTGAGTACACCCCTCACATTTTAGTAAATATTTTTTTATATCTTTTCATATGACAACACTAAAGAAATTACACTTTGCTAAAATGGAAAGTAGTGAGTGTCCAGCTTGTATAAAAGTGTACATTTTGTGTCCCCTCAAAATAACTTAACACACAGCCATTAATGTCTAAACTGCTGGCAACAAAAGGGAGTACACCCCTATGTGAAAGCGTCCAAATTGGGCCCAATTAGCCATTTTCCATCCCCGATGTCATGTAACTCGTTAGTGTTACAAGGTCTTAGGTGTGAATAGGGAGCAGGTGTGGTAAATTTGGTGTTATTGCTTTCACTCTCTCATACTAGTCACTGGAAGTTCAACATGGCACCTCATGGCAAAGAACTCTCTGAGGATCTGAAAAAAGAATTGCTGTTTTACATAAAGATGGCCTAGTCTATAAGAAGATTGCCAATACCCTGAAACTGAGCCACAGCATGGTGGCCAAGACCATACTGCGGTTTAACATGACAGGTTCCACTCAGAACAGACCTCGCCATGGTGGACCAAAGAAGTTGAGTGCACGTGCTCAGTGTCATATCAAGAGCTGTCTTTGGGAAACAGACATATGAGTGCTGCCAGCATTGCTGCAGAGGTTGAAGGGCTGGGGGGGTCAGCCTGTCAGTGCTCAGACCATATGTCGCACACTGCATCAAATTGGTCTGCATGACTGTAGTCCCAGAAAGAAGCCTCTTCTAAAGATGATGCAAAAGAAAGCCCGCAAACAGTTTGCTTAAGACAAGCAGACTAAGGACATGGAAAACTGGAACCATGTCCTGTGGTCTGATGAGACCAAGATAAACTTATTTGGTTCAGATGGTGTCAAGCGTGTGTGGTGGCAACCAGATGAAGCGTACAAAGACAAGTGTGTCTTGCCTACAGTCAAACATGGTGGTGGGAGAGTCATGGTCTAGGGCTGCCTGAGTGCTGCCAGCTCTGGGGAGCTACAGTTTATTGAGGGAACCATGAAAGCAGACATGTACTGTGACATACTGAAGCAGAGCATGATCCCCCGCCCTTCGGAGACTGGACCACAGGGCAGGATTTCAACATGATAACGACCTCAAACACACCTCAAAGACAACCACTGCCTTGCTAAAGAAGCAGAGGGTAAAGGTGATGGACTGGCCAAGCGTGCCTCCAGACCTAAACCCTACTAAGCATCTGTGGGGCATCCTCAAACGGAAGGTGGAGGAGTGCAAGGTCTCTAACATCCACCAGCTCTGTGATGTCATCATGGAGGAGTGGAAGAGGACTCCAGTGGCAACCTGTGAAGCTCTGGTGAACTCCAGGCCCAAGAGGGTTAAGGCAGTGCTGGAAAATAATGGTGGCCACACAAATATTGGCACTTTGGGCCCAGTTTGGACATTTTCACTTAGGGGTGTAAGTGAAAATGCCAGCGGTTTACACAATAATGGCTGTATGTTAAGCTATTTTGAGGGGACAGCAAATGTACACTGTCATAAAAGCTGTATACTCACTAATTTACATTGTAGCAAAGTGTAATTTCTTCAGTGTTGTCACATAAAAAGATATAATAAAATATTTACAAAAATGTGAGGGTTGTACTCACCTTTGTGAGATACTGTATATTTCAACAGCCCCATGTATGTAATCACAAATCTGGTATACAAAAAAGAAGAAGGTGGTGTGTTATACCTAAGTTAGTAAAAACAGGCAAATCTTGAAAAACAAATATAAGAAATAAAAATGAGGGGGAGGTAAAAAGGAACGTTAGCTCTAAAGAAGCAATCTCAAACATATTTAAAACATATTTACTAACATTCTAGGTTCCCTAGAGTTAAAAGCGCACCTCTGAGGTTCCTTCAGTTGAGTGATACCAACCCAGACAAAGACGGTGCAACCTCCGCTTCGTTGCCAGGCTGCAGATATGGCAGTGGGGCTGGTGGTTTCCCCCATAGTGACTGGCCATTAAATGGACCCACAAAGTTACCACGGAGGAACTGCTATGCAAAGGTTAGGACCAAAGCATGCTAGGTATCGTAAGCGTAAAAGACAAATAAACCCACCCCTCCTGTAAGGATCGTGGGGTAAAAAAAGACAAGCCCCCCTCCCAAAAAAAGGAGGAAGTGGGTAAAGGAAAAAAGAGAAAAAAAAAAAACAAAAACAAAACACACGCTAATATCATTGAATATCATATGTTTCCCATCACATCCATGTCTATGACAAGTGAGTTGGAGGGCTCTCATCAAGGAAATGGACGATAAAAAATACACATATTTAGGTTCGTTGGTTCACCTTGACAAGTTGCAGAAATGAGGCGTCAACTAGTGCAAGTAATGCAATATCTAAGCTAGAAGAGACCGAGCAGCAACATATTTTTTGCACGGTGCCCAGATAGATGGTGGTCCTTTCTACCTTTACAAGCGCCTATCCATTCTTCAGCTTTCATGATTTCAGTCACTTTCCTGACCCAGTCTCCACGGTTTGGTATTTGTGCACTCCTCCAATGAATCGGCACAAATTGCTTGGCTGCTTTAAGCAAGTGAGGAGGGACACTGCGATTATACTTTGTTAAGGGAACCATAGGGAAATGGAGAAAGGAGTGGGCCGGCAACAATGAAAGGTCAGTCTCTAGAATATCATTTATACAATCCCTAATTTCTCCCCAAAGGGTCTAATTAGAGGGCATTCCCACCACACATTTAATTGTGAGCCTCGTTGGCCACATCCCTGCCAGAAAAGATCGGAAGCTGAGGAATAAATCTGGGCCAGGGTTGTTGGCACCCGATATCACCTAGTAAATAGCTTATAATTATTTTCTTGTGCTTTAGTATCTAGTGAGCGGGCGTGGGTCAATTGGTACAGATGAGACAGTTGTTCCTCAGTGAACTCACTTTGTAGGTCCCGTTCCCACTCCCTGATGTAGCCTGGATGGTAATACGGTGGAAAGGAGCAATTGATACAGGGTTGAGATCATATGGAGGATGGGTTCACTGGCTAACCAAAGGCGTTCAAATGCTGTTAAGGTGGTCCTTGTTTGAGGAGGGTGCCTTCCAGAGAGGAGGAAGTTACGGAGCTGGCGGTATCTCCAGAAATCTTAGGGGAAGGAATCATAGCGCTCCCATAAGGAGTCCAAGGGTATTAGGTCACCCCCTTCCATAAATTTTCCTAGGCTAACGATCCCATCCTCCACCCAAGTGCCAAGATAAGATAATCTCTCCCCGGGAGGAAACCAGGGGAAACCTCCAATTAGGTCCAGAGGCAACAGTGATGGTGCTAGGGAGTGGGAGCTATTCAATTTCCAATGAGTCCACCTGAAAACCTCCAATATTCGGGTTTGACCTCACCCTGGGGAGCAAGGGCTCTAAGGTGAGTGCAAACAGGAGGGGCGACAGGGGACACCCCTGCCTCGTGCCATTCTGGATAGGAAACCTAGTGGATAAGTTGCCATTCACCTTAACTTGGGTGGTGGGCAATGAGTATAGGGAAGCAATCCAGCTGAGCATGTGGGGGCCAAGACCCAATTTCTCTAGAACTGCTGTGAGAAAGCGCCAATCAACCCGACTGAACGCCTTCTCGGTGTCAGTGAAGAGTATTAGGTAGGGGGAAGTTTGATGATGCATCTGGGCCCAATAGACAAGCTGAATCGCCCTAACTGAGCTGTCCCTCGCCTCCCTTCCAAGTATAAATCCAGACTGGTCCAGGTGGATGAGCGATGGAAGTATTTGCTTCAGCCAGTTGGCAAGAAGTCTGTGATAAGTAGAGAGATTGGTTGGTAGTTTTGGGGCAAGGTATGGTCCATACTGTCTTTTGGGAGGACAGTGATGTGTGACTCCAGGATGTGCAATGTTCTGAAGTAAGGGAGGGAAACCCTGATGAAGCAAGGTAAGGATACGGGGGTAGCTTAGATTTTAGGTCAGTAGGAGAAAAGGCGGAGTCCAAATCGTACCCATTTGTTCAGAAAGTTTCTATAAGATACCAGCACATGATGTGAATTTATAATATAAGGGGTGGATGCTGCATAGTGGATCAGATAAGTATGGGTATTTGGTAGATGCCCATTTTTTTCTCTCTCTCTACCCCACCGATCTTAGGCTGGCCATACACGGTGCAAATTTCTTTCCTGCAATCACGGGTTGCAGGAAAGAAATTTGCGAAATCCCCCCATCAACACAGTCAATGCTGACAGGGGAATCCCTCCTGCCAAGCAACTGTCTGCTGCTGGTGGGTGGGGGGGGGGGGGGGGGTGAGGGAGGGCCTGAGAGGAAAGTAATTACTTTGAGGGTGAGAGAGCAGCAGAGTAAGGAGGGTGCAGAAGAGGAAGGCTGAGTGAGCCACTAAACCAGGTCTGGTACGTCCTTTGACGTAATCGAACGCACATTCTGAAACTTCCCACTTTGGCTCTGGCCTACTGCTCCTGTCCTACCCCTACCACCCCTGCGTAAGTGTCTGCCTCTTCCTCTGCCTGTCATGTTTTAAATTACCACTAGTGACAAAAGTCTCTAGAGAATCGCAGTATATCTGGAAAAAGGTATATAACACCCCGCTTCAATCTGTGGTATTGGGGGGCCACAGGTTTATCAAACCAGTTCTACAAATAATTGGCCAGTAACTGTTGTCACTGTGTGTAGCACAGTTAACACAGCAAAAGAGGCCACATTTTTGCAGGACTAAAATACAATCTTAGAAAAGTATACTGTTAAATAACACCCCACTTCAATATGTGATATTGGGGGGCCACAGTTTTATCACACCAGTTCTACAAATAATTGGCCAGTAACTGTTGTCACTGTGTAGCACAGTTAACACAACAAAAGAGGCCAAATTTTTGCAGGACTAAAATATACTCTTAGAAAAGTATAATGTTAAATAACACCCCACTTTAATATGTGGTATTGGGGGGCCACTGGTTTATCACACCAATTGTTCAAAAAATTGGCCAGTGAGTTTGGCACTGTGTGTATCAGACTTAACGCAGCAAAAGAAGCAATATTGTTGCAGGACACAAATACACTTATGAAAGTATACTCAGATGACACCCCACTTCAATATGGGTTATTTGGGGG
Organism: Pelophylax lessonae; assembly: GCF_965119305.1. Classification (NCBI taxonomy): domain Eukaryota; kingdom Metazoa; phylum Chordata; class Amphibia; order Anura; family Ranidae; genus Pelophylax; species Pelophylax lessonae. The sequence goes on from NC_138769.1 coordinate 481,826,220, forward strand.
GGGGGGGCACTGGTTTATCACACCAGTTCTACAAATAATTGGCCAGTGAGTTTAGAACTGTGTGTATTAGAGTTAACACAGCAAAAGAGGTAATATTGCTGCAGGACACAAATACACTTTGCTCAGATAACACCCCGCTTCAATCTGTGGTATTGGGGGGGGGGGGCACAGGTTTATTACACCAGTTCATCAAATAATTGGCCAGTAACTGTTGTCACTGTGTGTAGCAGAGTTAACACAGCATAAGAGGCCACATTTTTGCAGGACTAAAATACACTCTTAGAAAAGTATACTGTTAAATAACACCCCACTTCAATATGTGGTATTGGGGGGGCCACTGGTCTATTGCACCAGTTGTTCAAAAAATTGGCCAGTGAGTTTGGCATTGTGTGTAGCAGAGTTAACACAGCAAAAGAGGCAATATTGTTGCAGGACACAAATACACTTGTAAAAGTATACTCAGATACCACCCCACTTCAATATGTGGTATTGGGGGGCCACTGGTCTATCACACCAGTTATAGTACATTAAAAGTGCTTTTGTCACTGTTTATAGCATTGCTGCAGCAACGCTCAGTCACCACACCAGTCACAATGCTGCACAGTGCACAATACAAATCCAATATAATATGCTTTCTATATTACAAAGTATATTATACCATGAATTACACCCCTATATAGTGCACTGAACACCTATACCAAATAAATAGCAGCCCTTAAAATGACTTTTGTGGACATTAACAGAGCGATTTGTGTCACTGCTGATCTCTGTCCCTAGAGCACACTGGATACCTGTCCCTAAACTGAAAAACTGCACACCTATACAAAATACAGTGCCTTGCGAAAGTATTCAGCCCCCTTGAACTTTTTGACCTTTTGCCACATTTCAGGCTTCAAACATAAAGATATAAAACTGTAATTTTTTGTGAAGAATCAACAACAAGTGGGACACAATCATGAAGTAGAACGAAATTTATTGGATATTTTAAACTTTGTTAACAAATAAAAAACTGAAAAATTGGGCGTGCAAAATTATTCAGCCCCTTTACTTTCATTGCAGCAAACTCTCTCCAGAAGTTCAGTGAGGATCTCTGAATGATCCAATGTTGACCTAAATGACTAATGATGATAAATAGAATCCACCTGTGTGTAACTGTGATAGTCTCAGAGGTCCCTTTAAAGCGCAGAGAGCATCATGAAGAACAAGGAACACACCAGGCAGGTCCGAGATACTGTTGTGGAGAAGTTTAAAGCTGGATTTGGATACAAAAAGATTTCCCAAGCTTTAAACATCCCAAGGAGCACTGTGCAAGCGATAATATTGAAATGGAAGGAGTATCAGACCACTGCAAATCTACGAAGACCTGGCCGTCCCTCTAAACTTTCAGCTCATACAAGGAGAAGACTGATCAGAGATGCAGCCAAGAGGCCCATGATCACTCTGGATGAACTGCAGAGATCTACAGCTGAGGTGGGAGACTCTGTCCATAGGACAACAATCAATCGTATACTGCACAAATCTGGCCTTTATGGAAGAGTGGCAAGAAGAAAGCCATTTCTTAAAGATAGCCATAAAAAGTGTTGTTTAAAGTTTGCCACAAGCCACCTGGGAGACACACCAAACGTGGAAGAAGGTGCTCTGGTCAGATGTAACCAAAATCACACTTTTTGGCAACAATGCAAAACGTTATGTTTGGCGTAAAAGCAACACAGCTCATCACCCTGAACACACCATCCCCACTGTCAAACATGGTGGTGGCAGCATCATGGTTTGGGCCTGCTTTTCTTCAGCAGGGACAGGGAAGATGGTTAAAATTGATGGGAAGATGGATGGAGCCAAATACAGGACCATTCTGGAAGAAAACCGGATGGAGTCTGCAAATGACCTGAGACTGGGATGGAGATTTGTCTTCCAACAAGACAATGATCCAAAACATAAAGCAAAATCTACAATGGAATGGTTCACAAATAAACATATACAGGTGTTAGAATGGCCAAGTCAAAGTCCAGACCTGAATCCAATCGAGAATCTGTGGAAAGAACTGAAAACTGCTGTTCACAAACGCTCTCCATTCAACCTCACTGAGCTCGAGCTGTTTTGCAAGGAGGAATGGGCAAAAATTTCAGTCTCTCGATGTGCAAAACTGGTAGAGACATACCCCAAGCGACTTACAGCTGTAATCGCAGCAAAAGGTGGCGCTACAAAGTATTAACTTAAGTGGGTTGAATAATTTTGCACGCCCAATTTTTCAGTTTTTTATTTGTTAAAAAAGTTTGAAATATCCAATAAATTTCGTTCCACTTCATGATTGTGTCCCACTTGTTGTTGATTCTTCACAAAAAATTACAGTTTTAAATCTTTATGTTTGAAGCCTGAAATGTGGCAAAAGGTCAAAAAGTTCAATGGGGCCGAATACTTTCGCAAGGCACTGTATATAGCAGCCCTTAACATGACTTTTGTGGACATTAACAGAGCGATTTGTGTCACTGCCGATCTCGATCTGTCCCTGATGAACACAGCATACCTGTCCCTAAACTAAAAAGAAAGTGTAGTAGACCTATACCAAATTCCAGCCCTTAAAAGGACTTTTGTGGATCTTAACAGAGCGATTTGTGTCACTGCCAATCTCGATCTGTCCCTGATGAACACAGCATACCTGTCCCTAAACTAAAAAGAAAGTGTAGTAGACCTATACCAAATACCAGCCCTCAAACAGACTTTCCTGGTGCCTCCATGGCAGCATACTAGTGATAGAGCCCCGCCTCTACTCCTCCCTCAGGACTAGTGAGTAGCATAAAAGAAAGGCCCAGCCCCCTGTCCCATCATTCTCCTTTTTTTCCTCATACCTTCCTGACTGGTGAAGAATAAGCAGTATGTCCATACCTCTGCCTCCAGGCAGCTTTCCGCCGGGTTCAGCCTCTCCTGTGCGCAGTCTCGGTTCTTGGGTCGCTCAAAGCACTAATAAGGCCGGGAACCCCCTTCTGTGGATCTTTGGGGTAAAAACTGCAGTGTTTCCTCATAGGAACGCATACTGCTACTGTCTCTTTAAAAATCTTTAAATGTTTGGCTTTGCAGGATTTTGCACAAGGACCGTCTTTTTTTTTTTTTTTTTTTTCTCCCTCTTTTCAGCTTGGATTCCCCTTTAGGTTTCCCAGTACTTATTTGTGTGTTTGTTTGTTTGTGTTCGTTTTCATTGTCATCTTCCCCTTCTCTTTCCCTCTTTTTCTTTTCCCTTCTTGCCTTTTGTCTTACCTTTTCAGCCTGTCCCTTTAAGTTTTCTATGAAAACATCCGATCCTGTGTACATGGCTCCCAGTCCTGGGATTCCCCCTGCAGCGCCATGCAAATCGAGGCCGCCCCTTGCTCCACAGAGTCTCGGCGTCTCTGCGGACCGCCTCGTAGGGCGGGGAGTAGGGCCGTGCACGAGGAACGGTCTGCGCATGCGCGGGCGCATGCGGAGTACGGCTGAGGCTCGGGCGGCCATCTTGGATGTGGGAACCAGGTGTAATTTTGCCCTGAGTTCCCACAGAAGCTAAGGGGAGGGGTTTTGTGCTCTCTTAGGCTGCTCTGCCTATTAAAGGGCCATTCCACCTGCTGTCCACCCGAAAGACAGCATCTTTCCCTGCTCCTACCGACTTGTTAAAGCCCTTGGTAGGTAGCATTTTATAATACTTTTTTTTTTTTTTTTTTTTTTTTTTTTCCTCCGTCATCATTTCCATTTATTCAGTTGTTATTTGTCTTCAATAAAACCTTTTTTTTTTTTTTTTTTTTGCCCTTCTTTTCTTCTCCCTTTTTCTGTTTTCCTTCTTGCGTTTTTTCTCACAGCCGGTCCTTCTGCAACGCCCTACGATGAGCCACTCATCACGTAACCAAGATCCTCACAATAGGTATGGGACCACCTTTCTGTAAGTATTGAAGTAAGAAGGAAAAGAGTGCTTGTATGGACTAACAAGTGTCCTTTGTTCCAGCCCAACACACTCCAAAAGATCCGGGAAGTCTTCGAGGCACCGCGACCATGACAGTCCAGATCGCAGATCAAGATCTTCCCACTTTAGATCTTCAGAAAGATCTAGGTCAAGATACCGTCGCTCTCCTTCTCCGCCATCACATTCATCAAGGAAGAAGTGCTGGGCTTGTGGCGCAGTACCCTTACCTAGAAAACTAGTCTGCCAGGACTGTTTTCGGGACTACGCAGCCAACCGGGAGTTGGAAAACCAACAAGTGGTGGATCTGCTAAAGCAGACAATGAAAGATTCCCTTTCGGAGTTGACAACTCTAGTACCCGCACAGGCGGCTCCCTCTGCAGCTCAAGTTCCGGACAGGGATGATAGCGCTCCAGGCCCCTCTGGGCTAAACCCTTCACGCGCTGCGGCTCCATTACTTGGAGAGGCATCTTCAGGTCACCTTTCAGAAGAATCCATAGAGGAGTCGGACCCGTCAGGCTTTAACTATGCCTTAATCCCACCTTTTATTCAGGCAGTTAAAACAGCAATTGCCTGGGAGGATCCTGAAGAACCCACTCCTAAGTCAAAAACATATTTTCCCTTCCTTAAGAGGAAACAAGTATTCTTTCCTCTTATGGGCGAGATAAGAGAGATTATCGAAGAGGAATGGAAGAAGACGGATAAAAAGTTTTCATTGGGCCGTCTTAATAAACTCTACCCTCTAGCCGAGGCTGAAGCGCAATCATTAAATTCCATGCCGGTGGTGGATGCTGCAGTCATTCGGCTCGCCAAAAACGTGACACTACCTATGGAAGATGCAGCATCATTCAAAGATCCGCTAGATCGGAAAATAGATCTGGACCTAAAAAGGAGCTACCTGGCCTCGGGCGCAGCCTGTAAACCGGCTATTGCCCTTACATCTGTCTCCAATGCCATCAGGGCTTGGACAGAAAATGTTGAGACAGCGCTACGCCAAAATGTCCCTAGAGAAGACATTGTCAAGGCACTGGAGGAACTGAAAATTTCGGCCGATTTCATCGGAGAGGCCGCCATCGATACCATACGTTGTTCCGCACAATCAATGCTCCACACAGTAATGGCCAAAAGGGCCCTCTGGCTAAAACCATGGACAGCCGACCTTGCGTCCAAACAGAGTTGGTGTAAGATTCCGTTCGACGGCAAAACCCTCTTCGGAGAAAAAATGGACAAGGCCATTTCCAGGGTAACTGGAGGCAAGTCTGGTCTCCTGCCACAAGACAGGAAAGTCAAGAGAACAAGAGTCTATTCGTCTAGATTCCGGCCCTCAAATTCCAGAGATTTTAGGCAAACCAGACAGAACAGGGATAACAGGAGACCCTGGAGAGGCACCCAGGCCTCTTTTTTGAACACACGCAAAACCAAGGCTTTCACCACTCCCCAGGAGGCAACGAAGCCTTTTTGACGCCAGAAGATCGCAACCCCTCCCAGTCGGAGCCAGGCTACAGGCTTTTCTCCCAATTTGGGCTTCGCGTTGTCAGGACCCCTGGGTTCTGTCAACAATCCATCAGGGTCACCGGTGGGTGTTTGCTCATCCTCCTCCTCATGCATCATTTCAGGAGTCAAGAATACCAACCTCGCCATCAAAAGCATTGGCATTATCCCAATTCCTGACAGATCTTCAGCTTCAAGGTGCAGCTATACCGGTTCCATTGGCGGAGCGTTACACCGGTTTCTATTCTCCACTCTTCTTAGTGCCAAAAAGGACGGGAGGTTGGAGGCCGGTGATAGACCTCAAGAGGCTCAACCGATATATAGAACTCGAGAGCTTCAAAATGGAATCCCTGCAAACTATCATTCAGGTCATTCAGCCAGGAGATTGGTTGATATCTCTCGATCTACAAGATGCTTACCTGCACATCCCAATCTTCCCAACTTATCAGAGATTTCTGAGGTTCGCTGTGGGCGAGATACACCTTCAGTTCAAGGCCCTGCCATTCGGGCTCTGCACGTCTCCGCGAGTGTTCACCAAGACCTTGATAACTGTCCTAGCCCCCCTCAGGGAAAGGGGGTTGAGAGTGTACCACTATCTAGACGACATTCTCCTGTTGGCAAGCAATCCAGATCAACTCAGATCCCACAGGGAAATTCTCCTTCAGACCTTACAGGAGTTCGGCTGGCTCATAAATTTTCAAAAAAGCAACTTGTCTCCGACACAACAGATGGTTTACCTGGGAGCCATGTTCAATACCCAAGTGGGGACAGTGTCCTTACCCAGCCAGAAGATGGATATTATCATACGGAGGATGTTCACTGTAATTCGGAGTACTCATCTGACGGCCTCTCAGTGTCTGAGTCTAGTCGGCACAATGTCCTCTTGTATTCCCATGGTGCCATGGTCCCACTGGCACCTGAGGTTTTTCCAAACAGGTTTTCTGTCACAATGGAGAAAACAACACCTCTCCCAGAAAATCCAAGTGACCGCCTTAATGCGCAGAAGCTTGTTTTGGTGGACGAAGAAGGAAAATCTTGCCAACCCCCGTCACCTAGGCTCATTCAACTGGACCATCCTTACGTCCGATGCGAGTGGGCACGGATGGGGCGCCCATTGCGGGGAGGTCAAGCTTCAGGGAAGATGGTACCACTCAACCAAAGGGGTGGTATCCAATGTACTGGAACTAAGAGCGGCATTTCTAGCTCTGATTTCCTTGGCACCCCTCCTCCAAGGCCACAGAGTCCTCCTGAGATTAGACAACAAGACAGCAGTGGCATACCTGCTGAGACAAGGAGGTACTCGCAGCAGGACCCTCCTCCGAGAGGTCGAACCCATCATGCTGTGGGCAGAGAGGAACCTACGAGATCTCAGGGCCGTTTACATTCCGGGCCGGCTGAACACAGTGGCAGACGCTTTATCCAGGAGGTTCGCAGACAACAACGAGTGGTCCCTACATCCACAAGTTTTTCTCCAAATCACCAACCTCTGGTACCCTCCTCAAGTGGACATGTTTGCCACTCCGGACAACTCGAAACTGCCCAGATTCTACTCTCGTCTCCCCTGCTCTCAGTCGGAAGCAGTCGATGCCCTGACATGCCCGTGGAATTTCTCGACAGCCTATGCCTTTCCTCCCCGCCCACTGATTCTGAAGTTTCTCCGGAGACTTCTCACAGAATCAGTACAAGTCCTGGCGATACTCCCTTTTTGGCCGAAGAGACCATGGTTCCCTCTAGCCATCCATCTCAGTGTGGAACCCCCCATCAGGATTCCACTTTTTCCCAACCTACTGTCCCAGCAGGGACTATTTCATCCGAACCCGCAGAGATTAGATCTGCGGGTTTGGAAACTGAAAGGCAAAGGTTTCAGGCCTTAGGGTGTACCCCTGAAGTCATCACGACACTTTTGAAAGCCAGGAAGCCCTCTACCAACGCGGTCTATTCAAAAGTGTGGAACAAATTCCTAGCGTTTGCCGCGGGGCAGGACTTCAACCCCGTCCTCCCCTCTACCTCTCAAGTCTTAGCCTTCTTACAGACAGGACTGGATTTAGGATTGGGACTAAGCTCCCTCAAAGTACAGGTAGCGGCAATCTCGGCTGCAACCAACAAGAGATGGGCCGAAGATCCTCTAGTGGTTACCTTTTTAAGAGGAGTGTTGAAAATTCGCCCTCCCGTTAGACGCTCGTTTCCACAGTGGGATCTCTCCCTGGTCCTGGAAGTTCTTTGCAACCCCCCATTTTCTCCAGTGGAACAGGCTTCTCTTTGGAATTTGTCATTACAAACTGCCTTCCTCTTGGCCATCACCTCCGGCAGACGAGTCTCCGAGCTACATGCCCTGGGAATAAGTGAGGATCACATCACCTTTTTTCCGGACAGGGTTGAACTTCGCCCTAGACAGGGGTTCATCCCCAAGGTCTCCTCCTCTTCCCATCTTCTAGAACCTTGGGCCCTTCCGGTTTTCCAAAACGCGGATGCAACTCAGCACGACCTAGACATCTCTAGAGTTCTTCGAGCCTATCTGGAAATCACAAGTTCATTCAGACAATCTGACAGTTTGTTTGTCATCCCCTTTGGGAAAAACAGGGGCAAAGAGTCCACCAAAAGGACTCTATCATCATGGATCATCAAACTCATCCAGAAAACCTATAAAGTCAAGGGGCTATCTCCACCTTCACAAGTAAGAGCTCATTCTACTAGGGCAGTCTCGGCTTCCTGGGCGGCAAGGGCCAACGTTTCCTTAGAGACGGTTTGCAGGGCCGCCTCATGGTCATCACGTCATACATTCTTCAAACATTATCGTATCGACCCAGGGTCGCTTACAACTGTAGAGTTCGGCAGAAGGACTATTCAGTCAGCCATGTCTTTGCCCAATTAAAGATTTGCATATTTAGCATTACCCACCCATTTGTCTTGCTAGTTATTTATCACTAGTATGCTGCCATGGAGGCACCAGGAAAACGGAAAATTGTTTCATACTTACCGTAATTTTCCTTTCCTGGTGCCTATCCATGGCAGCATATGCTCCCACCCTTGGTATTCTATATGACAGAGAATGATGGGACAGGGGGCTGGGCCTTTCTTTTATGCTACTCACTAGTCCTGAGGGAGGAGTAGAGGCGGGGCTCTATCACTAGTATGCTGCCATGGATAGGCACCAGGAAAGGAAAATTACGGTAAGTATGAAACAATTTTCCGTTTTTGTGGATCTTAACAGAGCTATTTGTGTCTGGCAATCTGTCCCTGATGCGCACAGCCAACCTCTCCCTATGCTGACAAAAAGCAGAATGTGAAATGGCTGCCAGCTCTGGTCTATTTATAAGGTAGGGGGCATGTCCATGTGCTGAAATGTTTCAATTGGCTGTCCCGTTCCACCTGACGGCTGTGTCATAGGTCAAAGTTCTCCCCAATGTAAACTAATATGGCTGCCACGAACAACGCCATGTGTTCGCAAAATTGGCAGGTAGTGAACAAGCAAAATTTGCCACGAACCGACCGCCAGGCGAACCGCAAGGCCATCCCTACCATTAAGTACCTGTCTTTCACTCCCAGTGACGGTGACTACTGTCACATATATTTTCCCCAAAGGTAGACTAACCAGGTACCAGACATCCAATCGGTCTGTGCCTGAGTTACTCGGGTAACAAGTCCCAAAGAGTCAATCCATCATGGCAGCCTCCTTGACAAAGTTCCACATAGTTTGTAAGTTTGTCCCGGCAGGGCTCATGGAGCTCTCATAGCCGATCAGTCTGTGGAAGTCTGGTTTGGGCAGGCCAGACTGGGCTTCTCGGTCACCCTGTGTCCCTAATAGACACAGGGTGACTTACACATAAATGGGGCCTAGGGGGCTGAGAGAGGGATTTCCCAACCTGTCTAAGGTAAGCTGTGTTCCACGGACCCCCCAATTAAAGTGACTCCCATTACATCTCTATCCTTTCAGAAGGAGACTAACACAGGAGGGGACCCCAAATGGGTTGAGTTCGATGTTAGTCTGTAGTTCCAGTCCCTCAATGTCTGTATCCACACAGTACCCCAAAAAAATTGTCCCAGATGGAGCATTACTCACCCAGCCAACCTCTGCCTCTCTCGTAGAACATACCCGCTGTGGGGGAGAAGCGTGGACTGGCCTTTCATCCTGGAGTCCTTTCAGCTGCTGGAGGAAAGACAGGATGGCTGGGCTCACTCCCTCATGCTGTTGGGAACCTGGGCTGACTGCCCAGCATCCCTGGGATATAGAGGTGAAGACCGCAGTCCCATTCACTACCACAGAAACTCCATCTTTTGTTAGTTGAGGGCAGAGGCCAGCCGCACTCTGCTCTGTCGCCAGCTTGCCTTCTGCTGGGTTGGTGTCATCATTCTGGGGTGCCATCTGCTGCTGGGAAGGGGAGTCATCTGCTCCATCTTCCTTACTCTCATCTGGCTGTCGGGACAACCTTTCTCTGGTACCGTTCTCACCCTAGGCCTCCGAAACTGCCGCAGGTGTGGGGCAGAGATTTTGGACCCTCTGTCCAGTTGTCAGTGCTTCAGCTGGAGAAGTTTCTTGTACCTCCACAGATGCTTCTGGCAGGAAATCCTATATCCCTGTCAGTGGTGTAGCAGAAAGGTCAGCTGCCTCTTCTCTCAGGGAGGCTGAAGCTGCTGTTGGTTTTGGGCAGAGCTCAGTGATGTTAGACCCTGATGCCAGCTGTTCCACAGGGAAGTAAACTGAAAAGTCAGTGGCCTTGCACACATCTTCCTGGGTCACCAATTGTTGCAGGCAGAGGTCAGCAGCGCTATGCCTGGATGCCCGCTCTTTTGCTGTAGGCTCACTGGGATGTTCCTCCTCAGCAGAAAAGTATATTAAATCCCCAGTCTCTGGAATTTCTAAAAGTCCAGAGCAGGGGCTGGTGGCACTTGGGCCCAGTGCGAACACGTTGGCGGGTGATTTATCATCCAACTTATCCTCCGATGGAAAGTCAATTAAATCTGTGATCCGTGGTTGCGGAATGAAGATGACTTCCTCTTCTCCCATACCTTTATCCAGCGGCTGGACAGATGCATTCCTCCTTCCAAGCTCGTCCTGTGCAGAAACAGGCTCATCAAGGGGAGTCAGCACTTGCTGCATCCACCATAAGACCTCCGCATCCAAAACGGTGGGTGCAGGTGAGCAAAGCACACTATTACTGTGCAACATTGCCAACTCTTCAGCCAGGATTTCTGGACAGTCAGCTGGTATTTCTGGATATTAACAGACCAGGGGAGCCCAGCCCTGGTGCTGAGCAGAGTTTATCAGCCGTCTGTAGGCGATCTCCAGCTCCCATTTCTGAACGTCCAGAAACTCCATATCTTCCAGTGCCCAGAACACATCCAAGATGTTCAGGATCTCTTCTCTGTAATCCATAATTTCCTCTAACCGCCACTCCAAATCGCTCCCAAAGAAGGGGTCCTTGGACAGCGTCTCTAATAACAGCCCCAGGTAGCAAAATCCTTCCATTGGGCTGTCGTCCGCTGTCCATGGGTACACTTGGGTTAAATAGCAGCGGAGGGCTCTGTAGCTCTCATCCAACCGCATCTCCACCTGGACCAGCCTGCTTAACTCAGCTTTCTATTCCTTGTGCAGTTGTCTCCCCAAAAACACCTTTCAAACTTCGAACTGCGACCAGTACCTTTCATGAAAGGAGGGGAGGATTTTTCCCTGGTGTCTCTGCTAGTCCTTCCTCCCAGAGTTCCAAGTGGATTGAATCATACCATCCTAGCAGGACCTGCTCTGACACTGGTCCCCTGTGCTGTATCAGCATCTCTCGCAACCTCCTTCCGAATTCCTCTTCCATGGCGGCTGGTATTTGTAACTCTCCTCTCCTGCTATCCGGACCTTGGAGGTGGAGGTTTGGATGTCACAGACTGCAGGAAGCATCCCACCACTTGCCGCCAATGTAACAGGACTGCGACCCACACTGTGTTTGTGGGCTCCCGTCAGTATACCCTATACAAAACTAGCCGACAACTTAGCTTGTACTAAGTACTGGAACCTTCTCATTTATTGAACAGTCTCACACAATTTATATACACATGAGGACATCCTCCTCCTGATCAAATTACCCCACCAGGTCACGTGCCTGATTACATTATCCTATGCAGATGAAATTGTATACACAAATATAATTAACATATCTAAGGAACAACCAACACAAACAGTATACTATTTCCACTCAGCAACTAACAGATGACAGAGATTCAATCAACCAAAGCCAATTAACTAGCAGACTGCCGTCCTTGAGCTCATGAAATACAATATACATTATGATAAGTTTAAACACAGAATCCATTGTAGATAACGGATGAGGTAATCAGCATATTCAACAATGTGTGGAAGACAGGTGGTTGAGCTGATGATATTAGCATCTGCTATGAGTCTGAGTGTGTGAAGCAGTCTTCATATGTTTCTTGAGATATATGGTTGATAAATATTACTGTCCCACTTGAAGTAATCCAAATCATATTGTCAGTGTCCATTAAGTACCTGTCTTTCACTCCCACTTTGAGTATCGTCACATTATGGAAGCCCTGGTTCACACTATAACCCCCATGTTAATCGTACAGGAACTTTCATGTGTGAGGTGAACCTAGGCTTAATGATTGCATTCATGTGTTGCTTTTTAAGACCAAATATTTTAAAAGGAATTCAAATCGCTTATTTGAAATAGTCGGTATGTGTGGAATGGCACACTGTCAAATATGAGTAGATAAACTGTGTCTCAATGACTCTTGCCGCACTGCAGGGTCAATACTAGTGTGAAATTCTGTTCTGGAGCTGGAGGGCTCTAATACCCTGAAAGCAGACTGCTTTAACAGTTTATATACAGCAGTTCCCATTACATCAGCTCAGCAGAAGCTCCTCTGACACATAAACAACATGATTTATCATTTACCAACACAAAGGTCAATGACCCTCACACCGCATTCATGCAGTGCCCAAATCCTTTGAACAGCAGATTAGATAATAGAGTGCTAATAGACATGTATCCTCTATTCTGATTTCTCTGAGAATTGCTGTTAGTCCTGTATCGCTGCTCATCATCCTAAGGAGGATCAAAAAGGGCATTGGGGATTGTGACATCATTCTGTACCTTTTCTTCAATGTAAAGACTTCTTTGATACATCATTTATATAAAACCATGTGATAGTGTGCTGTTTCCTACAATTCACCTCAAGTGTTTTGATGTAAATATAAAAATTAGCTACAGTGGGGATCGAAAGTTTGGGCACCCCAGGTAAAAATTTGTATTAATGTGCATAAAGAAGCCAAGGAAAGATGGAAAAATCTCCAAAAGGCATCAAATTACAGATTAGACATTCTTATAATGTCAACAAAAGTTAGATTTTATTTCCATCATTTACACTTTCAAAATAACAGAAAACAAAAAAATGGCGTCTGGAAAAGTTTGGGCACCCTGCAGAGTTAATATCTTGTACTGCCACCTTTGGCAAGTATCGCAGCTTGTAAACGCTTTTTGTAGCCAGCCAAGAGTCTTTCAATTCTTGTTTGAGGTATCTTTGCCCATTCTTCCTACAAAAGTCTTCCAGTTCTTTGAGATTTCTGGGCTGTCTGTCACGCACTGCTCTTTTAAGGTCTATCCATAGATTTTCAATTATGTTGAGGTCAGGAGATTGTGAAGGCCATGGCAAAACCTTCAGTTTAAGCCTCTTGATGTAACCCCCTCGTGGATTTGGAGGTGTGTTTAGGATCATTATCCATTTGTAGAAGCCATCCTCTTTTTAACTTCAGCTTTTTCACAGATGACATCAAGTTACCATCCAAAATTTGCTGAAATTTTATTGAATCCATTTTTTCCTTCTACTCGTGAGATGTTCCCTGTGCCACTGGCTGCAATACAACCCCAAAGCACGATTGATCCACCCCCATGCTTAACAGTTAGACAGAGGTTCTTTTCATTAAATTCTGTGCCCCTTCTTCTCCAAACGTACCTTTGCTCATTTCGGCCATAAAGTTAAATTTTAACCTCATCGGTCCACAGAACTTGTTTCCAAAATGCATCAGGCTTGTCTATATCTTCATTTGCAAAGTTCAAACGCTGATTTTTGTGGTGAGGACGTAGAAGAGGTTTTTTTCTGATTCCTCTTCAATGAAGACCGTATTTGTACAAGTATCTCTTTATAGTGGAATAGTGTACCACAATTCCAGTGTCTGCCAGATCTTTCTGGAGGGATCATGCAGTCAAACGTGGGTTTTGAATTGTTTTTCTCACAATCCTGCGAGCTGTTCTGTCTGATATTTTTCTTAGTCTTCCAGATCTTGCTTTAACTTCCACTGTTCCTGATGACTGCCATTTCTTAATTACATTCCGAACAGAGGATAGTGACATCTGAAAACGCTTTGCTATCTTCTTATAGCCTTCTCCAGCTTTGTGAGCGTCAACTATTTTCAGTTTCAGGTTTCTAGACAACTGCTTAGAAGATCCCATGGTGCTGATTGTTGGGGCAAGGTCAGATAAGTCTGGGCATTTAAAACCTTTGAGATTGACATCACCTGGTCTTCCCAGACGATGATTGAGAACAATCCATGACACTGGCAGGTCTCAGCCTTGCAAATGGGGGCAGTACATGCTATAAATTCTGCTGGGTGCCCAAACTTTTGCAGACGCCATTTTTTTGTTTTCTGTAATTCTGAAAGTGTCAATGATGGAAATAAAATCTAATTTTTGTTGACATATTATAAGAATGCCTAATCTGTAATTTTATGCCTTTTGGAGATCTTTCCATCTTTCCTTTGCTTCTTTATGCACATTAATACAAATTTTTACCTGGGGTGCCCAAATTTTCGATCCCCACTGTACATCATGGATCAAGCAACATAATAGAGTGACAATCCACTACATAACCCACAATAACTCAATTACACTCTGTGTAATATATGCCTTATAAATAAAGTGCTTAGACTCCATTCACACCAGCGCGACTTGTCAGGCGACTTGTCAGCCTGACAAGTCGCGCTCCCTCGCGGTCCATTGACTGCTACAGAACCCGTTCTAATAGGAGCGACACAAGTCGCTCCGACTTAGAAAAAGGGTCCTGTACTACTTCGGGGCGACCTCGGAGCGACTTGCATAGACTTCCATTATGTGAAGTCCGTGCAAGTCGCTCCGAAGTCGTGGTGCAGAGTCGTGCCGCCCCAGTGTGAACCGAGCCTTATGTGCAATCATCAAAAGTGCATATAAATAGTGCATGAGCATAATTAATACATAATTAACTAACTAAACTTATAATCAATGATGAGCTCAAACAGTTCATACAATCTCCTTGCATAAACTTGATCTGTAGTTCCACATTCCCCACATGCGAGAAGATTGTTACATAGTTAGTCAGGTTGAAAAAAGACACAAGTCCTTCTAGTTCAACCAATAAACAAAAAAAAACAAAAACAACCATACAATCCCATCTACACAATCCTATACCCACAGTTGATCCATAGGAAGGCAAAAAAACCCCAGCAAAGCATGATCCAATTTGCTCCAACAGGGGAAAACAAATTCCTTCCTGATCCCCAGAAAGGCAATTGGACATTCACTGGATCAACTTTACCTATAAATGTGGATACCCAGTTATATTATGTGTAACTAATATGACTATAACTAAGGAAAGAATCCAAGCCTTTTTATAGCAATCTACTGAGCTGGCCAGAACCACCTCTGGAGAGAATCTATTCCACATTTTCACAGTTCTTACGGTGAAGAAACCTTTCCATATTTGGAGATTAAATCTCTTTTCCTCTAGATGTAAAAAGTGCCTCCTTGTCCTCTGTGATGACCTTAAAGTGAATAACTCAACATCAAGTTCACTATATGGACCCCTTATGTATTTATACATGTTGATTGTATCCCCCCTTAATCTCCTCTTCTCAAGAGAGAATAAATTCCATTCCTCTAATCCTCATAGCTGAACCCCTCCATGCCTCTTATCAGTTTGATTGCTCTTCTCTGCACTTTCTCCAGTTCCCTGATATCCTTTTTGAGAATTGGTGCCCAAAACTGAACTGCATATTCCAGATGAGGTCCTACTAATGATTTGTACAGGGCTAAATGATATCTCTCTCTCTGGAGTCCATGCCTCTGTTAATACAAGAAAGTACTTTGCTTGCTTTGGAAACTGCAGCTTGGCATTGCATGCTATTACTAACCACTTGCCGACTGCTCACAGTAATATTACTGCGACAGTGCGGCTCTCCTAGTGATTCTGGCGGCACGTGCGCGCCGCCGGAGGCGCGCTCCCACTGTGTTTAGACACAGTGGGATTTGGGCCGGAGGAGGAGAGGAGGCGATTGCCGCCTCCCTTCCCCGATGCACAAAAGGAGAAAGGCTGGTGCCATGGAAGTCAGCTAAAACATCGTTTTATTGTAGCATGTGAACAATAGTAAAAAATCTAACGCGTTTCAGCCTTAATCATGGCTAACAAAAAAGTGACACAAAAAACCTAAAGGGGCTCTTCAGTCATTTTTTCATCTTTCCAACTATTAAATCTTCTGCCCTTTTTTGTTTTAACTTTGGATATTAATACATTTTTTTTCTGCCAGTAAATACCTTATACAGTCCACTTCCTGTTTCTTGTCTGGTAAAAAGCCTAGGCAAATTACATCATGCACAGCTCTCTCTCTAAAATCTTGTGAGAGTTTGCCAGCAAGAGAGGAGGGATGAGTCATAAGAGAGAAAGAGCCTCTGTGTAAATCCAGGAAGTAAACAGGCTGCAGCTTCAGCTGCCCACAGTTAAAATGGCTGCAGCCAGACTTAGTGGAGGGAGATTTCTGCAGAATATTTGGCAAGTAAGGAATCACAGTATATATAAAATATTATGCAAAGCGCTTGGAGGGAAGCTACAGAATGGCAACAATATTTTTATTACAAATTATGTGAGCAGACTGCAGTTACTCTTTAAATAGTGTAGACTAAATCACATGGTCAACCCAAAGGGTCATATGACCCAAAAAAGAGGTGGCAGTAAATATCAAAACATATAAAAGAGCACTATAAGCATTTGTACATGAATGTATTTGTACATGAATGTATATAAAAACATGTATCACAAAAATAGAAAAGGAACAGCAATAAATATACTGAAAAAATTATCATGAAAAAGTATACTGCAAAAGTATATACCTTCAGATGTCTGTTTCTATTTAAATTTCTCTTTTGTATGGGTTAGATGGTCAGCCGGGCTTCTACTTTTTAAAAAGTTTGCCAGTTATACGATACTACAAAACACATTTATTATTTATTTATACAGTATTGGTTGTATGCACTTTTTTGGGGGTTTGTTCATTATTTTATTATGTGACATTAATATTAGTGTACCAACCAATAATCAATTCCACAGTAGATTATTGATTATTGGTAAGTACACTAATATTAATGTGACAACATTTTTTGGGATTTATAATTTAAGTAGCAGCACTGAAATATATAACACCATAGGTGATTTTTGGAATCCTAAGCACAGTGAAACACACAAAATTTTTTATTATTTTATTATATTTGTGTTCTAGACCCTCAGGCGGGCATTTGTTTGTTTCACATTGACACTTTGGGAATGAGCAGCGCAGCACTGATTCTATGTATTACTTTATTTCTTAGTGTGGGGAATTTTTAAATGTCAGCAGCCGCATTGGCTTTTTACCTTATCCTTTTCACAAATGGAGTATAGGGAGAGTGGGGGCTAAACAAATTTGAATATGGGTATACCAACCAAAATGCTAAAATATGAAGCAAAAACAGCCAAAAGTATATGTGTATAAAAATTAATACTTATCATTTCAGATACAAATCCGTGTCCTATCTATGGCCTATTTTACAATAAAATTATGTTTTAGCTGACTTCTATGGCACCAGCCTTTCTCCTTTTTTGCAAGGTTGTTTGCTGGCCAGCCTCAAAGATTTAGGATGTATCCAGACTCACATCACTCAAAGTGTTTTGTAGTAAAAGCAATAGAGAGGACTCATAGTGCATAAACGTTTAAAACACATTTAAAAAAAAAACAAAAAAAAACGAAATGCACTTACAGAGCAGGATCTTGTATTGAGCAGACAAGTATCAATAATGCACGGCCATCTGCAGAACGGTCCGTGCATGCTGACGTCATGCTACTGGCTCCTATCCTGGACAGCACTTTCACTATGAGGCTGAGTTCACACTGCCGCATGAAGCGGCTCACAGCAGAGGTCTGGTGCGTTCATGTTCACCGTTTCAGGTCCGATTTCAGTCTAAAATTTTGATCAGACCTGAAACGGACCAGAAAATGCACAGGACTCCGCTCCGGAGATATGTGAACCGGCTCCATAGAGGACTGGTCACAATCTCTTGACATGAGAATTGGATGTGGGGAAACCCACATCCAATTCGCATTAGTGTGAATCCAGCCTGAAACACTGCAAGTGACGTGAGCCTGGATACATCCTAAATCTTTAAAGTGTAACTCCACTTTTGTTGAGAAAAAAACACTACCCTCTGGGTGATCTGCGAACATTACAAGGATTTTAACAAACTTTGTTGCAGATTCCTACCTTTCGTTATTCTGAAGAAATCATTGTTTGTTCCTCTGTGCCTCTGTGCTAAGTGGGTCTAATGGGAGTGGTTTCATAATTATCTATCAGCTGTGGCAGCTGCAGAGCTCTAATGAGGGAAGCTGCTGGGTCTGCATCCCTTTAGATGTGTTCCTATTGGGAGAATCTCACCAAAAATGACATTTTTGTTGCAGGGGATGCCAGAAATCTGACTTGTTTCTTTGGTAGACTTCTGGGAAAATTGGAGAGCCAATCACAGAAGCAGGAAATGATGTTTCTGGGGTGTGGTCAGTACAAATTCTGTGTACAGAACAACTCTAGGTAGCCATATTGCATTGCATTTTCAGAAAATTGCAACAGCTGCAGTTTGAAAAGAAAAGGTATTTTTTAATAACATTCAATTTCAATATAATTTTTGTCGCAAATCGTTTTTTCTTTATTTGCAATTTTTTTCCCCATGAAAGTGGAGTTACCCTTTAAGGCTGGCCGGCAATCAACCTTAGGCTGTGATCTGATTATGTGCATACGATCCCCTCTGTGGGAGCTATACATCTGGTAAACGGCCATCCTTTTTGTTTTGAAGCACAGGGGTGATACACAAGCACCTTTTGATACTTTCATTTTGCACAAGGACACTTTTTATCTTCTCACATGTGGGGAAGTTGGAAATACAGTTCAAGATTATGCAAGGAGTTTGTATGAACTGTTTGAGCTTATCATTGATTATATGGGTTTGCGGAGCACAAAGTTTAATTAGTTAATTATGTATTAATTGTGTTCATGCACTATTTATATGCACTTCTGATGATTGCACATAAGCACTTTATTTACACTGCTTAAAAAGATTGTTAATCAGTTTCAGCTGCTTTGGTGTTAATGAAATTAACAGGTGCGCTAGATGGGCAACAATGAGACAAGCTCTAAAACAAGAACGGTTTTACAGGTGGAGGCCACTGACATTTTTTTCCCTACTCATCTTTTCTGACTGTTTTTTGCTAGTTTTGCATTTGGCTAGGGTCAGTGTCACTACTGGTAGCATGAGACGATATCTTGACCCCATAGAGGTTGCACAGGCATTCCAACTCTTCCAGGATGGCTCATCAATACATACCATTGCCAGAAGGTTTGCTGTGTCTCCCAGCACAGTCTCAAGAGCATGGAGGAGATTCCATGAGACAGGCAGTTAGGAGAGCTGGACAGGGCCATAGAAGGACCTTAACCCATCAGCAGGACCCATATCTGCTCTTTTGTGCAAGGAGGAACAGGATGAGCACTGCCGGAGCCCAACAAAATTACCTCCAGCTGGCCACTGGTGTGAATGTCTCTGACCAAACAATCAGAAACAGACTAAATGACGGCCCAAGGTCCTCTAGTGGGCCCTGTGCTCATTGCCCGGCACCGTGGAGCTCGATTGGTATTTGCCATTGAACACCAGAATTGCCACTGGAGCCCTGTGCTTTTCACAGATGAGAGCAGTTTTACATCATTGTCACATGTGCAAATGTGAAAAGGTCTGGAGAAGCTGTGGAGAACGTAATGCTGCCTGTAACATCATTCAGCACAACCGGTTTGGTGGTGGATCAGTGATGGTCTGGGGAGGCATATCCATTGAGCGATGCACAAACTTCTACAGGCTAGACAATGGCACCCTGACTGCCATTAGGTATCGGGATGAAATCCTTGGACCCATTGTCAGACACTACGCCGGCGCAGTGGATCCTGGGTTCCTCCTGGTGCATGACATTGCTCAACCTCATGGGGCGAGAGTATGCAGATAGTTCCTGGAGGATGAATATATTGATACCATTAAATGGCCCCCACGCGCGCCAGACCTAAATCTAATAGAACACCTCTGGGACATTATGTTTCAGTCCATCCGACACCGCCAGGGTGCACCTCAGTCTGTTCAAGAGCTGTGGGTGTCTGGCTGGTACAGGGCCTGTGGGTGTCTGACTGGTACAGTGCCTGTGGCTGGCTGGTACAGGGCCTATGGGTGGCTGGCTGTCTGGCACCCTATCTGTGGGTGGCTGGCTGTCTGGCACCTTGTGGTGGGTGGCTGGCTGTCTGGCACCCTGTGGTGGGTGGGAGGCTGGCACAGGGGCTGTGGGTAGCTTGCTGGTACAGGGCCTGTGGGTGGCTGGCTGGTACAGTGCCTGTGGCTGGCTGGTACAGGGCCTATGGGTGGCTGGCTGTCTGGCACCCTATCTGTGGGTGGCTGGCTGTCTGGCACCCTGTGGTGGGTGGCTGTCTGGCACCCTGTGGTGGGTGCATGGCTGGCTGGCACCCTGTGGTGGGTGGGTGGCTGGCACAGGGGCTGTGGGTGGCTGGCTGGCTGGTACAGTACCTGTGGTTGGCTGGTACAGGGCCTGTGGGTGGCTGGCTGGTATAGGGCCTGTGGGTGGTTGGCTGGCTGGTACAGGGCCTATGGATGTGGGTGGGTGGCTGGCTGGCACCGGCTGCTGTGGGTGGGTGTATGGCTGTGATACACTCCCTCGAGACTAGTCCCGAAACCAGACGAGGCTGTCCAAGGCGAGGGAAGCGACCTAAGAAGGCAGAATGACGTCACAAAATTATCGGCCAGTTCCGGGCCGATACCGATAAATCGGGGAATGTGCATATCGGCCCCCGATATATCAGCTTTGCTGATAATCGGTCTATCCCTAATACATACTACTGAGTACCATTTTGAGTTGCTGCAATGAAATTTCAGCAAAATGGACTAGCCTGCTGAATTATTTTCTCACTTTGATTTTCGGGGTGTCTTTGAATTCAGCCCTCTGTAGGTTGATAATTTTCGTTTCTATCAAACTTTGTGGCATCCTTTGATTCCTAACACATTACCCAGTCCATATCAGTATAGATATCCAGCATGAGATTTTTCCTCATTGAGATCTGATGTGTTTTCAAAGTGTTCCTTTTTGAGCAGTGTATAAGGCATACATTTCAAAGAGTGTAATTGAGTTATTATAAATTATGCAGTGGATTGTCATTCTATTATGTTGTTAGATCCATGATATCGAGCAAATTTTTACAATTACATCAAAACACATAAGAAACAGCGCAGTATCACACATGGTTTTATATTTTTGATATTTCCGAATATTCAAGGAAGTTATTGGTGCTGCAGTTTTACTTTCTTCTTTTTTTTTTTAATATGTCTGTGACCTTTTAGAACCCTTATTAATTTGATACATCATTCACAGGACGTTAAAGAGAACCTCTACTAGGAGAGTATGCATACTGCTATTTCTGACCTGTCTACCGATAATGTTACTTGGCTGTCATGCTGATCCAGTCTACCCAGAATACTTTTTGAGTCACTGACTTGGACAAGTGTGCAGTTTGAGAGTTTTTATTTATACTGAACAAAATTATAAATGCAACACTTTGGTTTTTCCCCCATTTTTCATGAGCTGAACTCAAAGATCTAAGGCATTTTCTATGTACACAAAAGGCCTATTTCTCTCAAATATTGTTCACAAATCTGTCTAAATCTGTGTTAGTGAGCACTTCTCCTTTGCCGAGATAATCCATCCACCTCACAGGTGTGGCATATCAAGATGCTGATTAGACAGCATGATTATTGCACAGCTGTGCCTTAGGCTGGTCACAATAAAAGGCCATTCTAAAATGTGCAGTTTTATCCCACAGCACAATGCCACAGATGTCACAAGTTTTGAGGGAGCGTGGAATTGGCATGCTGACTGCAGGAATGTCCACCAGAGCTGTTACCCATGAATCAAATGTTTTTTTTCTTTACCATAAACCGTCTACAAAGGCGTTTCAGAGAATTTGGCAGTAGATCCAACCAGCCTCACAACCGCAGACCACGTGTAACCACACCAGCCCAGGACCTCCACATCCAGCATCTTCACCTCCAAGATTGTCTGAGACCAGCCTCCCGGACAGCTGCTGCAACAATCGGTTTGCATAACCAAAGAATTTTTGCACAAGCTGTCAGAAGCCATCTCAGGGAAGCTCAACTGCATGCTCGTTGTCCTCATCAGGGGTCTCGACCTGACTGCAGTACGTCATCGTAACCGTCTTGAGTGGGCAAATGCTCACATTCAATGGCGTCTCGCACTTTGGAGAGGAGTTCTCTTCACGGACGAATTCTGATTTTCTTAGATCTTTCAGTTCAGCTCATGAAAAATGGGAGCAAAAACAAATGTTGTGTTTATAATTTTGTTCAGTATAATTCTTTATCTTAGTTTAGCACACTCCAGTATGAAATCAAGAATGTTTGTACAGCATCCTATAGCATTGTAATTTTGACCTGAATAAAATATCCTCTGCTGCTTTCCTCCTGTATGTGTCCTGTATCTGGTATTTCTTGACAGTAACACCATGTTTCTGGTGTTACTGCCAAGAAATAGTGAGCTGCTCACCATATAAAAACCTCCCATCTGTTTTAATTAGGCTATTCAAAGTACAGACAGTTCCTCCTGGTTGAACACAAACCTCCAACGCATTTCACCTATATCATAGTGTACATATGGGTAAGATCTGATCATCTGCCATGCAACTACATGGCAGATGAGATTTAATGTTGAAAAATGTAAAGTAATGCACTTGGGGGCCAGAAACCAGAAAGCAAGCTACTCACTAGGGGGGGAACCTCTGGGTGAGTCTAGGATGGAAAAGGACTTGGGGGTACTGGTAGACAACAAGCTTGGCAGTGGCATACAATGCCAAGCCGCCGCAAGCAAAGCCAACAGAATACTGGGATGTATAAAAAAGGGGATTCACTCCAGAAATAAAGAGATTATTCTCCCACTCTATAAGACTCTGGTCCGGCCACATCTGGAGTATGCTGTCCAGTTCTGGGCACCGGTCCTCAGGAAGGATGTGCTGGAACTGGAGAAAGTCCAGAGAAGGGCAACAAAAATAATTAGGGGAATGGAGGACATCAGCTATGAGGAAAGACTACAAGCACTGAACCTGTTCTCTCTGGAGAAGAGACGATTGAGGGGCGATATGATATCAATGTACAAATACTGTACTGGTGACCCTAGCATAAGGAACAAACTATTCAGAGAAAGGAGATACAATAAGACACGTGGCCACTCACTAAAACTTGAGGAAAGGCGGTTTAACCTTAAAGTGCGTAAGGGGTTCTTCACGGTAAGAGCGGTAAAGATGTGGAATTCTCTTCCACAAGCAGTCGTATCAGCAGGGAGCATTGATAGTTTCAAAAAACTATTAGATGGACACCTTAAAGACCACAACATACAGGGGTATACAATGTATGGTTAAAAGCAAATACACACACACATCATAGGTTGAACTGGATGGACTGTTGTCTTCTTTCAACCTCACTAACTATGTACACTATGTACTATGTACTATGTAATGTAATGTTCTACAGGGAAGAAATGTCTGTACTTTGAAGAGTCTAAATCAGTCAGATTGTTTTTTTTTTTCTTTACACAGTGAGCCACTCTCCATGTAATTTGAAAGTTGCAGGTTGAACTTCTGATGACCGCTAGGAGCCTGCTCCTGGAGTCAAGGTTTGTAACAGAGCGTCACCTGTAGTGGAAGGTTGGATTTCAGTGTCCACTATAGGCATGCGCACAGGTTGCCTGGGCACATCCTAATCACCTTGTGCACATTAGCATAATCACTCTGTGTGCAGGCGGGGAGATGGGAAAGATCTCCCTCTTACCAGCTCTGCCATAAGAGAAGTGATTATGCAGAGACATGCAAATATCCGGAATATTGCTGCACTCCTTTGTAACTTTATTGGAGCATTAAAATCGCATCACAAGTATGACAGGAACATGAAGGATAACGGGCTTTGCACTAAAGTCAGTGCTTACTCAAACCTCATATACACATACCTTGAATTAAATATATATAGGTATGATACAAGATAGCATGGTATGGCAATTAAGCAATTGAACAATCAACCAATGAATCAATTAAAGATGCATTCCCACTACCGGATTTTTGCATATCTCTGGATCTCACAGATGAGCTGTGTAGCACCCTGGGTTCCTGTTCACAACATGTGAGAGTTGTTCACTCACCTAGAGCGGCATTTCTTTGGCTTTAGAAGTGCTTATGCACTTCTGTTTCACTGTGCCAGCAGGGAGATCAATGTGCTAGGACCATGCATGTGTGTTTGAGCTTTGGGGTACACACCCTAATGCAACAAGCTGCACACACCTATGGTTTCCACTGTGTAGCAGGGCTTGTCAATTGGAGGTTTAATATTTCTAAACAACATCACTGTTAAACTGTGAACACTATTGGGACTATTGCACACAAGCAGAAAAACACTGCCTCTAAAGGCATTTTTCATTAGTTCTAATTCTATTCTATTACCCGTTGTGTTCATTCCTATTGTGACATTTCATTTAGTTTCAGGAGAGAGACATGCCAAGGACCAAGTACCCTACATTGTACTGTATGTACAAGATGGAACAAAGTTAGAAAAGAAACAAAGGACAAGCTATCGTTCAAGCCGTGGGGCCCAAAAACCATTGGGTTTCTCTCTGCAGAATAATTTGATGAAAATTACCTCCTCTGGGGTTGGGATTGACCACCTCCAACACCCAGCATTTTAATTATGTACTGTCTCTATTATGATTTAAACATACATGTCTGGCTACAGGAGCCTTTAGATGGTATGTAGCAATATCATATATGTGATCCTGAATCCTTCTCCTAACTGTCCTTATCATCTTTCTGATATAATAGGCTCCACATATACATGTCAGAACATAAATAACACCTGATATATAATTGCAATTGGCCTATCCCTTACATTTCAGGACTTTGCCATTCGATAAAGTAATGAAGTTGCCTTCAACCATTTATCTGCAGAATTTGCAGGTGCCACATTTCCTCATGCCCCCACGGGTACCACGAGGAGAGGGGGGCCAAGAAATATCACTATGTATAAATAGGGGGCTTAATGAAGGAGCTCTTCTGTAAATAAACTGAGGATGATTTGGTATCAATTTTCTGACAGTATCATCATCCGTCAGCAGGTGCCTATTTGTGGTTCATACGGTGCATCCGAAAAGTATTTACAGTGCTTCCCTTTTTCCACATTTTTGTTATGTCACAGCCTTATTCCAAAATTGATTAAATTCATTATTTTTCTTAAAATTCTACAAACAATACTCCATAATGACAACATGAAAGAAGTTTGTTTGAAATCCTTTCAAATTTATTAAAAATAAAAAATTAATTAAAACAATCATATGTACATAAGTATTCACAGCCTTTGCTCAATACTTTGTTGAAGCACCTTTGGCACCATTTACAGTCTCAAGTATTTTTGTGTATGATGCTACAAGCTTGGCACACCTATTTTTGGGAATTTTCTCTGATTCTTCTATACAGGACCTCTCAAGCTCCGTCAGGTTGGATGGGGAGCGTCGGTGCACAGCCATTTTCAGATCTCTCCAGAGATGTTCAATCGGTTTCAAGGCTGGGCCACTCAGGAACATTCACAGAGTTGTCCTGTAGCCACTCCTTTGTTATCTTAGCTGTGTGCTTAGAGTCGTTATCCTGTTCGAAGATGAACCTTCACCCCAGTTTGAGGTCCAGAGTGCTCTGGAGCAGGTTTTCATCAAGGATGTCTCTGTACATTGCTGAATTCATCTTTCCTTCGATCCTGACTAGTCTCTCAGTTCCTGCTGCTGAAAAACATCCCCACAGCATGATGCTGCCACCACCATGCTTCACTGTAGGGATGGTATTGGCCAGGTGATGAGCGAAGCCTGGTTTCCTCCAGACATGACGCTTATCATTTAGGCCAAATAGTTCAATCTTTGTTTTATCAGACCAGAGAATTTTGTTTCTTTTGGTCTGAGAGTCCTACAGGTGCCTTTTGAAAACTCCAGGTGGGCTGCTATGTGCCTTTTACTGAGGAGTGGCTTTAATCTGATCACTCTACCACACAGGCCTGATTGTTGGAGTGCTGCAGAGATGGTTGTTCTTCTGGAAGTTTCTTCTCTCTCCACAGAGAAACACCAGAGCTCTGTGACAGTGACCATGAGGTTCTTGACCCCCTCCCTGACTTAGGCCCTTCTTCCCTAATCGCTCAGTTTGCCCGGGCGACCCGCTCTAGGAAGAGTCCTGGTGGTTCTAAACTTCTTCCATTTATGAATGATATAGGCAACTGTGCTCATTTTCTGCAGAAAGTTTTCTGTACCCTTCCCCAGATCTGTGCCTTAATAGAATCCTGTCTCGGAGGTCTACAGACAAATCCTTGGACTTCATGGCTTAGTTTGTGCTCTGACATGCACTGTTAACTGTGGGACCTTATATAGACAGGTGTGTGCCTTTCCAAATCATGTCCAATCAACTGAGTTTACCACAGGTGGACTCCAATCAAGTTGTAGAAACATCTCAATGATGATCAGTGGAAACAAGATGCACCTGAGCTCAATTTTGAGTGTCACGGCAAAGGCTGTAAATACTTATGTACATGGGTTTTTTTTGTTTTTTATTTTTAATAAATTTGAAAATATTTCAAACAAACTTATTTCATGTTGTCATTATGGGGTATTGTTTGTAGAATTTTGAGGGAAATAATGAATTTAATCCATTTTGGAGTAAGGCTGTAACATAACAAAATGTGGAAAAAATGAAGCGCTGTGAATACTTTCTGGATGCACCGTCTCTGATCCTAGGTACCAATTAGTGATCAACCGATTATTGGCAAAGCCGATATATCGAGGACTGATCTGCACTTTCCCCGATATATCGGAATCGGCCACGAGGTGACCGATCTAGCCGATATTTCAAGAAAGTGCTTGTACCGGAGTGATGCCTGCAGCTAGAGGTATCACTCCAGTACTGGCATCCATAGCCGATGGTCGGCTGTCTTGTAATGACAACCAATGTGGCTTAATGTCGGCTGTCATTACAAGGAGCGGGAGGGGACGTCCCCCCCTCCCGCCTCCTTCCGCGGCTCGCCCAGGTTTCCCGTCCCACCGGGAGACCTGGGCAATCAGCCTGCATGGCCGCTGAAGACCGGATCAAAGCCGCATTCAGCTCTAAATGTAAAAACCGGGAAGTGATGTCATGACATCACTTCGGGGTACTCGGCGCCAGATAAAAAAAAATGACAGCATTCAAAACAGCCAAACTTGGCGTTTTTAATGCTTTTAAGTGCAGAGGGGGGGTTTGGGGTCTTTTAGACCCCCAGATCCCTCCACAAGAGTACCTGTCAAGTGATAAAAATAAAAAAATAAACATTTTTTTAAAGTGCACAAATATCGGCCAATATCGGCCGATACCGATATGCAATGGCCAAAATATCGGTATCGGCAACGAAAAGCCGATCACTAGTACTAATTCCCTAAATTGTAGACTAATTTTAGGGTTGGGTATCATGTTCTCGTCTGTGCCTGTTTGTCTAAAAATTAGAGCTTCCCAATCGCTGTCTCTGGCTCTCTGATAGGTTATAGTAAACCGCCTCCTCCGATAGCCACGTTGAATGAATCTCTTTCTCAGATTTTTTGCCTAATCTCAAAATCTGCAGTCTCTGTGCAATTACAGGGCACGCAGGTAAATATTGTTCTACCGGTATATTAAAATTTGTGATCTCGGGTGGAAACTATCTGTGTGTAGGATGTCATTGGTGGCCGTTGGTTTCCTATACAATTTTGTTTTGATGTCACCGTTCTCCCCTAGTTCGATGTTCAGGTCCAGAAAATTGACACGTACTGGGTCACATTCACTAGTAAAAGACAACTTATAATTATTATTGTTCAAGCCATTGACAAAATTCATTGCTTCCTGCTTAGTTCCCATCCACAAGACGAGGATGTCGTCGATGTACCTGTACTAGGACAGAATTCTGTCCAGTTACACTGATGACTCCCCCTCTCCACTAAAAAGCCAGGCCTTCCAGTCTCCTAGGTAAACGTTGGCACTTGGTCCCCATGGAAGTGCCCTGTGCCTGGCATAAACACTTTTGATGAAATGTAAATTTGTTATGTGTTAATAGGAATTCCAAGTATTTCAGCACATGCAAATTATGTCTACTCTTGTTCAGTGCTTGTGTGTTTAGGACCTTCTGTGTCACTCATAAACCCCTGTCATGGGGTATCGAGGAATACATGGCCTTTATGTCCAAAGTCAATAGCAAAGTCTGCCGTGGAATCACCAGGTCGTGCAATACTGTAAGTAAATGCAGAGTGTCTCTTACATGAGAAGGTTTATTGGTTACAAATCGCTGTAATATGATCAATGCATTTGCTCACGTTTTGTGAGGTTGCCTTGTCCAGAAATGATAGGAAGACCAGGGGGTCCACGGCAGACTTATGAATTTTAGGTAGTGCGTAAAACACCTGTATCCTTGGAAATTCCACTTTTAGATACTCCACCATGCCCTTTGCAATGACCTTGCCATGGTGTGCCTGATCAATGATATTAAACAGTGTTTTTTTTGTCTTGTTCCATATTTAAATAGAAAATGACAGTGTACTAAGTCCTATTAGACAGAATACGTTCACACATATTTAGATATTTGTCTCGGCCCATGAGTACAATATGCCCCCCCTTGTCAGAAGATTTGATAATCAAATCAACATTATTATGTAGTTCCCAAAGAGCTTTGCGTTCTTGTGAGCTCAGGTTGTCATGTGTTGGTGGGCAGCACAAGCCCCATTATCAGATGTAAACATGGATTCCCCTTCATCCCAGGCTAGATCCTTCTGTTTTGTGCCTTAGAGTAGCCACCTCTTCCTCCTCCTCCTCCCCTACCTCCTTCATGTCTTGGGGGGCTGGAAAGGTCCAGTATGGGATTCTGACTCAGATTGGCTGCTCTCATATTTCTGATGCATTTTTGTAAATTACCTTCCAATTTTTTATGGAAATTATTTGTAATCTCACGGATGCGTGGGAATATTTGAATTCCGTAACCCTCTTGGGTAGATTTGTTCATCCAAATATCTCTTAAAAAAGTCAATATTCCACCACACTTGTGTCTTACGTTCATACAAATCCTTCATTTTAAATAGGTGCATGAGAATGTCTCTCTCCTGCGTGTTGTCCCTAAGTACATCCCTACGCTGTTGTTGAATATTGAATACCAGTGTGTCCCAATACTTGGTATCCATCATGTAAAAAAAAAGGGGTGGAGGGAACCCCCTGTACTGACCCCCTGCACACTGCCCTACTGACTCTTGTACACTCCCCTGCTGATCCCTATCTTCTGCCCTACTGACCCCCTGTACACTACTCTACTGACTCTTATACACTCCCCTGCTGACCTCCCATCCTCTGCCCTGCTGATTCCTATATTCTGTCCTACTGACCCCCTGTACACTGCCCAACTGATTCCTGTACAGTGCCCTGCTGTCCTCCCATCCTCTGCCCTGCTGACCCACTGCACACTGCCCTGTTGACCCACTGCACACTGCTCTGCTGGGCCATGCTCTGCCCTGCTAACCCCTGTACTCTGCCCTGATAACCCACTGCACACTGCCCTACAAACTAATGGTCTCTGTACACTGCTCTACAAACTGCTGACCATATCATCTGCGCTGCTGACCTTCCTGCATACTGTCCTACTGACAGTATGACCTTACACTGCCCTGTTGACCTTTCATGCTCTGCCACCCTGACATTTGACACCCTGCACCCTACCTGAGACAGGCTAGGTCTGACCCCTGATCTAGACCCTGGTTTCCACCAACAAGAATGATCCTGAAAAAACCTACCATGTTTCAAGACATTACATTGAAGGATATTCTAGACACAAAAGCCATGCAGGAAAAGTGGGATTGCTTTAAGAACATAACAATCAAGGGCATCAGCCAGTGTATTCCATTGGGCAATATACATTAAAAAAAATAAAGTCAAACCAGAGTGGCAAAATTTGAGCATAAAGAAGCTTATTAAAGATAAAAATATCCTTTTAAAAATATAAGCCTGAGGGGTCACTGTCAGCATTCCAACACTACAAGCAATGCAAAAAGGAATGTAAGAATGTGATTAGGGCAGCAAATGTAGACCGCCAGACACACATAGCAGAGGAGAGTAAAAAGAATCCCAAACATTTTTTGAATTGAATAACAAAAAAGCAAAGACTAAGCATATTGACAAGATAAAGGATAGTCAGCGAAATTTGGTTAGGTGAGGGGAGAAGGCAATGGTGTTAAATGCAGACTGGTCCCAAATTGAAAAATCTTCCAATGAGAATACTAGTTCTAGTGAACCAGGGATTACCTTACTTTGGAGGAATTTTCTATTACTTTCCATTTTGACAGGAAGAGAGGGGAAATCTTCACATTGGGACAAAGAAGGCAATAAAAATTATATAGGATTTAACTCTGCTTTATTAGATCTAAAATGAAAAAACATTGAGTTTAGTTCTACTTTAATGGCAAGATCACCAGGTATTGTTTTAATAAAAGCTACAGATTTAAAGAAATTGAAAACAAGTTTATTTTAAATTTTGATGAATAAGATTAGATCTGCTTCAAGTATACAGTATTCAATACATATGCAAACCAAGTGTCTATTTATTCTGATTAAGGAATTTTCCTAATCCAGCTGATTAAAGATGAATGTATGTCCAACAGTATCACTTACACAGCAGCTCCAAATCATAGTAGCAAGCTTACTGATTATAATCCTTTAATTCCATTCAGTATTACATTATTGTTAAGTATAGAACAAAATGTCAAAACTAAAACAATATCTTTACATCACTAGCACATGTATATTTTTGGAGTGTGGCTTGATAGGGAAACAATAAAAGAGGGCAAACATGATCTAATTGTTATAATACAAGGTTTCCTTATCAACGGATCACACCAGATACTTGCACTTCCACTTTCCTGAAGAGACTGAGTATATATGTAATGATCTAATATTCTAGTAACAGTTTTATATTCTTAATCTAATACATTTTTATCTGGTGTCAAAAATGATTGATGGGCACATCAGTTACAAGTTATGGATAGGTTACTAGTTTGAAAACTGAGTTGTGCAAATAGATTTTGGTACTAACATTATTGGCAATCGGTACTTGCATTATGGGAGCTAAAAGATTAATAAAAAAATTTGCAATTTAATTTGAACCCTTTTCTTGTTTTTATATTGCTTCAGTTTTTTGGCAGAAGAGATCTTGTCTCTTCTGCCAAAAATAAACTCCTTTTCTTTGAACTAGCCAATGTTTTTTTTCAAACACTACCTGCTTTACTTGCACAGTGCAGTGTACACTCACAGCATCTGTCAGATACCGAAGAATGAAGCCTAGTGCTGCAACACAACTCACTCAATTGCTGTCCTTTTGGGAATGCAGTGGGAGAAGCTTAAACAAATCCTGTACCTGCAGCTGAGGAGGAGCAAAGGAGAGTTTGTAACTGTAATATTTAATAAAAATTGATATCAGTGCAGCTTAGACATGAACCAAAATCTGGCTTCTGATGAAGCAAATTGCAATGAACTATATATTAAGGCAGACGAAGATTGCACAACCACCAGATATTAAAGAGAACTGCATAAGATCATTAGCACATTAAATAGCAGGAAACCTCAAAGTGTTTACTGCCCATACCTAGCCGGAATAACAGCATGCCACCTGGAGGAGGACGGATCATCTGGACATCTGCTCAAGCTAGTTATGCAACAATTCCCAATAAATGGCATTAAAATAACTAGTGATGGGCCGAACACCCCCCTGTTTGGTTCTCACCAGAACTTCTCGAACAGGAAAAAGTTCTAGAGAACATGCAAACTCTATTAGATACTCTATGGGATACGAACATGAAAAATCAAAAGTCCTAATTTTAAAGGCTTATATGCAAGTTATTGCCATAAAAAGTGTATGGGGATCTGAGTACTGCCCTGGGGGTTTCTTAAAACAATCGTCTTTACAGGAGCAGTGAGTTTAATGATGCTTAAAGTAAAACAATAAAAATGAAAAATTCCTTTAAATATCGTGCCTGGGGAGTCCCCTTAATGTGCCTGTAAAGTAGCGCATCTGTACGAAGTATGTAGCCTGTTGCAACAATACTGACATTTCTACAGATAAAGGAAATGAAAAAAAAATGGCATGCCCCCTGCCCCCTGCCCCCCGAAAAATCCATACTAGACCCTTATCCGAGCACGCAGCCTGGCAGGGCAGGAAAGGGAAGGGGACGAGCGAGCGCATTCCCCCCCCCCCCAACCATACCAGGTCACACACCCTCAACATGAGGGGTGGGTGCTCTTCCCCCCCACCCCAAAGCACCTTGTCCACATGTTGTCCCAAGGGTCTCTGGGTCTGGGTCTATGGGTGGGGGGCTTATTAGAATCTGAAAGCCCCCAGATCCTGCCCCCCCCCCTCATACATCATACCCGTACCCATTCACCAAAAAAATGTACAAAAAAAAATAAACACATAAGACAGTTTTTGACAATTCCTTTAATCAAAAATAAAAAATAGGGTCCCTCGATGTAAATCCATCTTCAATCGCACTGTCCGCTGCACCCGAAAAATAGAAAAAAAAAATAAAAAACCGCTTCGCTTCTTCTGAGGCTACCCGCCGTATGCTACTCTTCAACTCTGACAGCTTTTTTATAGGCAAGGGGTGGGGCAATCCGGTTACGTCACCCGGTGGCTCTGTGCTTAGTAAATACTGTATCTCCATGGTCCACTCCAACCATGCTACAGTTAATTTCACCACACTATTCCACAGTGTCTCCACCTCTTTACTCACGAAAACTCATCAGAAATGGTTGATGAGTAGGTCAACCAGCACTTTTCCATCGCAGGGAGTTGTTTCCCTTATCCTATCTCCCTCTATTCTGCTGTCTTCTACTGCCACATTCACCACCATGCCTCTCACATCATATTTACAATATGGGCACTGGCTGCAGGGGGGATGAATTCGCTCATAGTGTAAAATCTTTTTTTATCATTAATAAAACAGCATGTACAGAAAAAAAGAAACCTCACAGAGAGATTCAGTAAGAATTAGTATGTGTTAGTCTAGAGCACCCTTTTCAACCCTTTCACCATAGAGAAACCCTTAAAAATAACTTTCAAGGCTCAGGGAACCCCTGCTAAAAAAAAAATGCTATATCTACAGCTCATGATACATTAGTGTTATGGTCAGTGGGAAGAATGCCCCTTACACTTGTAGACATTAGGAAGAATTCCGCCCTGACATATAGCTAAAAAGATCAATGGTGTCAGTGGGAACTTATCTCAGAGGCAGAAATTGCTCATTGCTCAAGGAACCCCTAGCAACCTCAGAGAAACTACGGTCTACAGAGAATTCCTATTTCTTCCCCTGTCCCCATCTCCATATTACCCTATTTATTTTCTTCATCTCCCTATTTGTAAATAAACCCAAACCTTGTTTCATGGTCTAGTAGTTCTTTATTGGAATGAAGGCACCCCAAACAGGGCACATGTTACAGTAGCTGTCATCAAGCAAATATGACAAACTGAGAGGCACGTTTATAATAATATGCAAGTATGCTGTGCATCCCTTCTGACCATACCCATTTAGTTCTTCTTTTTAAAGCAGAAGTAAACCCATCCATTTAACAGTTTGAAAAACAGTTACATTCCCGGCATGTGCTCTCAACCAAACTGTCAAACCATCCAATGGCTGGTGTCATAACTGATCACATGTGCAGCATCATAGCAGTTGAAAGTGGAACTTTAAATCAGAAAATTAAGTCCTGCTACACAACTTCTGGCTGGCCCCTTTTGCAGGTATAGCTATGTAAAACAATAAAAATAAGTGTCTATACTGTTTAAAAATCCAGTAATACACTGTTTTACCCTGCTCTGCACATGCTCAGTTGCTCTCCCATTTTAGGCACTGCTGAGTTTGTAGAGGCCGATCTGCTGTAAGCCTTAAAACAGAGTAAATCATCCTATCCTTTACAGACAAGGATGCTGCTTCTGTTTAATCTGCAACTGCAATAGTGCTGCACATGTGATGTCAGTTATGAAACTAGTCATTTGACTGACAAAGTTAGAGAAAGGTGGAGAGTCCTAAAAAAGGATTTCAGGGAATTAGGAGCTAAATTGAGGAGTAGGACCTCCAAGGTAGTATTCTCAGAAATACTACCTGTACCTCGAACCACGCCAGAGAGGCAGTGGGAGATTAAGGAAGTTAACAAGTGGCAGAGGAGCTGGTGTAGTAAAGAAGGGTTTGGGTTCCTGGAGAACTGGGCCAACTTCTCAGTCAGCTACCGGCTCTTTAGTAGGGATGGACTGCACCTAAATAGGGAAGGTGCAGCCATACTGGGAGAGAAGATAGTTACATAGTTACATAGTTAGTGAGGTTGAAAAAAGACAACAGTCCATCCAGTTCAACCTATGATGTGTGTGTGTGTGTGTGTGTTTGCTTTTAACCGTACATTGTATACCCCTGTATGTTGTGGTCTCTAATGTGACCATCTAACAGTTTTTTGAAACTATCAATGCTCCCTGCTGATACGACTGCTTGTGGAAGAGAATTACACTTCCTTACCGCTCTTACAGTGTAGAACCCCTTACGCATTTTAAGGTTAAACCGCCTTTCCTCTAGTTTTAGTGAGTGGCCCCGCGTCTTATTGTATTCCCTTACTCTGAATAGTTTGTTCCTTATGCTAGGGTCACCAGTACAGTATTTGTACATTGATATCATA
Source organism: Pelophylax lessonae (assembly GCF_965119305.1). Classification (NCBI taxonomy): domain Eukaryota; kingdom Metazoa; phylum Chordata; class Amphibia; order Anura; family Ranidae; genus Pelophylax; species Pelophylax lessonae. The sequence goes on from NC_138769.1 coordinate 481,860,780, forward strand.
TCCCCCCTCAATCGTCTCTTCTCCAGAGAGAATAAGTTCAGTGCTTGTAGCCTTTCCTCATAGCTGATGTCCTCCATTCCCCTAATTATTTTTGTTGCCCTTCTCTGGACTCTTTCCAATTCCAGCACATCCTTCCTGAGGACCGGTGCCCAGAACTGGACAGCATACTCCAGATGTGGCCGGACCAGAGTCTTGTAGAGAGGGAGGATAATGTCTTTATTTCTGGAGTGAATCCCCTTTTTTATACATCCCAGTATTCTGTTGGCTTTACTTGCAGCGGCTTGGCATTGCATGCCACTGCCAAGCCTGTTGTCTACCAGTACCCCCAAGTCTTTTTCCATCTTAGACTCACCCAGAGGTTCCCCCCCTAGTGAGTAGCTTGCTTTCAGGTTTTTGGCCCCCAAGTGCATTACTTTACATTTTTCAACATTAAACCTCATCTGCCATGTAGTTGCCCACCCCGTTATTTTGTTCAGGTCTGCTTGTAAGGTTTCCACATCCTGCATAGAAGATATTGGCATGCCTAGTTTAGTATCATCTGCAAATACTGAGATTGTACTAGATATCCCCTCCTCTAGATCATTTATGAATAAATTAAACAGGATTGGTCCCAGGACCGAACCCTGGGGGACCCCACTTTCCACACCCGCCCAATCCGAGTACTCCCCATTAATCATCACCCTCTGGACTCTCCCCTGGAGCCAGTTCTCTATCCAGGTACTCACCTTATGGTCCATACCTACCTTCCTTAGTTTGTACAGTAAGCGTTTGTGGGGAACGGTGTCAAAGGCCTTTGCAAAGTCCAGATACACCACATCCACCGGCTTTCCTTTATCTAGGTGGCAGCTCACTTCATCGTAGAAGGTTAATAGATTGGTTTGGCAAGAACGATTTTTCATAAATCCATGCTGATTGCTACTAATAATACAGTTTTCATTACTAAAGTCTTGTATGTGGTCCCTTAACATCCCCTCCAAAATCTTGCAGACTACAGATGTTAGGCTGACCGGCCTATAGTTCCCCGGGATATACCTCGGCCCCTTTTTAAATATTGGTACCACGCTGGCTTTTTTCCAATCAGCTGGCACCATACCCATCTTTAAACTATCCTTAAAGATCAAGAATAGGGGTCTGGCAATCACCTGGCTGAGCTCTTTAAGAACCCTCGGGTGCAAGCCATCCGGTCCCGGTGATTTATTTATGTTAAGTTTCTCTAGTTTAGTTCTAAGTCTATCTTCTGTTAGCCATGGTGGCACTTCCTGAGGTGTGTTGTTTAGTTCGGCCTTACAAGCTAGGTTCGTGTAGCCCCCCGATTCTTTTGTGAAGACTGAAGAGAAGAAATGATTTAACACTTCCGCCTTATCTTTGTCCTCAGTGGCCATATTACCTTTGTCTACCAAGATAGCCAAAAAGTTAGAGGGGCTTTTAAACTAAGTTATGGGGGGGGAGGTGGTCCGGGTGTAGAATTAGCCAGCGGGGAGCAAGGTTCAGCGGGCATTATTGGGGGCATTATCGGTAGGGTGACCAGAAATCAAAAACCCAGGGTAGGTAGGCTGAAATAATGAAAGTGCAGCCTCATAACATCTAACGAGGATACAGTATGCAATGGGACAAAATTACGAGGTTTGTATACCAATGCTAGAAGTCTGGCCAATAAGATGGGAGAACTGGAGCTGTTAATGTATGGGGAGGATTTTGATTTTTGTGGGATTCTCTGAGACTTGGTTTGACAGCTCTCATGATTGGCTGGCAAACATTCAGCGGTATTCCCTTTATCGTAGAGAGGATAAAAAAGGAGGAGGGGCATGCCTTTATATCAAGAACAATCTGCAAGTGAATATGAGGGACGATATCACTAATGGAGCTATGGAGGGGGTGGAGTCTCTATGGGAAGAGCTTCAAAGGGAAGGTGCTATGGGGATAGTAATATAGGGTGTATGCTATAGGCCCCCCGAATTAGAGGGAGGAGGGGGAGGCGGAGCTCCTATCACAGCTTGGAATGGCAGCAAGGATGGGAAATGTCGTTATAATGGGGGACTTCAATTACCTGGATATAGACTGTGCAGAAGGAACCGTGCATTCATCTAAGGCTTGCCATTTCCTAAATATTTTGCAGAACAATTTCATGGGTCAGATGGTGAACGCACCAACGAGAAGCAATGCGTTACCAGACCTACTGATTACGAATAATACAGACCTAATTGCGGCTGTAGAAATACGGGGAACTTAGGAAACAGTGACCATAGGTCAATTAGTTTCAGTGTAAATCATAGAAATAGGAAATACAAGGGTAATACAAGGACACTGAATTTCAAAAGAGCCAATTTCCCTAAACTGCGCTCTATGCTAGATGCTATTAAATGGGATAAAATCCTAGGAACAAAGAACACTGAGGAAAATGAGAGTGCTTTAAGAACATACTATATAAAGGTATTGGCCAGTGCATTCTAATGGGGAATACGTTTAAAAGAGCTAAAATAAACCCTGGGTGGCTAAACTCCAACGTAAAAATGCACATAAAAACTAAGAAGAAAATACCTTCAAAATATACAAGTCTGAGGGATCATTGGCAGCATTCCAAAATTACAAAGAATGCAATAAGAAATGCAAGAGTGAAATTAGGGTGGCTATAATAGAACACGTAAGACACATAGCGGAAGAGAGTAAAAAAAAACCAAGAAATTCTTTAAGTGTATAAATAGTAAGAAAGTGAGACCAGAACACATTGGCCCCATAAAGGATGATGAAGGGAATCTGGCTACAAAGGACAGAGAAAAGGTGAAGGTGTCAAATAAAATCTTCTCCCTAGTCTTCACAAAGGAATTGTGGGGATACATTAACCCAGCTTGTAATGTTAAAGTTAATAACATGTCACAGGAAGTACCCTCATGGATAACAGAAGACAGACTCAGAACTAGACTTGAGAAACTTAACATAAAAAAGTCAACAGGACCAGATGGCTTACACCTGAGGGTCTTTAAAAACTCAGCCAGTTGATAGCCAGACCATTGTTCCTAATTTGTTATGGATAGTCTACAGACGGGAATGGTACCAGCTGATTAGAAAAAAGCCAATGTAGTACCAATATTTAAAAAAGGGCAGAGATATATCCCAGGGAACTACAGACCGGCTAGCCTAACATCAATAGTCTGTAAGATATTGGAGGGGATGATAAGGGACTATGTACAAGACTTTAGTAATGAAAATGGTATCATTAGTAGTAATCAGCATGGATTCATGAAAAATCGCTCTTGCCAGACCGATCTATTAACCTTCTATGAAGAAGTGAGCTGCCATCTAGATAAAGGAAGCCCTGTGGATATGGTGTATCTGGATTTTACAAAGGTATTTGATACAGTTCCCCACAAACGCTTACTGTACAAACTAAGGTACGTAGGTATGGACCATAGAGTCAGTACCTGGATTAAAAGGTGGCTGCAGGGGCGAGTCCAAAGGGTGGTGATAAATGGAGAGTACTCAGAATGGTCTGGTGTGGAAAGTGGGGTCCCCCAAGGATCGGTCCAGGGACCAATCCTATTTAATTTATTCATAAACAACCTAGAGGATGGGATAAACAGCTCAATCTCCGTATTTGCGGACGATACTAAATTAAGCAGGGCAATAACTTCTAGGCAGGATATGGTAATCTTACAGGATTACCTGAACACAATAATGGGATGGGCATTTACATGGCAAATGAGGTTTAATGTTGAAAAATGTAATTTAACGCATTTGGGTGCCAGAAAAGAAATACGAATGCAAGTTACTCACTAGGGGGAGAGCCTTTGGGGAAATTAAAGATGGAAAAGGACCTGGGGGTCCTAGTAGATGACAAGCTCAGCAATGGCATGCAATGTCAAGCTGCTGCAAGCAAAGCCAACAGAATATTGGCATATATTAAAAAGGGGGTTCACTCCAGAGATAAAACAATAATTCTCCCACTCTACAAGACTATAGTCCGACCGCAACTGTAGTATGCCGTCCAGTTCTGGGTGCCGGTCCTTAGGAAGGATGTGCTGGAACTGAAGAGAGTCCAGAGAAGGACAACAAAGCTAATAAAGGGATTGGAGAATCTCAGCTATGAGGAAATACTACAAGCATTGAACTTATTCTCTCTGGAGAAGAGAGGCTTGAGAGGGGATATGATATTAATGTACAAATACTGTACTGGTGACCCTAGCATAGGGAACAAACTATTCAATGAAAGGGAATACAAAAGAACTCGCGACCATTTGCTAAAATTAGAAGAGAAGCAGTTTAACCTTAAACGGCGTAAAGGGTTCTATACCGTCAGAGTGGTAATGATGTGGAACTCTCTCCCACAAGCAGTGGATTTAACAAGGAGCATCGATAGTTTCAAAAAACTATTAGAAAGGCAACTTAGAAACCCCAACATACAGGGGTATTCAAGGTACTATTGACATAAACACACACACACACACACACACTCATCATAGGTTGAACTGGATGGACTAGTGTCTTTTTAAGGCGCACTAACTATGTAACTATGGTTAGACAGTTTGGTTGAGAACACAAGCAAATGTGACAGTTAGCAATCCTGGCATTTCAGGAATGTAACTGTTTTTTGAAACTTGCAAATCAATTGGTTTAGTTCCACTTTATGATTTACTGCTGTTTGGGGCTCTGGGCTTCAGCAAACTGGCAGCCTCCAGCAAGAAGCAAGTTGTTATGGGTAAAGTTCCTGCTTTAAAATAAAACAGAGGCCAAGATGGCAGCTTCCATGGCTGAAAATGATAGGAGTGTTTACTTCAACTTTAAGGTGCCCCCACATAGGAAATGAGTATCAATCATTTTTTAAGAAGACAATGCTGGAATATCACTGATTGAACTAGTAGTGGGCTGGTCAGACCTTCTAAAACAACAATTTCTTTCCCTTTATAAAGCCTACATCAATAGTATCTCTTGTCCCTCCTACACAGATAATATATTTGAATGGATTGATCAAAAAATGCATGTTAAAGAAAGACCATTAAAAAGACCTTCAAAGGCCAGATCATGCCTGCAGGTATATGTATCTATAACTAATCAAGAAATCATTTGTACTCCACAAATGGCATTGCTGTCTATCCTCCCAGATTCTGTGAATGAAGTGAAAAAAAGACCTCTTGAATTTTTTCCTGATGGCCACAAGGGTTGTTATTCCAAGGTCAGTGTTGGAACTACCAGGGTCGCAGCAGTCATACTTATGACTGGGCCCAGGAGTTCCGCCACTGTGTGGGGGGGGGGGGCTGCCATTCTGTCAATGTGAGGGGAGAAGGCAGTCACTGCAAGAGGAGGGGACCCACCCCCCACCCGTCCGTTCTGTCACTGCGAGGGGAGGGGGCCCGCTCCTGCCCGCCCGTTCTGTTAGTGGTTTAGAGCCTGTACTGAAAGTCCCTCCTACCTCGCATAGATAGGAGACAGCCAATCTTCTCCTCACATAATTAATCACATTCAGCTGCTGGGCTTGCCTCTTCCCGCTGTGCACACGGGAGAGGGGTGGGAGGAGAAGGAGCAGATCGGCTGTCTTCTATCTGTGCAAGGTAGGAGGGACTGTCAGTGCAGGCTCTGAGTCTGAGCTGTATGAGAGAGACACTTTCAGCTCAGAGTACTGCTGATAGGCACTGGTGGGCGGCATTGATGAGCACTGATAAGTGGCACTGATAAGCAGCATTGATGGGCACTGATAGGCGGCATTGATAAGCACTAAGTGGCATTAATAGGCGGTATTGATGAGCACTGATAAGTGGTACTGATGGGCAGCACTGATAGGCAATACTAACGAGCACTGATAGACAGCATTGATGAGCACTAATCCGCGCGATTGATGAGCAGTGATAGGCGGCATAGATGAGCACTGATAGGTGGCACTGATAGGTAGCATTGATGAGTACTGATAGGTGGCACTGATAGGCAGCATTGATGAGCACTGATAGGTGGCACTGATAGACAGCACTGAAGGGCACTTATAGGCAGTATTGATGGGCACTGATAGGCAGCACTGATGGGCAGCACTGACAGGCATTGTTGAACACTGATAGGCGGCATTGATGAGTACTGATAGGTGGCACTGATGGGCACTGATAGGCAGCATTGATGAGCACTGATAGGTTGCACTGATGGGCATTGATAAGCACTGATAGGCAGCACTGATGGGCAGCACTGACAGGCATTGATGAACACTGATAGGCGGCATTGATAAGCACTGATAGGTGGCACTGATAGGCAGCATTGATGAGCACTGATAGGTTACACTGATAGGCAGAAATGATGGGCACTGATAAGCAGCATTGATGAGCACTGATAGGCAGCACTGATGAGCATTGATGAGCATTGATAGGCGGCACTGATGGGCAGTATTGATGAGCACTGATTGGTGGAACTGATAGGCGGCATTAATGAACACTGATAAGCAGCGCTGATGGGGCTGCACTGATAATCAGGACACTGATTAGAGCCCTGATTATCAGTGTAAACAATGTACTGAAAGTCTTGCTGGTTAACGACTCTCCTTTCCTCACACAGACACAGCGTGGGAAGAAAGGAGTGCCAATAACCGACAAGTCTGTTTACATGTGATCAGCTGATCATATGGTAAAGTGCCACCATGATTGTCCAAAGAATACAGCAAGTCACAGAGCATACTGGAAGCCCGGAGCTCGGATGGAAGTGGGAGGGAGGGGGTTCCCTTCATGGTTTCTTGCCCTGGGGCTCTGAAGGTTCTAGTTATGCCTCTGACCAAGGTGTTGGAGATCTTCTGACTCCCCTAGACTGATAGAGTGTGTAGAGGAAATGCTAAATTTGCAGAGAATGGAGGAATTGACTGGATAATCGAAACTATATTGCTAGCGCGTCGTCCATATGCAACTGATGTCCCTTCATCTTTGTGCAGTTCTTGAGATACATAGTTAATTTGGCAAATCTTTATACGGACCTAATAAATACACTGTATATAAACATATTACCTAAGCTACTGCTAACTTTTTTTTTCTACTGAACATGCTCAAAATTTCTTACCCTCTCCAGCCCTCTTAGTTTAGCTGCCTACTTATGAACCCTCTCAAAAATGCCAAAGTCCTTTTTACAAATTGGTGCTAAAACTACAACCTAAATGTGGCCTTACAAGTCAAATTTTATGAGGGCATTTCTATACTGGCATCACATGTGTTAACTTGCCTTTTTATACATCCCAAGATTTTGTTCCCTTTCAAAGCTGCTTATTGACAATAAAGTGATATTAACCCCAAAACAAACTTTTATTTTCTTCATTCTTAGATGTGATGACTACAAAAGTTTTCTTTTTTTAGAAATTTTTTCCTTTACGTTCACTTAGTTATCCTGCCAGTAATCCAGGTATTTTTACCTTCCTTTAGATCAAGCTCTCCAACAAAAGTAGCAGTTAGAGGCTTGAGACAAACTATTTTAACATGGACAGGGCTGCTTACAATGGTTAGTTTTAATTATTATGAGTTAAATCTTTATCCAAAATAAAAAACTTCAAAACGGAGTAAGAAAGAAACAAAGTTACCGTCTAACCCACTCAGCGCTTAGGTATTATGCAATACTCAATAGAATAGACACTCAACACCTGACAACTCTACAAGGTGTTGGAACACAGAAAGCCAATATCCGCAGTAAGCAGCTGCTATATCATACCAATATCCAAAACAAGGTGCGTACAAGAGCAAGCCCACATAAGCACTAGCAGCGCTAAATATACCTATCTGGCACAGGATAGCGGATATATAGCTATATACATTTAGCAAGTGAATCCTTGCAAACCCATATTGTTTGTAAAGTCCATAAAAGTTATTAGGGTGGAGTCCTAAAGAAAACCAGGTGCATGGAAGACTTAGTGATTTGATGTTTATAGTGCTGTATAACACAGAATCTTCCTTGCTGATCCCACAGCAGCCACCAAGATCCTTCACCACACCGCTGTGCTCCCCCCTATAGTGTGCACACGTACCCTTAGCACTTGGGTAAAGCGCTATTCAACCAGAGATCCTCCACTTAATGATGGCGATCCACCTTAACCTTCGAATCCAATTGGTAGGGCAATGGTCAGCACTTCCTCCTCTCCTCTCACATGCAAAGAGAACAACAGGGACCCATAGCGTAATATGCACACACTAAACTTTTATTAATAATTAAAATCACACTCACATGGGATGAGACGTAATTAGGCATAAAAACATGTCCAAGGCAATATCCCGGTCCTCCCACCGTCAACGTTGTCCCCACTGAGCCGCACGATATGGGTGATCCTGCAGACGATTTCCCAAAAAAAACGTCCGGACTCTAATGGCGTGACCCGGGGGCTCCTAGGATATTCCGAATGTACCAAAAAGACCGCGTGCTCACGCACTGACGCGTTTCGTCTACACGGACGCCCGCGTGTACGCACCTTGTTTTGCAAAATAAAAAACTGTTGCTGTAATTGCGTAAAAAGTGTTAGCTGTAGTTCAGCTTTCATTTGTTATTCAAGTCCATGTAAATCTGCTACTGCATCTAATACTACCTTCTCCCCAGTTTGAAAATGTTGCTTCCAGAGGTGTCTCTGTTGCTCCTCTGTTCCAAGTGCAGATACACTAAGACTGGAAGTGGGATATTGGCAAGATCAACAGGTTAAAATAAAATAAAAAAAAGCTCAAAAAAGAAAAGGAAGCCATCGCATTTAAGGTTTTAAAAGCTGCAATATATTAAAATTTAGGTTTTGGGGTCAATACCACTTTAAGTGTTGCAGCTATTCTTACTTTAACCAGTGTTCCAGTCTTTCTCCATCTCCAACTTCTATCTCCATTGTAGCTACCACCAAAAGACTCATTGTTGACTAGATTGGCCCAAGTATGGCATAATAGGAGCAGATCTCATGCTTCCCAATACCCAGAAACACCAGGTATTTTGAAATGGTAGTTACAGAAGGAGTAGCAGGGAAGTTCTGGACTAGGGAGTATTTGGTTTGTGCAGATAGTCACTTTGCTGTCAAGGGGCAACATGACATTATCCCTTTGAAGGCTTGTTGGCTTTTCAGAAGTAATTATTTATTAAAATAAGAGTATTTGAACCTTAGCTATGTAGAAAACTCAAACTTCAATATTTTTCAAAAGTATTCCTTTGCATTATGTCTCTTCCAAAAGAGTTTTTAATGCCTTCAGAAATAAGGATTTTAGATCTCTTGCTAGTCTTCACATTGAGGCAGCCTCAAGCTGCATAGCAGGTAGACCTGTGAATAACTGAGTACACAGCACACCAGGTAAAGTGTACTCTATAGGTTGATAAGAACCTGATTGGTTCCAGATAGACCATGTTCCCATTTCGTGTAGCAGTAACGTGTTCCCACACTCGTTTTTTTGTGAGACTTATAGGCATTTCTGGTTTTTGCACATAGGGCAGCCCATTCACTTGAATGGGCTGTACTATAGGCGTTTGTTGTGCTAAAGAAGCCTATGTAACAAATTTTAGCACTAGTATGTGTGTTTTTTTTAGCAAATATCTAAACTCTAAAGCCCCGTACACACGATCAGATTATCGAACGATCTGTCGTCCGTTTATTGTGGCATGCTAGTCTGATGTGGAAAGAGAAGAGGTTATTTTCATACGAATTTTCCCGTACGACAGAATTCTACTTCAGAAGTGATGTCATGTGTTGGATTGCTTTGTATGTGTTCTTTCGTCTCTGAGCATGCCTAGTCTTGCTCTTAAGATTTTTTTCTGTCGAAATCTGTACTAATGAGACGAAAATCGGACGTTGTATTACGGACGACAAAAATTTTATAGCCTGCATATCAGAATTTTGTCAGCCGAAAAGTCGGAGTTGGCTGTCGAAAGCACCATACTAACAATCCGAAAATCGGCAGATCGGTCGTCGGACAAATTTTCCCTACAGATTTTCTTATTGTGTGTACGGGCCTTAAGTAGATGCTTGTAGGTTGTATCAGCTACCCGCATCAAGTATTTATTTTTCATTTTTACAGCAAAACAACATATATTGAATGGAATCCACATATTCTATCCAGTACTGGTCATTCACCACTGTGGGGAATTACTGCAACTATGTTCAAGAAAGTTACTATTTACAGAACTAAAAAAAATACTCCTTTAGTAATTTAATTCCTTAAAGTGATTGTAAAGTCTATTTTTTTCTCGTTCAAAGTGTTTTATTAGATTTTCAAAATAAAAGTGAACAATTACAAAAAAAACAAATTGCTTACAGGCCCCCCCAAATGGAATCAATCTGCGACAAGGAGAGAGACAAGCACTGAGACCCTCAATCTTTTAGCCGTACCAAGAGTGGTAATCTGTGTGATGTGCAAGGGGAGCATCTTTCGATAAAAGGAGTCAATAAAGTTGTTCAAATAATACTTTGCAGAAAAACAATATCAAAATATGTAACGTGGATATACCATATGACCTTTTGTAAAGGAGGCCATTGTAGTAGCATTAGCGTGAGTATGAATGTAGGGGAGGTGGGAAAGGTAAAGAAGAGAGTGGAAGGGCGGAAGAGCAATCAGGGAGAGAGAGAGAGGGGGGTAGAGGAGAGAAGAGGAAAAGAGAAGTGAAGTCCCGAGGATAGGGCAACCACCAATAAGACATGTGGTATATGTCTGGATAAAGGGAAGTACCAAGAGAGTAATACTAGTTTGTTAAAGTCTGGTGGAAGTTCTTGAGTGATCCATGGCTTCCATAGGGAGTCGAATTTGGTTAGAGTATCATTATCCATGGCTTCCATCTTGGCGTGTAACATAGTATGATTCATTCGTTGTTTAGTTTCTAGGATGTTCAGGGAAGCTGATTTCTATGCTTTGGCTATCGTCTGCCTTGCGGCTGTGTCTAGTTTCTTTTTTTTTTCCCAATAAAAATAACAAAGATATTATACTTACCTCCTCTGTGTAATGGTTTTGCACAGTGCAGCCCATATCCTCCTCTTTTCGGGTCCATCTTCGGCTCTCCTGGCCCCTCCCTTCCTTTGAGTGCCCCCACAGCAAGCAGCTTGCTATGGGGGCACCAGAGATGAATGACAGCTCCATGTATCCATTCAGACACGGAGCTGCAACTTGGTCCCGCCCTTCTCTCTCCTGATTGGCTAGCTAACTTTCATTGACAGCAGCGGGAGCCAACGGCACCGCTGATATGTTTTGGCCAATGAGGAGGGGAGTCCCGGACAGCTGAGACAGTCATGGACATCGTTGGATCAAGAGAGGGCTCAGGTAAGCATCAGGAGGGGCTGAGGGGGGCTGCTGTACACTGAAGGTTTTTTTTTTTTTCTTAATGCATAGAATGCATTAAGATAAAAAAAACCTTCTGACTTTACAAACCCTTAACTAAACAAACATATTCACTACAGTTGTATTTCTTGTATTTTCCAGATGTTTTCACTTAATAGGTGTATGTAATACATTGAGCTGTAAACTAATGGATTAAATCGATCCTGATAACAGCATAGCTTTTGGTCTTACTTTTGTTATTATATTTTTATAATATAATAGCTAGGGATTCATTTTGGATGCCAGGCATCTGGCATTGCATAGTCCATATAAAGATAAATGATATGCTGCGTGTGGTGGGCCCACCCTTTTTCTGTTCTGGTCTTCCACCCAGTGCTTTGATATAGTGATTGGGAAGGAGAAGACCAGGGCTTTTTTTTAGCGGGAACGCGGGGGAACACAGTTTTGGGACCTCCAGCACTGAAAGTATGTAATGGCAAAGGTTGCTGGGATGTGCTGGTGGGTCTATTGATGCTGGCTGCTGGAGGATCTATTGTTGCTTTGGGAATCCATTGTTGAGGGAGGGGTCAATTTTTGCTGGGGGGGGGTCTTATGTTGCTGGGAGGTCAACTGTTGCTGGGAGGGATCTACTGTTGAGCAGGGGGTCTGTTGTTGCTGGCTGCTGGAGGGTCTATTAATGCTGGCTGTTAGCAGAACTATTGTTGCTAGTGGGGGTCTATTGTTCCTGAGGTAGATCTGTTGTTAGGGTGTATTTTGTTCCAGGGGGTCTATTGTTGCTGGGGGATCTTTTATTGCTGGCTGCTGGAGGGTCTATTGATGGTGGCTGTTGGAAGACCTATTGTTGCTAGTGGGGGAGTCTATTGTTTATGAGCTAGATCTAGTGTTGAGGGGTATTTAGTTGCAGGGCGTCTATAGTTGCCAGAGAGATCTATTGTTGCTGGCTGCAGGGGATCTATTTTAATACTTTTTATATGATCCTTAACAAATTCCATACAAATAACTTAGTACCACAAAATGATACTTGGTTCCTTTTTTCACTAAAAAGGGTGATATTGGGAGCAGTGTTGCCAACTGCCCGTAGATTTACGGGCAGCCCATGAATTTTAGCCCATTTTCGGGCTGCCTGTATATGCCCGTTACGGGCATCGTCGCCCGTAATAAAGATGTCAGAAGGGGCCGACACGCAACGGCGCATGCGCCGTTCCGAAGCCTGTCTGGCTCGGAAAAGCTTGCCTATTTCCGGCTGGACGGGCGCATGCGCAGTAAAGAACTGGCGACGGTTGGTGCCATTTTTAAAAGACAGTGAGTGACACTGTCTTGCTGACTGCGGCTAGAGAAGAAGAAGAGGACGGGGCTCTCCGCTGTCCTCTGGGAGAACCCTCCGCCGCCCCTCCGCCGCCCCTCCGCCGCCCCTCCGCCGCCCCTCCCGGTCGGTCCCCCTTCCTCCAATGGCGGGACACGAGTGGGATCGGTTCCAGAGAGAGGAGCAGCAGGAGCTCATCGGGCAAATCAGCGACATGAGAGTGCAGAACATGCAAGGTAGGAGCAACCCCCTCCCAGCAGCCTCTTGTAATTTATTGGTGTGGCTATAAGAAATAACATAAATCAAGAAAGTTGGTAAGTGGAATTGTAGGCCACACTCCCGCATAATCTCACTTAACTTAACTAGAATAATAACACTGACCCTAGTTTTGGCAAAGAAAAGGCCGCGGCACTCTTTATTGGTTTAAATAAATAAATTAAATCATAACAATTACTTTGAATAGTTGAATCATTCAATTCAATTGAATCATCAATTACTTGCTTGTAAAAACACTCAAACTGAAATAACTTATAATTGCTCAGTTATAAAACAACTCGAGCAACAATAAACATAAAATACCATACGAAATACAATGTCCCCCCTAGTATACTAGGGTGACCCAACCACACAAAGGTGCACGCGACAAAGGGAGGGGGGGCGGGGAACTTTCTTCTTTGTGCTCTTCGGTGCAAAAGGAAGCACCCCAGCCCAAACCAAGCTTATAAAGCCTCTGCCCCAGCTTGCTAGAACCTTCCCTGCACACCGATTGGCGGATACCTGCTGTATGCTCAGGTAAAATTAACCTCCTACTAGCCTAAACCTGTAAACCTATACCCCTATGCTTACCTGACAGAACTGCTAATGGTGGCCACAATCCCACACAAGTGGCCACATAATGTGCCCCCTTTTATATGGAATTGTAGGCCACACTCCCGCATAATCTCACTTAACTTAACTAGAATAATAACACTGACCCTAGTTTTGGCAAAGAAAAGGCCGCGGCACTCTTTATTGGTTTAAATAAATAAATTAAATCATAACAATTACTTTGAATAGTTGAATCATTCAATTCAATTGAATCATCAATTACTTGCTTGTAAAAACACTCAAACTGAAATAACTTATAATTGCTCAGTTATAAAACAACTCGAGCAACAATAAACATAAAATACCATACGAAATACAATGTCCCCACCAGCCGGGCTTGAGCAACAAGGACGGCCCTACCCCACCACCGCGGCCCTTTCAATGCTACACTGCAGCCCTAGATTTAAAATATCAATCCCCACATCCGAAAGGTGAATGCCATCCTGGCGATAGAGCCCCTGGATGCCACCCTCCAGATCCACATGCCTATAGGACAAGCCGCCAATAGACGGCATAAACTTTTCCATTGCCCTATTTACCCTTTTCCTCATCTTCTCCATGACTTTCCTCTGCGATGAGGAAAGCCAAGGAAGCCGAGGAACTATTTCAGAAAATACCACCACTGTCCCTGGAGACGAGAGGGAAAATAAATGCAAATCTCTCTTAATCTTAAATAGTAAGTCCAAAGTTTTAATATTACCAAGGTCATTACCCCCAGCGTGAATAACCACGATGGACGGAGGAGGCCAAACTTGGAACAATCTAGACAAATGAAATTACAACTGGTGCCACTGCAAGCCTCTAATTCCTTTCCAAAATAATTTAAACTCCAGAGGTAGTGCTAAATTTGTACTGTAAATACGATGTGAAGCTCTTTTCCTCGCCCAAAAAATGAATGAGTGGCCCAAGATCCAGACTGTTCGCTGAAAACCTGAAGGATTCAAATAAACAAGTTAGTCCTTACATACACTTTAAAACATTTTGATTTCCACCTTCCCATACTTTGTATTACCCTGTCCGAAAATCCCCTTCTAGCTGCCTCTGATGCTGCCCCTATCCTGAATGAATGTGAGGAAAACCTAAAATTTTTTAAGCCCAGCCGCTCTAAGCATTTCCGTAAAACAAAATCGAATTGATATTTTGTGAGTGGAGTGGAATCCATGTGGACCAAAAAAACGCCCACCACCAACCAAATTGATTGACCATGCCCAACGGGCAAACACCCTGATTATGCTGAGCCTTAATAGTAATTGCCACACCTCTCCCCAGAGTGTCCGACTTTGAGCGACGTAACCAAATCTGGACATCTTCCCTGCCTACCACTACCTGATCATATAAAAGGCCTCCCTCAGTCTTATTTGACAAAGGTAGCAGCTCAGAGATGCGGAGCGCCTCAAAAAAGGTCAATACAAAAGCCATTCTGAACAACAGTGCTTCATAGTCAGAATTACACACTAATGAGGTCATACCGCAGATATCCCCCAATAACTCAATAGAAATAGGTCTCCTGTCATCTGTTACCGCCACCTTCCTCCTATAACCTTTCAATGCTTGCTGTACCGAAAAATAGGACGTACAAGCCGGAAAACCTTTCAGGCGGCAGAAAAAAAGAGATGCCCGCCAATGTCTTACGTAAATAACTATAAGACAGTTTCCGCTGCATCAAAGAACCCATAAACTCCAGAACCAGACATTCCTCCGGTCGACCCTCCATCTTGCCCTTTGCCTCCATGAAAGCCAATCAACTCCTCCAGGCAGCAGAATAACTCGCCCATGTTCTGGGGGCCACTGATCCCTCGATCGACCTCTAAATCCCAACAACTGTCCAAACTCGGCTCGGAATCTTGGTACCTTTTTCGTCCGCCTCCGGCAACAGCTGGCGAAAACGGTCCATCTGAAACCGAGATAGCGCATCGGCCAGATTATTCAAGACACCCGGTGTGTGTTTCGCCTTAAGCTATACATTGAGCTGTAAACACAAAAGGACAATCCTCCTGAGCACTCTAATCACACAAATTGACTTGGATGAGAGGCAGTTCACCACGAACAAGACCCCTTTGTTGACAGTTTCCACCAGAATCCTTCTATTCGCGAAACATGCACCCCACAGTTCCAACGCCACTAAGATGGGGAACAGCTCCAACAAAACCACGTTTTTTTGTCAGCTTTCCACTTTTCCATGACTCCAGCCATCCTGCACAACACCAATGCGTCTGCCATATGGCCCCAAAGCCTCTAGAGCCCGCCACATCTGTAAACAAACGAAAGTCAAGGGCAAAAATGAAATCCTCCTGAAAAAATGAACGACCATTATACACCTTGAGAAATTCCGCCCAAACAGCCAAATCCTCCAGGTCACTAGTCAATCTGATGTGGGAAAAGGGGGCCTTCAAGCCCGAAGTAGACAAGTAAAGGCGCCTTGAAAACACCCTACCCATGGGCATAATTCTGCATGCAAACGCTAACAAACCCAAGAAAGACTGCATCTCCTTCAATAGGACCTTCCTCCTCGACATAAACAACCGCACCAGAGATTTCAGCTTTGCCACCTTATCCACAGGTAAACAGAACTCCATACGATCCGTATCAATGTGAATGCCCATAAAAATTATTTTTGTAGTATTCAAGCAAGTTTTTTCCTCCGCCAGAGGAACCCCAAAATCTTCCGCCACTCCCCTAAAGATTTGCAACAAACTAAGACAATCCACAGAATCTGGTGGGCCCACGAACAAAAATCGTCCAGGTAATGCAAAACTCCCACACTACCCGACTTAGCCGCTACCACCCAGTGCAAAAAGAAGAGAACGCCTCAAAGTAGGCACATGACACAGAACATCTCATAGGGAGGCTTTTGTCAAAGAAGTACATACCTTCCAGCTTAAAGCCCAAAGAATTAAATGCCACAGGTGATATAGGCAAAAGACGAAACGCGTACTTTATGTCTGCCTTCGCTAACAATGCCCCTTGGCCAAACAGCCTTATCATAGCAATGGCTTCTTCAAACGTGGCATATGACACTGAAGACAAATCTCCATCAATGTCGTCAATCAGTGAGCTTCCTTTCGGGTAAGAGAGGTGGTGTATGACACGGAATTCATTCAGCTCTTTTTTTGGGGACCACTCCAAGCGGAGAAACACGAAAACTATCAAAAGGCGGATGCTCAAAAGGACCTGCCACCCTACCCAGCTCGATTTCCTTAAAAATCTTGTCCCTAACTACCTGTGGGAAGTTTTCCACCGACTTCAGATTGCCAACCTCTGTACATCCTTTCCCTACAAATGGGGGCAAAGGGAAACCCTTCTCAAAACCTTCAATGAGAAAACTGGCCCTCTCCCTGTTTGGGTATCTGTCCAACCACGGAAGCATTCTTTCCAGCCTCACAAGCGTGCAGGCTTTTTGGAAAAAATATCCTTTGGAACTTGCCCCGACCCTACCGTAGCATTTTTTCTAAAGCACTTACTCACTGGATGTGGGCCAGAGCAAAATGAACATTCGTGCTTAGAACGGCAAGCCGCATTCCAACGACATTGACTTTCGTTGAATGCGAAACAACAACCTTTGCGATAAGCTGCATTCTGAGTGTTCACCACCGGCTGCCTAGCAGGATTCTGCCTCTGCGGGGACATCAAGTTCTGCCAAAGGCCGACATCCTTCATACCCCATCTTAAAGAGGGGTGGACTGACACCTTCTGACGAAAAGTTTTGTCATAATAGTACCAGCCCAGCCCCCCAAAGCTCTTGTAAGCTTCCAAGATAAAATCGAGGTGCCGAAATAGGCCCCCACACCCCTCAGGGTGCTTCTCAGCCATCACTCCCGCGAATATACAAAACGCCTGCAACCAGTTATGGAATGACCTAGGGGCCCCCCTGCGCCGCTCCTCATCCTGTTTGTCGTCTCTTTTATCAGTCCTAACCGACAGCTCCTTATGAGCAGGTAACAGTGTTAACAAGTCGACAAACTCGCCCTTCCATATTTTTTCCTTAAGCCCAACACTCAAGTGGTAGCCCAGAGGTGACATCTCACATGGCATCGCGCCCTTCATACACACCTCAGGCACACCGCTACCTCCCAGCAATGGTGCATGCGCGGACAAAACACTATTTTCCTTAGATAAACTTTGACTAATATTACTATGAGCGAAATTATCACCATAAGGAATGGAGACAGTAGATACTGCAGGTGAGAAATTAAGTTCACAGCTTGGCTGCTGCTGAACAGACACAACAGGCTTAACAGGCACAGGAGAAACAGCAGGGGAGACACGAGAAAAAGATTGCACCAAAGAAGATAAAGAGTTAATTAATATAGACAGATTCTGTACATTGCACAACTCACCAGCTGCTGAGGGGAGAACAGGCTGCTACTCAGCTTCCTCCAGCAGCACACTGTCAGATGCTCCTGTTGTCTCATGCTGCGCTGTAGCCACTCCCACAGCAGGTGTTCTTGAAACTACAGGGATAATTCTCTGTGGAGATGGCAGACGCCTTCTCTTCCTCTCTGGGTCCGCCTGTTAGTTTTCAGCCCGCCATCCGCCGCCCCTTCTTGGAGACAGGGAGGCTCGTCTTCTTCTTTTAGATGCTTGGCGCATGTGCGCCTGGGACGTCTTCACCGCCATGACAACGCATGGCAGCTCTCCTGCAGGTACACACGCCGGCTTCTCAGGTGTCTTCTCTCTCTCTGCAGGCGCTTCTGCCTGTGAAGGAGCAGGGTGAACTTCAACTGCGACTTGCTCTGTAATTCCAGACATAGAGAGACAATGCCGCAGCCAGGCTTCTCCCCCCGCACTCTCTGCCTTCTCAATCAGCTGCTTCAACAAGGCCTTCATGACAGCAGGTAAGAAAAAACCTCCTGGACTACTTCTGCTGAACTTTCTTCTTTGTGCTCTTCGGTGCAAAAGGAAGCACCCCAGCCCAAACCAAGCTTATAAAGCCTCTGCCCCAGCTTGCTAGAACCTTCCCTGCACACCGATTGGCGGATACCTGCTGTATGCTCAGGTAAAATTAACCTCCTACTAGCCTAAACCTGTAAACCTATACCCCTATGTTTACCTGACAGAACTGCTAATGGTGGCCACAATCCCACACAAGTGGCCACATAATGTGCCCCCTTTTATATTAGCACTATACAGAAATAAAAAAAAGCTGCTAGCACAAAAGGAGTGATCATACAACTCATAAATAACCAGAAAACTAAAACGGTGCAGTGCTTTGTGGATCCCTTGATAACGTGCCCCATAGGGGCCTATGTGCTGATGTCATTGCCGCTACATCTGTGTGTTCAGGAACAGCAGCTTTTGCTGTAAGTCTGGCCAATTCATTTTACTACTTATTTGCTATGCTATAGCTGTGTAATGGTGTTTAATACATTTTTAAATAAATTCTGCACAATATAAGCACTCTTGTTGGCTCCTGGTGTTGGGCTTTTTTATGCAGCTTACTGTTTTCCTGACTGATCCCCTCATATCACCAACAAGAGGAATTGGGAGGGACTCTATTCTAAAAGAGACCATTAAGCGGGGGGGGGGGGGGAAGACGCACACTGCTATGTTAATGGGGGTTTAAGCATTATGGGGGATCCTAAAATCCTGGAGGTTTTGTCATTATGGGGGAGTGATTAATATGGGGGTGTCATCGTAATGGGGGAGTCATCAGTTTGGGGATCAAATCATCCTGGGGTTCTTATTATTTTGGGGGTCTAATTGTTATGGGGGTCATATCATCCTGGAGGTCCCATCATTATGGGGATTATATCATGAGGGGGGTCTCATCATCCTGGGGGTCTCATAATTCTGGGGGTCTCATAATTCTGGGGGTCTCATAATTCTGGGGGTCCCATCATCCTGGGGGTCCCATCATCCTGGGGGAGTCATCATCCTGGGGGTCCCATCATCCTGGGGGTCCCATCATCGTGGGGGTCCCATCATCCTGGGGGTCCCATCATCCTGGGGGTCACATCATTCTGGGGTTTTATCATTTTGGGGGAGTTATGATGGTGGGGGAGTAATTATAATGGGGGTTTGATCATTCTGGGGTCTCATGATCTTGGGGGAGTTAACATGCTGGGGGTCCCATCATTCTGGGGTCTCATCATCTTGGGGGAGTTATTATTTTGGGGGCAGAGAAGGACACTGTGCTATGGGGGCTAAAGGCAGGGGGCGGAGGACGACAGTGCTGTAGGGGGCTAAAGGCAGGGGGCAGAGAAGGACATGTAAATGGAGAAATATGGTTTATGACTTTTGTTTAACTTAAACACATTGCTAATAGCACTATCTGCATGTTTATAGTTTAATTATTCATATTTGCACGGTTTAGCACTGAAAACGGCTATTTTATGTACATTTTTGCAGTGCCAGTAAAAAATTGGTGCCGTCCGTAAATTTTGGCATTCTGCCAGTAAATTTTAGTCCGGAGGGTTGGCAACACTGATTGGGAGGTGGGTGGGGGGGGGGGGGTGGTACCAAGGGACGGTGATTATAGTTGGGTAGGAGGCGGAGACAAGGGGTGACTTGGAAGAGGGGAGTACCTGCACCTATTCATTGAGAAAAAAGGCCCTGGGGAAGACTATGGGTTGAATCAACCATGGGCAGCATTATTTGATTGGCTAGTTTTTTTTTTTTCTTTTCTTTGTAAACATTGCTTTTATAGTTCTGCATAATGGTTTAAATTTGGGGTTACGTGGTATTTCTTTGTATTTTTTTGTTTTTTATTCGATTGTGAATAGGAGGTACGTGTCTAATTGGCTTGCTTGCTGTAGCTGAGTGCTGGATCTAGGCGGCCACTGTCATAGTACTGTTTATATAGGACACAGCAGAAGCAAGCCAGTTGGTTAAGACCTAGGTGTGCATAGCCTATTGCATTAGAGTGGCACCCCAAAGCTCAAATACACATGACTTTCTCTGCAGCCTCAGATGCACGGGCAGGGCTGAGACAAGGAGTAGGCAGGAGGGGCGACTGCCCTGGGTGCAATGGTTTATTGCAGGGATGGGGGCGCCCTGTGCCAGATTCTTCTTTTGCAAGGCTGACAGAAGTAGTGACAGCAACATCACTGCTAACCCTAACCCTAAGGGAGGGGGGGGGAATTTAGTATTTTTGCCCTGGGCGCTGGATGACCTTCTTCCAGCACTGTGCATGGGACAGTGAATGAATGGGAAGTGTTCTGTGCTGAGCGGGTTCCTGATCATTCACAAACTGAAGCATAATACAAACAATTTGCTTCAGTTATGAATGAACACAGTGAGTAGGTGTGTTCACTGTGTTCATTTAGAAGAGAAAGGTGTTGGTAAATTACATATTTAATAGCACCTTCTCCCACTCTACATCCTAAAATATCCACCGCAGTAGATGGGTGGCAGCAGAGAATGGAAGCTAGCAGCACTGTGGTGGGGGGCAACACGGGGGAATCGGCACCACATGTAGTGATTATAGTGTGCCCAGGCACACCTGGCACACCCCCTGCGCACTTCTATGGTTAAGAGTAAGACTAAGAGCCTGGTGGGTGCAACACATTTTATTCATCTCCTGTCTGTAATGTGTTGTCCATATTGGGGATTTTATCAATAAACTTATAAAGAGTGCTGCCATCCGGATTTGTTTGTATGTTAGATGCTGCTAAGTTGTATCAGCCACTGGACTCTCATAAGATGACTACAGTAATAAAATTTCCCTGCCCCTGCAGGATCCTTGCAATAATGCTACCTGTAATGCTAATGGCAAGCTATCACTGAATATGATTATAGGTTTTAAAATAGTAGGAACCATGAGTGAATGTAAAGTATCATCTCTTCACCTCTATTTTTAACGTTGTTAAAATATGTGACATTTCAAGAACAGAACCTGCATAAAGTAATAATTGTTCATTTTCACAGAAAAACAATATATTCACATATTCTGTCCAGTGCTGGTCATCCACCACATGGCACCCTGGGGAAGTACTGCAACTATGTGCAGGAAAGTTACTATTTACAGAACTGAATAAAAATGCTACTTTAGTGATTGAATTCCCTAACTAACAAACGTATCCATTACAGTTGTATTTCATTAATTCGCATTTTAATTAATATTGCCAATTCACAAGCTTAGACACATAGTATCTCACAAAAGTGAGAACACCCAACACATTTTTGAAAATATTTTATTATTTATTTTCATGTGACAACACGAAAGAAAAGACACTTTGCTACAATGTAAAGTAGTGAGTGTACAGCTTGTATAACAGTGTAAATTTGCTGTCCCCTCAAAATAACTCAACACACAGCCATTAATGCCTAAACTGCTGGCAACAAAAGTGAGTACACCCCTAAGTCAGAATGTCCAAATTGGGCCCAATTAGCCATTTTCCCTCCCCGGTGTCATGTGACCCGATAGTGTTACAAGGTCTCAGGTGTGAATGGGAAGCAGGTGTGATAAATTTGGTGTTATCACTCTCACTCTTTTATACTGGTCACTGGAAGTTCAACATGGCACCTCATGGCAAAGAACTGTCTGAGGTTCTGAAAAAAAAATAATTGTTACTCTACAAGATGGCCTAGGCTATAAGATAATTGCCAAGACCCTGAAACTGAGCTGCAGGACGGTGGCCAAGATCATACAGCGGTTTAACAGGACAAGTTCCACTCAGAACAGGCCTCGACATAGTTGACCAAAGAGGTTGAGTGCGCGTACTCAGCATCATATCCAGAGGCTGTCTTTGGGAAATAGACATATGAGTGCTGCCAGCATTGCTGCAGAGGTTAAAGGGTGGGGGGGGTAAGCCTTTCAGTGCTCAGACCATACGCCGCACACTGCATCAAATTGGTCTGCATTGCTGTCGCCCCAGAAGGAAGCCTCTACTAAAGATGATGCACAAGAAAGCCCACAAACAGTGTGCTGAAGACAAGCAGACTAAGAACTTGGATTACTGGAACCATGTCCTGTGGTCTGATGAGACCAAGTGAAGCATATTTGATTCAGATGTTGTCAAGCATGTGTGTCTGCAACCAAGTGAGGAGTACAAAGACAAGTGTGTCTTGCCTACAGTCAAGCATGGTGGTGGGAGTGTCATGGTCCAGGGCTGCATGAGTGCTGCTGGCACTGGGCAGCTACAGTTCATTTGAAGGAACCATGAATGCCAACATGCACTGTGACATACTGAATTAGAGCACGATCCCCTCCCTTCAGAGACTGGGCTGCAGGGCAGTATTCCAACATGATAAGGACCCCAAACACACCTTCAAGATGCCCACTGCCTTGCTAAAGAGGCTGAGGGTAAAGGTGATGGACTGGCCAAGCATGTCTCCAGACCTAAACCCTATTGAGCATTTGTGGGGCATCCTCAAACGGAAGGTGGAGGAGTGCAAGGCCTTTAACATCCACAAGCTCCGTGATGTCGTCATGGAGGAGTGGAAGAGGACTCCAGTGGCAACCTGTGAAGCTCTGGTAAACACCATGTCCAAGAGGGTTAAGGCAGTGCTGGAAAATAATGGTGGCCACAAAAAATATTGACACTTTGAGCCCAATTTTGACATTTTCACTAGGGATGCACCGATCCGACTTTTTTGGTCCCGATCCCGATGCCGATCTTTTGCTTTGTGAAATCGCTGATCCCGAGTCCGATCCGGAAGTACTGTTTTGTGAGCTTATAACAAAATAATACTTACGGATCGGTATCGGCAGATACCCTATAACAATTGTGCATTTAAAAGGTTAAACTTCCCTCCGGCAGATGGAACGAAAAGATACATTGTATTCATTGTGTTTACTTAACTGGGAGACTGACAGGCATTTGCAGGAGGCTCTTTTTTTTTTCTTCTTTGACAGCTGTTCTCTGCTCCCTCACAGCCATGTAAAGAGCAAAACCGGATCGGCCCGTGGATCTGTTAATTTTACCAATCCCCCGATCCAGCTATTATGGCCATATTGGCGCCGATATCCGATCCGAATATCGGATCGGTGCATCCCTAATTTTCACTTAGGGGTGTACTCACTTCTGTTGCTAGCGGTTTAGCCATTAATGGCTGTGTGTTGAGTTATTTTGAGGGGACAGCAAATGTACACTGACTACTTTAAAATGTAGAAAAGGGTAATTTCTTCAGTGTTGTCACATGAAAAGACATAATAAAATATTTACAAAAATGTAATGTAAGGGTGTACTCACTTTTGTCAGAAACTGTACCCCGGCAATGTTGGTAATTATAGATGAGGTGCTGTAATGAGAAGGTTCCTCTTAGGTCACTTTCACACGGGCTTAATAAAGAGGTCCACCTGTCAGTTTTTCAGGCAGACCTGATCGGATGCTCTACTCACCCCTATGAGGCAGCAGATGACAGCAGTGGCATGTCCGCTGATACCCGCTGCTATCCAATCTGATCCTATCGGTGAAATCCAGATGGATGGTAACCCTATTTTCCATCCGTCTGGCGGATCAGATCAGGTGGTATCGGATGAAAACGCACAGGCGGTCTGTTTTCATCCGATCTCCCATAGAAGAGAGCAAGGCTCTGACAGGTTCGTCTCTGCACAGTGAGCGGAGACGGCCCTGTCATCCCCTGCTCAGTGGGGATCAGCGGATCGATCCCCCGCTGAGCTAAGCGGAGTCTGTTGGGCGGAATGCCCATGTGAAAGGACCCTTAGTGGGGCACACACTATAAGAAAATCAGGCGCGAAAAGTCGGAATCGGCTGTCGAAAGTTGTGTACACACTTTGCGGAAATCGTACAAAAAATTCTATAGACGAAAATGTTCGCCTGATTTTCTTATAGTGTGTACAAGCTTACAGTCCTTAACTTTACACAGACTGTCTGTAGACAATCTATATAACATCTATTTCTAGTTTCTATTCTGACAACAGCAGCTATATAACAACATATAATTTAGCCATTGGTTATGCAATGGATGAGCAGCCCCTTCTTCTCATTCCGGCCAAAAAGTTCAATTTTAACCTCATCGGTCCACAGAACCTGTTTCCAAAATGCATCAGGCTTGTCTATATGTTCATTTGCAAAGTTCAAACGCTGATTTTTGTGGTGAGGACGTAGAATAGGTTTTCTTCTGACGACTCTTCCATGAAGACCATATACAAGTATCTCTTTATAGTGGAATAGTGTACCACAACTCCAATGTCTGCCAGATCTTTCTGGAGGGATCGTGCAGTCAAACATGGGTCAAACGTGGGTTTTGAATTGTTTTTCTCACAATCCTGCGAGCTGTTCTGTCTGATATTTTTCTTGGTCTTCCAGATCTTGCTTTAACTTCCACTGTTCCTGATGACTGCCATTTCTTAATTACATTCCGAACAGAGGATATTGACATCTGAAAATGCTTTGCTATCTTCTTATAGCCTTCTCCAGCTTTGTGAGCGTCAACTATTTTCAGTTTCAGTTTTCTAGACAACTGCTTAGAAGATCCCATGGTGCTGATTGTAGGGGCAAGGTCAGCTGAGTCTGGGCATTTAAAACCTTTGAGATTGACATCACCTGGTCTCCCCAGACGATGATTGAGAACAATCCATGACACTGGCAGGTCTCAGCCTTGCAAAGGGGGCAGTGCATGCTATAAATTCTGCAGGGTGCCCAAACTTTTGCAGACTCACTTTTTTTGTTTTCTGTTATTTTGAAAGTGTAAATGATGGAAATAAAATCTAACTTTTGTTGACATATTATTAGAATGTCTAATCTGTAATGTGATGCCTTTTGGAGATTTTTCCATCTTTCCTTGGCTTCTTTATGCACATTAATACAAATTTTTACCTGGGGTGCCCAAACTTTCGATCCCCACTGTATATGTTCTTGATCCATTGAAGTCTATGTAATCAAAAAAACAGAAAAAAGTCCCTGGCCATTTCCATAAAATGAACAGATGTGCACGTGGCCCATGGGAAACCATGTTAAATGGACTGTAGTGTGTTTCTGCAAAACTGAAAACGCACTTCAAAATGCATAGGTGTGAACCAGGCCTAAATCCTTACTAACAGTAAAGCACTACTTAATACAAAATTACCAAATGTAGACTCAAATGTGCATATACTGTACACAACAAAGCTCCTAAATTACACAATCCTCATAAATCGTGTGCAGAAAAAGTAAAAAACCATGAAAACAATCCCATATATCATCCAATTAGATTATACGTATCTAAAAAAAGGAGAACACCAGCATAGTTCATGTGCCACAAGTAAGAGTAAGTCTTCTACAATATCAGAAATCCTCCACCATGGACTGCCACCAAAGAGTATCACCCATGTGCCCAATCAGGTGTCTCCCCATGTGATGCAGTCACTGCTGCTGTTAGAAATCACGGGGCCCCGTACAGCCCACCTGGCAGACCCCCCCCCCCCCCTCCCGAATATGTCAAGACAAACTTTTCACTAAAAATACACTAAGATCATTATTAGCGGACATCAACATAACAGAGAACCTGTGTGAATAAGCCCCGTTCACACTAAGGCGACCTGTGAGGCGACCTGGTCGCCTCACAGGTCGCCGTAGGTCGCCTCCCATAGGGAAGCTGCGGACCCGTTCTAATAGGAGCGACACAAGTCGCTCCGACTTAGAAAAAGGGCCCGGAGCTTCTTTGGGGCGACCAGGAGGCGACCGCCATAGACTTCAATGCTATGAAGTCCGTGGCGACCGCTCCGAGGTCGCGGCACGCTGCTCGCACCGCTACCTCGGAGGTCGCGGTGCGAGGTAGCGCCGCCTGCATGTGAACGGGGGCTTAGCCCTTTTTAATTGTTTTTAAAAATGTTTAAAGTTAAAAATGTTTACAATTCTTTTTTTTTTACAATTTTTTATTTTTTTTTTACAGGGAAAGGGAATCCTTCAGTGCTGCAGGGGGGCAGCACAATGAAAGGGGGGCACATACAGGGGGGGAATCAGGAGCAGGCAGAACAGGGAGGGTGATCGGTGTCGGAGAAGCATTTACAGGAACTATGCCCTGCGTATGTGTCTCTCCCTGCAGCAGCTGAAAGCTGGCAGGAGGGGGAGAAACTTTTTTCATCTGCTACAGAGAGCCGCACAGGGCTTCCTTCTGTAATTGCCCCTCCACTCGACTGCACAATTGCCAATGGTGTTGGGTACCCCCTGTGTGCCTGGGCCCCCTACAGGAGGACTAGTGGTCCCCCCTTATCAGCGGCTCTGGATGCAGTGGACCCCTTAAAGTAATCAAGGTGGTCAAAAGCTCTTTAATCACATAGGCAACAGATGAGAAGCACTCATGTTTAATCTCCATATTCCACAGATCTTACATAAAAAAGCTCAAAGACAAATGTAAAGAAGATACAATAGTGTAACTTTGCCAGTGACTTTTTATTAAAAGAATGAAAAGGAGTTACACACA
Source organism: Pelophylax lessonae (assembly GCF_965119305.1). Classification (NCBI taxonomy): domain Eukaryota; kingdom Metazoa; phylum Chordata; class Amphibia; order Anura; family Ranidae; genus Pelophylax; species Pelophylax lessonae. The sequence goes on from NC_138769.1 coordinate 481,887,486, forward strand.
CAATGCACAGAGACACATACAAGTGTCAATTCACAGCATGCATACACACAGTGTAGAACTCGCAGCTCAACAAGATGGTACCTGGTCCCTACCCAGTGTGATGTCATCACACAGGCCCTGCCCACCTCATGCATATTGCCCCTCTGAAAAGGATTTTTGTAAAAATGAAATATAATAATTTGATCAAATGGTATTTGGCATATCTTGTCATTTCAGAAAATAGGCATAAAAAAGTTTGTTTTGCACGTATCCATCCTACATAATATACTGTTTATAGATTGGATGCTTATCCTTTTTCTAGTCTTTAAACTTCAGAAAGCCGAACTAGATGCTACAAAGTACTTAAAAACCTCCACATCTCATCAATTTTATTGCACTGAGGTTTTTGTACTGTATTATTTTAAATCAATTTTTAAAATACAAAAAGTTTGTCATGTTCCATTCATATATGACACAAGTTTACTAATCTTAAAGGAAAGGAAAAGAAGAATAACTGAGAGTTCAACAGAGGAAGAAAAATGAGGTGCACCAAAAGAGCCTCACATTCTCTATCACAGAGTGGTATTTGGGGAAGAAATTGTATATAAAGGTATGGAAGTCCTAACTGAAAAAAATATCCAAGGCAAAAAGAGTCAGAATTAGTCATTTTCTTTCATTGGCAATGTCCCCAGAAGTATCTGCCAAATATGGAACCAACTGCTGGGAACTGACCCTCTTCACTGATCCTAATCCTACTTACAGCACAGACTGTTGTAGCATAATCCCTTTATCTGTACAGCAGAGAGTTATCTTCCAGAATAGTCTATTTAAGTGATTTGTGATGAGTTTAGAAGATAAAAGTGCATTGCATGCACTGAATTAGAAAGCACCTTGTAATTTCATTATCTGTATGACATATTTTTCAATACTTATTTTATCAGGGTGAACTCTCCCATTTAGCCGTACAAGCTCATAAAATACAACAAGTTAGGGGAGTAATACTCCTGTCAAAATTGAGGATTTAAAGTGGTATTAAAACAAACATTTTTAAGATTAATTTTATTGCAGGTTACTAATTCTTGCTGGCTGCGTTGTATTTTATTTTTTTTTTTTTAAGCTTTTTTCCCTTTATTTTTACCTGTTGATCTTGTCACATCCTTTAACCACTTCCGGACCACAAGGTTTTACCCCCTTAATGAGCAAGCCATTTTATGCGATACAGCACTGCGTTACTGTAACTGACAATTGCGCAGTCATGCAACGCTGTACCCAAATAAAATATTATGTCCCTTTTTTCCCATAAATATAGCTTTCTTTTGGTGGTATTTGATTATCTCTGTGGTTTTTATTTTTTGCTCTATAAACAAAAAAAAGAGCAACAATTTTTGGTAAAATAAATCCCAATAAGTGTATATTAATTGGTTTGCACAAAAGTTATGGGATATTTTTATGGAATTTTTATTTATTTATTTTATTTACTAGTAATGGCGGTGATCAGCGATTGTTAATGGGACTGCGACATTGCAGCGGACAAATCGGACATCTAACTGACACTTTTGACACTTTTTGGAGACCAGGGACAATTATTACAGTGATCAGTGATAAAAAAATGCACTGTTACTGTACTACTGACACTGGCAGGGAAGGGAGTTAACATCAGGGGTGATCAAAGGGTTAAGTGTTTCCCAAGGGGGTGCTTACTAACTATGGGGGGGGGGGCTTTCATTGATTGGGGAAAGACAGAGATCCTGGTTCCTACTTAGCAGGAACACAAGATCTCCATTTTGTCCCCTTGCAGAACAAGGCGATCTGCCTTGTTTATATAGGCAGATCGCCATTCTGCCTCTCCCATGGATGATCGCGGGTGGCCACCGGACACCGGGAAATAGTTCAGAAGATTCGGACAGGCTAAGCCACCATTAGACTAGAGATTAGAAACATTAGATTAGAGATGTTTTAGCAATATGTGGGTGAGCCCTCTGCCAAAGAAAGGAGGTCAAAATGGAGTCAAGTTTTTTAAATAAATTCTTCGGCAAGAAAACAGGGGATGCCTAAAAAACATATAAAAATGTAGGTAGGTAAATCTTTTTAAAAATGTTTATCTGGCCAATTAAATTGAGAGGCAAGGAAGACCAGGTACGCAGCCTAGTTTTCATATGTGATATAATTGGTTGTATATTAAGAGACTCAAAAGCGGATAAATCTGAATTGATTTGTATCCCTAAATATTTAAAGGCGGGCCCAATAATAAGATTCAGTTGAAGCAAAGAATTGTAGTTAAGATTGGGGCTGATTGCAAATGCCACCGATTTGTCCCATCCAACTTGAAGCCCAGAGACCACACCAAACTCCTCCACCACCCTGATCAGAGGTATAAATAACGTCTCCAAACCATCTAAATATATCAGCCCATCATCTGCATAGAGGAAGATCTTTTCAGATACTCCCCCATAACAAATGTCACCCACTGTCACCGTCTGCCGGACTGCTAAAGCCAGGAGCTCAATGGCTCAAGGTGCGAATAGAAGCGGCAAGAGATGGCAACCTTGTCTTGTGCCTCTGTGTAGGGAGAACACTGCTGATATATCTTTGTTTGTGCACACCCTGGCCCTTGGTTTGGTGTAGAGCAGGAGTTCCCAAACTGTGGGTCGGACCCACTGGTGGGTCGCGAGCTGTGTTTGAGTGGGTCGCGATGAGCAGGAAATCACTGAGAGCGGGCCCACTTAAATTGTGCTGTGTGAAGCTGCCCAAATTACAGAGAGCCAGCAGTCAAATTGCGATGGATTCAGGACCCCGCCCACGCAGTTTACGGAGGCTGGTCTGCATTTCCCACAAGGAGGATACTTGTATCAGTAAGTACATATGTGGGCTGTTATGTAGGATATGTTCATGGGGTGCAGAGCCAGCTCCTCGGTCCTGTTGGCAGCAGCGGTGGTGGCTAGACTGGCTGCAGGATTCTCTCAGGCTCAGCTATAGCGGGCAGAGACAGCAGCCTCAGTGTCATAGGAGGACCAGGTGGCCCAGCGGTGTCAGGAGTTCATGGCAGCTTCTGTGACCCCAGTAGAGGATGTGAAGGAGAAGAGCCAGGACACCAAGACCAGCATAGAGCTCCTCATTATGGAGACTCTGGGTGAGGTGTGCTGGGCCCTGGAGAGGACAAACAGGGGCTTCATCTTCACTGTGGACTGCTGGGAGAGGAAGGAGGGTGAGTGCAATATAGCCTGGTGATCACTGTCCTGGGGTGGTTGATTTCTGTCCTCTGCCTGCCTTATACTCATATGTCTATGAGGGTGCTGATTACTTACAACCCTGTTTATATGCCACACATGCCACAGGTTTCTGACCCCTCCGTTAGAACATCTGGCAAGTGTATAATAAATTGAAAAGCAGTAAATTGATATTTTTAATTTAACATCCCCTCCCTTTAAATTATGCATTATTATTATTATTATTATTTGCATTTATATAGCGCCAACAAATTCTGTAGCACTTTGCAATATTCAATTACAAGCAAGTGGGTCCCGAAAAATAACTGTATTCAGAAGTGGGTCTCGGCCCAAAAAAGTTTGGGAAGCCCTGGTGTAGAGCAAGCGAACCCATTTAATGTATTGTAGGCTGAAACCCAACCAAGACATGGTCTCCCAAAGAAAAGACCACCTGACAATGTCAAAAGCCTTCAACACATCCAATGAAAGTACAAAACCAAACTCTTTTTGTCAGTTGCCGCTTGATATATGTGTAGTGTAGATAAAGGAGACGGATTTTATTATATGTGCTCTTTCCAGGCATGAACCCAGTTTGATCTGGGTGTACAAGGTGGGAAATAACCTTTTGCAGTCTTACGGCTAAGAGCTTTGCAAGCACTTTCACATTACTATTGAACAATGAGATGGGACGGTAAGATCTGCATTGCAACTTATTTTCTCGGGTTTGGGCAATACCACTATCAATGCCTCGCACAAGGAAGTGAGAAGCTCACCCTCCACCATTAGTGCTGTGTCAAATAGTGCATGTAGTCTTTTGGCTAGGTCATCTACTTCGTTCTGGTACCATTCTGCAGGTAAACCATCCACCCCGGGGTCTTGTTTGAAGGGAGGGAGTGAATAGTTTCTGCAATTTTGTCAATCGTCAGGGGCTTATCTAGTATGAGTCTGTGTGAGTCATCTAATTCTGGAAAGTAAATTGACTCAAAGAACCCCTCAAAGTGAGTTTCATCGGGCAATCCTTGTTCAGAATACAGAGTTTCATTGAAGGACCGAAACATCTGATTAATAGTCAATGGATAAGAGAAGACCGATCTGTCAGGTAGTTGTATCCGTGGTATAGAACGGTCAGTATATTCAGTTTGAAAAAGGTAAGCCAGCAGCTTCCCATTTTTTCCACTGTTATCATGTAATCTAGCTGATAAATAAAGCTGTTGTTTCTGTTTCATATCTACCATATGGATTTCGAGAGCATTTTTGTGCCCTGACCAATGCACCATGGGAGTCTGGAGTAGGGTGTGCCGTATATTGGGCCCTAGCTGCATCCAAAGAGGTCTCTAAGGCCTGTAGAGTAGCATGATTAGTCTGTTGATGACGAGCGATGTTAGAGATATAAGAGCCCCTTACTGTTGCCTTATGGCATCCCACATATGGCCTGTCAAGGAAGATTGGTCGTTTGTCTTCCAAATACTGAGACATGTCTGTATGAACGGGATTTTGAAACTCAGATGTGAAAATCCAAAGAGGACTGAGTCTCCACATCCGAAAGGATAACCTCTGTCCCAATAAAAGATCCACTCGAAGGGCAGAGTGGTCAGATATTGTTTGAGCTATACAGGAAATTGTTTGAATGCACGATACCAAGTCCGCAACAAGTAATGCATAATCCAGCCTGGAAAGAGCATGATAAGTCTGAAATGGACACGAATAGACCCTGTCCGTAGGGTACTTCCATCACTATAAATCAACATATCCAAATGAAGCACAGCACTGTCTAAGCAGCTTAGATTCAGACTGAAGAGGCCTCAATCGGTCCAGATTTGGGTCAAGCATCGAATTGAAGTCACCCAGGATAATAGTACCCACAGTTGGTAAGTGAGACAAATGAACAATCAATTCCGTAAGGATCAGAACAGACACTTCCCTGGCATAGAGTAAGTGGAATGATAGCCATACATTACAAAGTGCTTTTTCAATACGAGAACCTTAGACCCCTCAAGTGGGTCTCCTGCAAACATAGGATATGAGGTTTGTGGTGCTTAATAAATTCAAATAAATAAGCCCTCTTAAATTTTGAGTTAAGCCCCCTTACATTCCAGAAAATACATGTGACATTAGAAATAGTCATATTTTAATTAAGGTGGGCAGGTGAGAAAGGGGGGACATGGGGCCCCGTGGACCAGCTATAGGCCCTGGCATTGCTGCAAGTCCTGGGGGGGAGGGGGGTAAAGCAAAAAACATTCACACACATACACACCACATACACACCGACATAAACAACAAAGAAACCAAAGAATATTATCAGTGAAAAACCACAAAAATTGTACCCCTGCCCAGCGCCAAAAACAAGGATCGGGCTTTATCCAAAAACAAAAAGCAAAAGTAGAGATCATGGCTAACTCTCAGGGTAGCTGAAAACAGCTTAGAATATTGACTGGCTTTCTCTCTCAATTTCTGCTTCACATGTTGCTACTTGGCTCTCAGAGTGCGAACCGCGAGAGAATAATCCAGAAAAAGAGACACCACGTGTTGTTGATCTTGAGACTCCCCTTCAAACGATCAGAGCGCAGAAGGAATCACTGTCTTGATAATTGAGAAGGCGAATCACCATAATACGGGGGGGGGGGGGGTTGCCCTCAGGGAGAGGTCTGCCAGTGACCCTGTTGGCCCTTTCGATCACAAAGCAGGCAGACAAAAAATCTCTGCCGAATTCTTGTGTGAGCCTGCTCCCCAAGAAGGACACCGGATCAGATCCCTCAACCCATTCAGGCAAACCCACCAATCTGGATTGCTTTTTCTCAGGCGGTTCTCTAATTATGGTGCCATAGGTTTTTATTTCAGGGAGGATAGGGAGGATAGTGTCCTCCAGATCACTGATGCACTGCTCAGTTTCAGAAACTCTGTCCCTAATTTTATGCATGTTCTGGTGCATTATAGTAATGTCCAGTTTAAGTTCCTCCACTTTACCATTGAGATCTGAGTGGTTTATCTTAATAGTTTTGAGTACATCAAGCAGCGTAGGTTCCGGTACTGGATCGTCCTCCAGCCCAGAGGTTTGCCAAAGGAGCTCCGGAGGCGTTAATGCCTCCGGGGAGGACGGTGGAGATGGTTGGGGCACCTCACCAAACAGGTCTCGAGTGGATGCCAGAGAAGACTAAGGGCTCGGTGGAGCGGCGGCCATCTTGGCAGGAGTGCATGGTGATACTCATCTTGGCCTTAGGCTGTTTCCTTCGCCTTCCCATCTACCACACCACACACAGAGAGTGCCCTGTCCCACTCCAGGGGGGCCTGCAGAGAAATCAGCGGAAGCAGGGGATCAGGTAGGCAGGATTGCTGAGGATTATGCAGAGGAGAGCCCAGAGCTGCCAAAAGTAATGTAGGTTTGCATCACTGGTTCCGGCCCCAGCAGTACTTTTGGCACTCTCTATCCTCTTCCAGGAAGAGCTACTCTAGGTGTCAGCAGTTCACGAGTGGTTCACAATCAGTCTTCTGGGCTGGCAATCACTCCGTTCTATCTGCATCAACATGTTGCCGCCATGCCCCCACTGACCCCACAAGCCACATGGACACATTCAGGCATCTGTTACATGCCAGTCCTAGATGCTCAGTGTCCCCTCCGCTGCACAAGGCCAGACTTCCTTTGGACACTAATCAAACCCAGGTGTCTCACAGGGTCGACTTCATCAACTCAGTCTGCTCCACAGGTTCTCTGCCAACACGTCGGATGCTCTGGCTCACTCCAGCATCTGCCATCTTGCTCCTCCACACAGGGCCGGTGCTAGACTATTTTACACCCTAGGCAAGACCAGCTACTTGCGCCCCCCCCCCCCCCCAAAAAAAAAAGTAAAAAAACTCCCCTATGTCATACCCAGTGACCCTGATCTGATGCTTCCTCCATGTTATGCTCTTATACCTAGTGACCCCCATATTCCTCCATGTCACACCCAGGGACCCTGATCTTTTTCCATGTCACACCCTGGTACCCCAATATTCCTCCATGTCATGCTGTCATATCCACTGACCCCAATGTTCCTCCATGTCACACCCAGGGACCCTGTGTTCCTCCATGTCATGCTGTCATACCCAGTGACCCCAATGTTCCTCTATGTTAGACCCTGATGTTCCTCCATGTCACACCTGGGGACTCTGATGTTCCTCCATGTCACACCTGGGGACCCTAATGTTTCTCTGGGTCACATCTGGAGACCCCATTCCCCCATGGCACACCCAGGGACCCCAATTCCTCATGGCTCACCTGGTGACCCCGAACCCCTGTGACACCCGGTGACCCCAATCCCCCATGTCACACCTGGTGACTCCGATTCCCCATGGCACTCCTGATGACCCTGATTCCCTTTCATACCAGGGATGCTCCATGTAACACCCAGGGACCCCGATCCCCTGTTCTGGGCACACTCACTGGGCGGTATGAACAGAGTGGCCCGCACTCTACCCTCCTTCACTGTGATCCTGCTGATTCCTTCTCCCAGGACACTTTTCTCCTGGACCAAAGTGCTTACCACAGCTCCAACTGTCTCCTGGTGGAGGGAAAAGCAGCAGTCAGAGAGCTCCACACTTATTTCATCACCAACCTCCTCAGACCCTTCCGGTGCCTCATCGCTTCTGCTCCAGTAAAGGTTCAGCCCTCCGGTGCCGAGCTCTGGCTCAGGTTCAGCTCTCCTCAGCTCCCTGCTTAATACCGACCCAGGGAAATGAACGGCTGCCCATCAGCTCAGTGCAAGGAGTCACTTCCTGCCCGGGGTTAAGGCCGCTCAGCTCCAGCCGAAGAGGATCATCATTCAGGCAGCACGCTGGTGGACTCACTTCCTGCCTCTTTGGGCCCTCTAACAGTGGTGGAAAGCCAGGGCCTGGTAGTTCCGCACTGCCCAAGACGCCTGGCATCTTCCACTGCCCCTTCTTCCTCCCCCACGGCCGCCCCTCCCCTCAGCTCACAAGGATCATTCATGATAGAGAGAGAGTGCCGACTCATGGCTGCGCCCCTAGGTGGCAATGCACCCTAGGCAGCTGCCTAGTTTGCCTAGTGGAAGCACCGGCCCTGCCTCCACACACGTGTATGCTCCTCAGCTACACACGATGGTGGAAGTGACGTCTTAGTTCCTTTCCTCCATTCTGATTGGCGGCCCGCGGACGGCGACTCCATCCATGGCCCCAGACTAGCTGACTCTCTGGCGGTGTCTCCACCTGTAAGGAAGATCTCTTTGGCGTGCTCTCTCCCGCACGGTGTAGTAACCCCTTACTGCTGCCATAACACTGCCCAGCCTGCACGAATAGTACTGCAATACAGATTGTGTTTCCTGCCACAGATACACATACATCTGCCTCTTCTGTCTGTACTTGAGCTTCAGTTGCACTTTCCTATTCACAAGCCAACCAAGCTCCCTTGCTGCTGTTTGAAATTGTTCCGCTGTATCCAACTGCATGGCAGACATTTTCCTCCACAGCACATGTACAGACACAACCCCTGATGTGCCGATCCCCGCATCCCGGGGGATGGACCATAACTTGAAAGTACACTTGCCCAGGTTACTGTAAATCAGACACGATTTTCTCCTATAATACAACACACCCTTTCTCCATCGACACTCCAGCACTTTACTTGAGAAGACATAATGTTTCCTAGGTAAATGTCCGGTCATTGCCAATAGCAACCACTGCCGTGACCATGACTTGGAAGCACACCTGCACTGATCACTGTAGAACAGACATTACTCTCTCCACTTACACTCCAGCACTTTACTTGAGAAGACACAATGTTTCTTGGGTAAATGTCCGGTCATTGCCTATACCAACCACTGCCGTGACCATGACTTGGAAGCTCACTTGCACTAATCACTGTAGAGCAGACATTTTTTTCTCCACTGACACTCCCGCAATTTGCTTGAGAAGACATAGCGTTACTTAGGCAAATACTTGGCCGTTGCCGGTAGCAACCACAGCTGTAACTCAGAGGAAATCCCGGATGACGCCCCCAAATGTAGCACTGTCCCCGGAGGGCTTGTTGTATGATGACTTGCTGGGCCTCCTCTGATTAACAGCAAACAGTCACTTATGGTATAGTTCATACATTCGTTCTTACTCCCAATGGCTTGTTGCTCAATAAACAGTCCAGGGGTATTTGTTTTTAGTATTTATTGTGGAACTTGGATGGGAGAAGGAAATAGTGGGATACTCCAACTGGAACTATATACATTGGATAAGAACAACTCTCACTTGGCCTCACCATGTTGCTTGCTGTATGGAAAGGGTTAAGTCTCCTTGCTCTCTCTCCAGCAATAGACTTGGTAATCTTCATTCTCTTTGGGATACTCACTAGTATCCCCTTTACTGACACTCGTCCACTGACTCTTCTAGCTGCAGGGGTGGCCCCCCTCAGTTTAGGCACCTTACACAGATCTGTACTCACTGTAGTACAAAATCAGATCCTTCAGTGTCTCCCCTATCAGTCAGCTCCACAGAACCTCCAGTTCCTCTCTAACTCTCTTTAGGCCCTCCAGTTGACTACCTGAGGCCGCATGCCACTTCTACAGAGGAGGAGGCCACCACCCCCTCCCTCAGGGACTCCGCTATCCAGACGAAAGAGCCAGAGCACATGTGCTCCTGTTTTTTTATACAGTATCCCAGCATGCACCAAGGCACTTTCCTCTGCCAAATCACCAGGGCTGTATTAAAGGCCTGTGCACTCATTTGTCAGGTTTTCTCCCACTGTCCAATATGCCTTCCTATTGGACTAGTGTGAAACACTCTGCAGACAGACTGAGTTGCACCTGAGCACATTGAGCAGATCCTGCTCTCTGGTAGGCAGAGAACAATATAGATTTACCTGCAATCCCTCTGGTAAGCAAGCAGGATTCGAAAACTATACTCTCTCTTTAGCACCTACCTAAGGAGGGTGCTACAGTACATAAAGGCAAATAGATTGTTCACCTTGAAAGGAAATCTTCACTTTGCAAAATAATTTCCCTTTGCTTAATGAATGAGGTGAAGCTCTTCTGATTTCCATCTTTCAATTATCTGCAAAAATACTGTTCTTTTTATTTTCCTTCCATCCGATTGGGTACAATTTTGCCACATTCACTAAGCTAAGTAAAACGTTTCTTGCAAACTGAACAGACTATTGTGTTAATCAAACAACTGCAAGTTACTGAGATTACTATTACAAACTTGTTTTCACAAACTCTAACAAAAAAAATCATATTATCGGTACTACTATTTGTATCTGTCTGTTTTTTGTCTTTCCTGACCATTGTGCATTACATCATAAAACATCTTTATCTGAATTATTTGTGAATCAGATAGAAATGACAAGTGCTGCCAAATGACTGAATGTCAGGTAAGAGCAAACAATACTTGTTGGTGTTGGAATGCACATTTCAACCACTCTGATTGAAGCAGATTGTGGTGGTCTCAGTCCAGCCCCATTCATTTTAATGTGTTGTGTGAAAAGAACTGTCGCAGCTAAGAGATAGAAACATTGGAGGGTGACAGCCTCTAGAGCCAGTGCCATTCCCCAGGATCTCCGTATTGGAACCACTTAGGTATGTAAAACTGCAGTGTGATGAATACCTGACTGATTTTCCTCAATGGTGAATTTTGAGGCACATAATGAAAACTTAAAAATATAATATTTGAAATAATCATTTTGTGCTTACAAACTACTGCTTTGCACAGACAGCATTTTTCAGACAATGAAAAAACAATTTCTGATTTATTTTTGTGTGTGTGTGTGTGTGTGTGTGTTAATTCATCTAAATAGCCTTACCAGCATGCTGGGAATATTATGACAACTAAAACTCCAATCCAGCTAAAAATACATGTGTATTTTTTGAAACAGTAGATAGCAAGGTTGCTAAAACTATTTTTCCCTGTAACTTCACCTTGTTAGGGTCCATTAATATTAAATCCACATTCTGTAGCCTCAATGAACTGGTAAATAGATCTACTCTAGATAAGTTTTGCTATGTGCTGAACTTGTACAAATAAGCAGGATATTTGCACATTAACCACCTAAGGACGGGAACGTTTTACCCCCTTAATGACCAGGCCATTTTTTGCACTTTGGCACTGTGTGTTTTTAACTGGTAATTGTACAGTCATGCAATGCTGTACTCAAAATAAATTTTATGTCCTTTTTTCCCCCACAAAAAGAGCTTTCCTTTGGTGGTATTTGATCACCACTGCAGTTGTTATTTTTTGCAATATAAATGAAAAAAGACCGAACATTTTGAAAAAAAATTACATTTTCTACCTTTTTTTTCTAAAAAAATATCCAATAAACTAAAATTTTGGCATACATTTAGGCCACAATGTATTTAGCTACATGTCTTTGATAAAAAAAAAATCTCAATAAGCGTATATTTATGGGTTTGCTCAAAAGTTATAGTGTCTACAAACTATGGTATATATACTATCTCATTTGTTGAAGGGCCAAAATGGCAGGGCAGTACAACCCCCCCCCCCCCCCAAATGACCCCTTTTTGGAAAGTAGACACCCCAATGAATTTCCTAAGATGCGTGTTTAGCTCATTGAACATTTAATTTTTTTTCACAGGTGTTTAAAATAATTATAAAATAATATATATATATATATATATATATATATATATATATATATATATATATATATATACTGTATATATATATATATATATATATATATATATATGTGATTTTTTTTTTTTTTTTACACAGTTGTCATTGAAATAACATGTTGCTCATGCATGCCATGGAATTATACCCCATAATACATTCTGCTGCTTCTCCTGAGTATGGGGATACCCCATGTGTGAGATTTTTGGCAGTCTAGGACCCGGAAAACCAATCACTGCCTTCAGGCTTTCTAAGGGCGTAAATTGTTGATTTCACTCCTCACTAGCTATCACAGTTTTGGAGGCCATGAAACCCCCCAAAAATTACCCCTTTTGGGAAAGTAGACACCCTAAGCTATTTGCAGAGAGGCATTTTGAGTCCATGGAATATTTTTTATTTTGCCAAAAGTTTTGGGAAAATGACAAAAAGAATATTATTATTTTTTTTTTTAAACAAAGTTTTCATTGAAATAACATATTGCTCATGCATGCCATGGAATTACACCCCATATACATTCTGCTGCTTCTCCTGATTATGGGGATACACCATGTGTGAGATTTTATGGCAGTCTAGGACCCCGAAAACGAATCACTGCCTTCAGGCTTTCTAAGGGCGTAAATTGTTGATTTCCCTCCTCACTAGCTATCACAGTTTTGGAGGACATGAAACCCCCAAAAAATGACCCCTTTTGGGAAAGTAGACACCCTAAGCTATTTGCTGAGAGGCATTTTGAGTCCATGGAATATTTTTTATTTTGCCAAATGTTTTGGTAAAATTACAAAAAGAATATTATTTTTTTTGTTCACAAAGTTGTCGCTTAAATTTTATACTGCTCCCGGGAACTGCCTGGATTTTACTCCATTCCTGATCCATCCACTAGGGGTGTTCGGTGTCTCTCCCATATATGCCAAGGGGATGAGCTTCTAACTTTTGATCAACTGAAGGATAGATTTGATCTGCCCAACTCCTACTTTTTCCGGTTTCTGCAGCTCCGTCATGCCTTCCGGACTCAGTTTGGAGGCTCCCCTCCTGACTTGTCTCCGGCGGATTTTGAGCTACTTCTCCGAGATGAGGATCTTGAGAAGCCGCTCTCCTCCATATATAGATCCTTGATGCCTAGCGTGCATGTGGGTCTGGAGAAGTTGCAGGAGTTCTGGGTGGCGGAGGTGCCGGAGCTGGACTCTGAGGACTGGGAGGATGTATTGGATTATCCGTTCAAGCATTTGGTTTCCTCGAGAGACCGCCTGGTCCAATTTAAAATCCTTCATAGGTTTCAACTCACGCCTTCCAGATTACACAGAGTATCTTCTGATATCCTGGATGTCTGCTGGCGCTGTGGCTCCGTTGCCCCTTCCTATGATCATATGATCTGGCACTGTCCGTCCCTGCAAAGCTTTTGGTCTGAGGTCCTGGGCTTTATTGCTAGATTGACTACCATTACTGTACCCGCCGGGATTGAAACCTGTATCCTGGGGCTTGTGAATGCGTTGGCCCATACCGTTGCTACTCGTACTCTTCTGGGGCTCTTGTTCTTCTATGCTAGAAAGTTGGTGGTGATGCGTTGGAGAGAACCGGGGGCTCCTGCTTTATCACAGTGGAGGGCTCTGGTGAACTCGGTGATCCCATTGTATAAAGCAGTTTACAAGCACAGGGGGTGCCCCAAAAAATTCCACAAGGTCTGGGGTCTGTGGCTTGAAGCTTCAGATACTGTAGATGATCCAGCTGCTCCAGATGTTACTGTGCCTTCGTCTGCCTTGTTATTTGCTCCAGTCTATGTATGCTGATGTTTATGCCTCCCAGAACACACTGAGACCGTGGTAACTGTATTACACGAGCATTGGAATATTGGTAAAAAGGCCTGAGATAATCACGGACTCCTTTGAGCTGCAGCCACTGTTGGGGGGTTAGTGGGTCTATTTTTATTTTTATTTTTGTTCTCTTTTTGTTGTTGTTCTATTGTTCTATGTTTTGTTGAGCCTGGGTATGCCCGTACGGCTCTGTTTTGTAGGCTATTTTCTTAAAATGACAATAAACAGAATTTAAAAAAAAAAAATTATATATTGCTCAAACATGATATTGCTATATGTGAAATGACACCTCAAAATACATTCTGCTGCTTCTCCTGAGTGCAGAGATACAACATGCGTGAGACTTTTTGGCAGTCTAGCCGCGTACAAGACCCCAAAAACAATGACTGCCTTCAGGCTTTCTAAGGGCGTAAATTGTTGATTTCACTACCTTTCACAGTTTCAGGGGCCTTGAAATGCCAAGATAGCACCCCCCCCCCAAACTACCCCTTTACGGAAAGTAGACATCCTAAGCTATTTGCTGAGAGGCATTTTGAGTATTTTGCAGATCTCGCTTTTTGTCACAAGTTTTGACAAGTTTTGACAATTGAAAAAAGAAAAAAAATGTTTTCCTTTTCTTTCTTTATTTTCCAGAACAAATGAGAGCTGCAAAATACTAACCACTCCTCTTAGCAAATACCTTGGGGTGTCTACTTTCCAAAAAGGGGTCATGGGGGGGGGGGGTGTGTTGTGCTAACTTGGCATTCCATGGCCTCCAAAACTGTGATAGGTAGTGAGGAGTGAATTAAACAATTTACGCCCTTAGAAAGTCTGAAGGTGATTGGTTTTCGGGGTCCTGTACACGGTTAGACTGCAAAAAAGTCTCACACATGCGGTATCTCCATACTCAGGAGAAGTAGTAGAATGTATTTTGGGGTGTCATTTCACATATAGCCATGGTATGTTTGAGCAATACAGTATATAATTAAATTGACAACTTTGTGTAAAACAAAAAACATTTTTGTAATTTTCCCGAAACTTGTGGCAAAATATAAAATATTCCATGAACTCAACATGTCTCTCGGGGTGGGGGTTGTGCTATCTTGGCATTTAATGGCCTCCGAAACTGTAATAGGTAGTGAAGAAGTTAAATATGCAATTTATGCCCTTCGAAAACCTGAAGGCGGTGATTGGCTTTTGGGGTCCCGTACACAGCTAGGCTCCCAAAAAGTCTCACACATGTGGTATCGCTATACTCGAGAGAAGCAGCAGAATGTATTTTAGGGTGTAATTCCACGTATACCCATGGCATGTCATGTGTGAACAATATATCATTTAGTAACAACTTTATGTAAAAAAAAACAAAAAAAAATTGTCATTTTCCCAAAACGGGGCAAAAAATAAAATATCCCATGGACTCAAAATGCCTCTCAGCAAACAGCTTGTTATGTCTACTTTCCAAAAAGGGGTCATTTTGGGGGTGTTTGAACTGTCCTGGCATTTTATGCCCAATATTAGAAGTTATTGCCACACACCACCCACTCTTCTAACCAATTGAAGACCAAGCCCTTTCTGACATTTTTTGTTCACATGAAAATCATTTTTTTTTTTGTTACTAGAAAATAACTTTGCACCCCAAAACATTATATATATATATGTGTTTTTTAAAGCAGAGGCCCTATAGAACAAAATGGTGGGTGTTGCAATTTTTTTTGTCACACGGTATTTGCGCAGAGATTTTCCAAACGCAATTTTTTGGGAAAAAAAACACTTATTTTTTTAAATTTAATGCACAAATACACAATATATTGCTAAATTGTTTGGTAGAATATAAAAGATGATCTTATGTCGAATACATAGATACCAAACATGACATGCTTTAAAATTGCGCACGCCCGTGCAGCGGTGACAAACAACGTACATTTTTAAAAGCCTTTACAGGTTACCACTTTGGATTTACAGAGGAGGTCTACTGCAAGAATTACTGCCCTCAATCTGATGTTCACGGCTATACCTCACATGCATGGCACAATTGCAGTTTACATATGACACCAGAACGATTCTTGCGTTCGCCTTTGCACGCAATCAGGGGGTAACAGGGGTGCTTGAATTTTTTAAATTTTTTTATTATTATTATTTTTTTTGTTTTATTATTATTTTTTTACACCTTTCCTTTTTTTTTATATAATATTTATTGTTATCCCAGGGAATCTAAATATCCCCTATGATAGCAATAAGTAGTGACAGGTACTTTTTTTTAAAAAAAAAATTGGGGTCTATTAGACTCTAGATCTCTCTTCTTTCCTTAAAGCATCTGACCACACCAAGATTGGTGTGATAAGATGCTTTCCCAATTTCCCAATGGCATTGTTTATATCTGGCAAAACCGAAGTCATGAAAAATGGATTTTTGTAAAATCTTACCGTAAAATCCTTTTCTCTTAAGCTCATTGACAGACGTAGTCCTCGTTGATTAATAACAACTCGGGTTATACTGTCCTCTACAGGAGTAGGACTAGACAGGAAAGAAAACGTTCTGGCCACACCCTAGGGGCAGTCCCAGAGGGTATATCCTCTCACTTCCTGCTACAGCAAATCAGTTATGTCACAAAGCAGTGTTTAGAGAATTTAACCCAACCCAACTCAAAAACAGAGGGGCGGGTACTACGTCTGTCAATGAGCTTAAGAGAAAAGGATTTTACGGTAAGATTTTACAAAAATCAATTTTTCTCTGTCGCTCATTGACAGACGTAGTCCTCGTTGATTAATAACAACTCGGGACGTCCCAAAGCAGTACCACAAATGAGGGGTGGGATAACAGAAATCAAAATCCAGAAGGCCCAACCGGAGCCAACCAGAAGCATCAAGGACTCATCGAGCAAAAAGATGAGACCTAAGTGAAACACCCAACAAACCCTTGAGGTAGACCAACAGTCTCCTCAGATTGCGGCCTGCAGAACCTTGTGGCCAAAAGAGGCATCTGACGATGCCATCACATCAACTTTATAAAATGTTGTAAAGGTATGAACCGACGATCAAGTCATCGCCTTGAAAACCTGGATCGCTGACGCCTGATGGCGGAAGACCCAGGAGACACTAGGCGCCCGAGTAGAGTGCGCCTTAACAGGGAACGGAGGATTCAGACCCTTAATAGAATAAGCCTGTACCACCGTCTGACTGGTCCATCTAGATATGGTCGCGGCAGACACAGGCAACCCCCTGCAAGGGCTATCCGTGATCACAAGAAGTGAGTCCGTCTTACGAAAACAAGTTCGTAGTAGTCAAGTGTATCCTTCTGAACCTCATTCAAGGAGTGTAATGCAAACTCCCAAGGATGGCTAGTCTTAGGACACGGGGAAGGTAACACAATATTTTTATTCAGATGAAAACTCTGAAAACCACTTAGGAAGGAAGGATGGATTTGGAAGGAGAACCACCTTATCCCTATGAACCACCAGATATGGGGAACGTCAAGATAATGCGGCCAGTTCTGACACCCTGCGTGCAGAAGTAATGGCCACCAAGAAGGCCACCTTCTGGGAAAATGTAAGCAAGGGAATCTCCCTAATATCTTCAAAGAGAAGTTTCTGAAGAACCGACCACACTAAATTAAGATCCCAGGCGGTAAGGGTGCGCGCACTGGCGGAGCCAGATGTCGCACCCCCTGGATGAAATTCCGCACCAAGGAATGATTAGCCAAAGGTTTCTGAAAGAAGATTGCTAACGCTGAAACCTGACCCTTGATAGTGCTCAAGGACAGTTTCTGCTCAACCCCTTGTTGCAGACAGACCAAGATTCGGGTCACCGAATAGGTATGTGGGGGAAATCCAAAAGATTCACACCACGCAATATAAGACTTCCATGTGCTGGAAGTCGCTTTCCTTGCTTTAACTAGAGGTAGGAATAACTGAAGCTGACACTCCCTTGTCCTTCAGTACCTGGGTCTCAATGGCCAGGCCATTAAGCCAGAGATTGTAAAGCAAGATGGAAGATCGGTCCCTGAGACCGCAAATCCTCCCTGAGAGGAAGTCTCCAAGAAGCGTCCGCGACTAGCCTCACCAAGTCGGCGTACCAGGCTCGACGAGGTCAGTCCGGAATTTCCAGAATAACTGGAATTCCCTCCACCTCTATCCTGCGAAGAAGTTCCCGCAGTAACTTGAGAGGGTGGAAGGCATGCCGTAGCTGATACTGCCCCCACGGGGCGATCAGCATTTCTGCTACGTCCGCTAGAGGATCGCGGGTGCGAGCTACAAACCTCCGCACCTTCCTGTTGAGCCAAGGTGCCAACAGATCCACATCCGAGGTGCCCCAATGAAGGGACAGCTAGTGAAAAACCTCTGGATGAAGAGGCCATACCCCTTGATCCAGAATCTGACGGCTGAAATATCTGCCTGCCGATTTCCCACCCCCGGAGTGAACACAAACCGTTCCGTCCAACGAAAGATGCTAGTCGTTTCGATGGCCACCAGGACACTCTAAGTGCCCCTTTCTTGACATAAGTCACGACCGTGGCATTGTGCGATTGGATCCGAATCGGGCTGCTCTAGAGCTGCTCGGTCCAGTAAATCAGACAAAATCTGATCGCTCTCAGTTCCGATACCCTATTGGTAACCTGGATGCTATCGGAAGGAATGACTTCCCCTGGTTGAGCATCGGAGGCTCCCTGGTCCGCTCGCTCAACCGGATCCGATTGTCCAGGAAATCGGAATTCTGATTCCATAAGAAAAGAATCTCCTTCAGGAGAATTCGGGTATGAGACTGGGTATACGGTACTGCCTCTAAGAAGGCCACCATCCGTCCCAGCCAATTGACGGACAGCAACATCCGAATCGTTGACTGAACCTTCTGGAGTTTTTCCGCAAGGAGAAACTTTCTTGCCCAGGATGTATCCAACATTCCAAGTCCAGAATTGGACGCACCTTGCCTCTTTCCTGGGCATTGTGAACAGGTTCGAATAGAACCCCTGAAACCATTCAATGTTAGAAGGGAAGAATCGTACCGGTGGAAGTGATCAAAACTCGATCCTGTATCCTGACCGTATGACCTCGCGAACCCCTTAGTCCGGGGTTTTGGCAAGCCATGGATCCGGAAACCGGTGAAGACATCCCCCCACCCCAGAGATGGGTAGGGGCGCATCAGGCTGTATTCTTCAGGCTTGGCTGAGCCGGACTTTTTGTTTAGCCGACCAGCGCCCTTTGAAAAACCCTCTGAAGGGGTTTTGGAGGGTTTCGCCTTATCGCCCGCCCTCGCGGAACGAACAAACTCTTTATGAGCAGAAAGGGAAGGTCCTCGTTGGTTACGAGGTCCTCTTTATCCTAACAGTCTGTGGCAAGACAGCAGGTGGTACCGTCTATCCTTTAAAGAGGGATTCCTCAAACGGATAGCGCCTAGCCATGCGTTAGGAAATAACAGGGGTTCGTTTCAAAACGACCCCATTTGGGTAAAGGAAAATCCTTCGCCCTTTTGTAAGGCTAACAAGTACCAAAAAGGAATTTCAGTCTCAGCTACCTCTGCCGGTGTAACCTCAAGACTAAAGGTTTCCCGGACGGACACAACTAGTGCATCCACCACTCTTGTGCTATAGCGGAGGCAGAAACGTTCTCCTCACTGCTGAGGAGACATTACCTGAGACAACAGCCCCATAAGAGGGACCTGCAGCTGCATTGACCAGCTCCGAATTCGTATCTGAAGTATCAGATAAAAAATAGGGGTAGCCGGGGGTCTCTTCTTGACCCCCGTCCCTGACAGGCCACCTCCACCCGGGATACCAAAGACTCCAAAAATGCCGATAATGCATTAAAAACAAGTGGGGTACTGGAGGGTCCTGCGGCCACCTTGAGGGGATCAGGTGGGGATACCTATGCGGCAGGGTCAATGATTATACAAGACATTTGCCAGCGACAAAAAATGACAAAGTAAAAAACTTTTTTTTTTGTATCCCCCAGTCGCAACAGCGCCCCTCAGTGTTACCTGCCTTTTTGGACCCCACACAGAGAGAGAGAGACCCCAAGGCTCATCCCTGATGCACAGAAGTTTTCATCAGCTTGCTCAGTGCTGTCCTGTTACAGACAGGAAGTCTTTGGCCCTTTTTCCTGGGTAACGGAGGCGGCTCTGCCCCTTAACACGCCTTCCGGCGCCTCCCCCTGGCTCTACGAGGTGTTTGGTCACCTCAAACATGGCCGCCCCCATGCTGGAGACACGAGGCTACGCCAATATGGTGGCCTCGTGTGCTCTGCAAGACAATGGCGGCGGCCTGTTAGGATAGCGCCGGCTTAGCAGCGGCCTGCGGGATGCTGTATTCGGCCTAGCGGCCTGCGGGAGTGCATCGGCCCCCCAAACTTCACCCTGGATGGTGATCAGCCTGGCCGGCGGTACCGGACCCTGGCGTGCCGCATGCGGTCCGTGGGCCGTCGGAAGGCAGCCTGCCCTTGCTGGAGGAATGCGATCTGGACTGCAGTTATACATGCATAGACATCACCCTGTGAACACCTGTGACAGGTAGGATACCTTATGCTACCACAGTAATATTCTAGTACTGCCACTGACTTCAGTCATCTTTACAGTTTTGAAATGACATTAGATTGTCAGCTCCCAAACCAAGTCTCCTGGTTTCTTGTTCACAAAAATCACACTCAAATAGGGGGATCTGTGACATGTTATAGGATAGAGGGGAGACCCATCCTTACCATTTCAGAGAGGGGCCCGTGTTCACCACCAACCCGTCAGGGGGAAAAGGGGGAACATAATACTCACCACACCGGAACCAGGCGGGCGCCAACTCCTGACAGTACCCCTCTCCACCGGGGTGGGAGGGCTGTCGACCAATACGGACGCCGTGACTCATGGTCATTGGCGTTTAAGCGAGACGTTTAACTCGCAGGGTCAGTCCCCGTCCAGTGGGACTATGTCGCGGCCGACCCAGCGCGGAGCTATGGCCTGCACGCGCTCGTAGGCTGAACTGGGGTGACCACTGGATCTCAACATCCAGCCCGTCGCCCAGTTCCAGCTTTCTTGCTTGAAGATCTCACAGGAACACTGGAGAAAAAAGCTGTCTAAAAAATCTTTCTAAGAAAAAAATCCTGCCAGGACCGAAGATCCTAGCAAGGTATCTAGGTCCTTACTCCTAACTAGACAGAAAAAAACTGATTTGCTGTAGCAGGAAGTGAGAGGATATACCCTCTGGGACTGCCCCTAGGGTGTGGCCAGAACGTTTTCTTTCCTGTCTAGTCTTACTCCTGTAGAGGGCAGTATAACCCGAGTTGTTATTAATCAACGAGGACTACGTCTGTCAATGAGCGACAGAGAAATGCTTGTAGCTTCCTGTATTTAAGGCCATAGAGATAACTGGAGCCATTCTTGTCTCCAATCAGCTCTATAGTCAGCTGACGGAACCATCGTCTGCAGTCTCAGGTTATCTGGTGGGAAAGGAGAACCCAAAAAACCCGTGGAAGGCAGCGGGGGGGGGGGGGTCCCCTCCCACTGCTTGTAAAAGCAGTCTAGCGGCTAATTAGCCGTTAGAAATGCTTTTACATAAAGGCTGACCGCTGGCTGTAAAAAATTATACCAAGATGATGCATAAATCTGCAGGCATCATTCTAGTATGACCACTTAAAATCCAGCAGCGTACCAGTAAGTTGCTGGTCCTTGTTTGGCATATATTGTAAGGTTCTTTTTTTTTTCATGCAGCCTGTGGGCTGAATGAAAAAAGAGAACCTAACAGATTGCTCCATTTACATTGATCGATGTGGATGAAGAAATCTGCCAGAAAGTATGTGGTATGCCAACCATTAGACCTCCCAGCATCCACCCACTTCTATTGATGGGCATACATGCAGATTCGATCAATCTATGTGGATGAAGAAATCTCGGCCAAGAAAAGTGTTAAAAAATATATGGCAAAGCATAGGGGAGATCCGCCCTCTGTGTCCACCCCATCCCTTATGCTTCGCCATATATGCTCTTTTTTGCTCTATAGAGCTGCAATCATTGATTTACATATATGCTGAGAGCAAATGTTGTTGCTGTCAGAATAAACAAATCAGTGCTGCAGCTGATGGGAGTAACTGCAACGCAAACAATGGTTAACAAAAAACACAGTAACAATATTACAATATAATAGTATACAGTGCAGTAAAACAGTAGAATGGTGGTATCAGCACATCCCGGGGACAGCGGCGGGTGGTCGGCAACAGGGTAATATATGCAAGCAAACAGTGGCGGCCGGCCAGCCGATAGGGGGAGCAGGGGCGCCGCCCCCCCAAAAAGAAAAAGAAAAAAAAATCAATTTTTTTGCCCATTAGGGGCGCCCGCCTCATTGGTGCCTATGGGGGGGGTGGGGTTTTCCACCCGGCAGAGGTGCCGATTGGCGGCCTTCTGGGGCGTAACTGTGGCGCAGAGCACTGCGCTACACCACCCCCCTTTTGTGATGTCTTGGATCATGATTGGTCCAAACTCCAGCCTGGACCAATCATGATTCAGGAGATCCATGCTGACCTCGTTGGGGGGCAGTGCCGGTGCGTGCATCAGTCACTCTCCATCACCGCCCGGTCACCTTCCCGCCGCCGAAGAGGAGTCTCCAGAGAAGAAGCCGGTGCCGCTCACCTTCCCGCCGCCCGCCGCAGAAGAGGAGAGACCGAGAGGGAGAAGCGCCGCTCACCTTCCCGCCGCCCGCCGCCGAACGAAGAAGAGGAGAGGGAGAAGCCGCTCACCTTCCCGCCAGTTCCCACAGAACAAAGAGGACGGAGTCGGAGGAGAAGCCGCCGTGACTCACAGGGCTCCAGCGGCCTCCAGGTAAGTGCACTGCTCTCAGTCGGGCACGCACGCTAAACTCTGCATTGGGGACATGATTGTACACTGTTCAATATATTGATGGGGGCACGCACGCTAAACTCTGCATTGGAGACATGTACACTGTTCAATGCATTGATGGGGGCACACACGCGAAACTCTGCATTGGGGACATGTACACTGTTCAATGCATTGAAGAGGGCACGCACGCTAAACTCTGCATTGGGGACATGATTGTACACTGTTCAATGCATTGATGGGGGCACGCACGCTAAACTCTGCATTGGGGACATGATTGTGCACCATTCAATGCATTGATGGGGGCACGCACGCTAAACTCTGCATTGGGGACATGATTGTACACTGTTCAATGCATTGATGGGGGCACGCACGCTAAACTCTGCATTGGGGACATGATGATTGTACACTGTCAATGCATTGAAGGGGGCACGCACGCTAAACTCTGCATTGGGGACATGTACACTGTTCAATCCATTAAAGGGGGCACGCACGCTGGTCACTGCATTGGGGGCATGGTATGCTGGTCACTGCATTGGGGACATGTACGCTGGTCACTGCATTGGGAGCATGTACACTGGTCACTGCATTGGGGGCATGTACGCTGGTCACTACATTGAGAGGGGCATGTATACTGGTCACTACCATTGAAAGGGGTCATGTATGCTGGTCACTACATTGAAAAGGGGCATGTATACTGGTCACTACATTGAAAGGGGCATTTATACTGGTCACTACATTGAAAGGGGTCATTTATACTGGTCACTACATTGAAAGGGGGCATTTATACTGGTCACTACATTGAAAGGGGGCATGTATGCTGGTCACTACATTGAAAGGGGCATGTATACTGGTCACTACATTGAAAGGGGGCATGTATACTGGTCACTACATTGAAAGGGGGCATGTACGCTGGTCACTGCATTGAAAGGGGGCATGTACGTTTGTCACTGCATTGAAAGGGGGCATGTACTGTGGGGTTTGTGCTAGGGGGCCTGTACTGTGGGATTAGTGCTAGGGGCCTGCACTGTGGGGTTTGTGCTAGGGGGCCTGTACTGTGGGATAAGTGCTAGGGGGCCTGTACTGTGGGATTAGTGCTAGGGGGCCTGCACTGTTGGATTAGTGCTAGGCGGCCTGTACTGTGGGGTTTGTGCTAGGGGGCCTGTACTGTGGGGTTTGTGCTAGGGGGTCTGTACTGTGGGGTTTGTGCCACTCTCAGTCAGTGTATCCCATAATAGGGTGTCTCTCACAGTATATCCCATAATAGGGCCCCTGCTCCCTATTATGGGATATACCAGTACTGAGAGACCCCTTAATATGTGATATATTGGGAGAATTTGTTCACGCAAGCAAAATACAGGGGACAAAATGGGTGGAGTCTATAAGGGGTGTGGCTTCTGAGAAACAGGAGGGGTCAAAATAGAAGGGCGGGGTCTTGCGCCCCCCATCTTAAAACTTCACCAGCCGCCACTGCAAGCAAATGAGTACACTAGTGTAGGCACCACATCTAATGATTGGTAAGCTGCAATATCTTCCATTTTGGGTTTTGGGTTTTAATACCACATTAAGAATAAAAATGTTTATATAATCCTAAATATGTCGGGAATTCTTGTAACAATAAATGTTCAAGGTCAGATATTATCTCGATATGATATTCTTTGATAGCTGAGAATATTCATTTATTGTATTGTTTTGTCATGGGGAACAAATGATTGGGTGTTCTTTGTAAAGTGAAGCCCTACCTCATTTACTAAGCTCTGGAGCAACTGCACTTGCAAAAGTGCACAGTCTATTTGCCTTTAGTAAATCAACTCCTATGTGTCCAAAGCTTAACCACTTTACCACCGGAGGATTTTGCTGTCTTCCGTCCAGGCCACTTTTTGCGATTCGGCGTATTTTGATTGGTTTGCGCAAAAGTTATTGCGTTTACTAACAAAGGGAAAGATTTCTGTCATTTTTGGTGTTTTTTTTTTTAACGCGTAATGGCGGCGATCTGCGATTTTTATTGTGGCACTGCGACATTGCGGGGACAGATCGGACCCTTGACTGACATTTTTGACACTTTTGGGGTTACCAGTGACATTACTGCAGTAATCAGTGCTATATATATGCACTGTTACTGTAAAAATGACACTGGCAGGGAAGGGGTTCATTTTATTGGAGAGGGAGGAGTTAATGTATGCCTGGTGCTTACTGACGTGTAGGGGGGGAGGTGACTGAGTGAGTCATGGACAGATCGGATGTCCAGCTATGCTGAACAGTCCGATCTGTCACTCCCTGTCACTATGGAGATCCGCCCGCTTGTGTTTACACAGGCGGGCGGATCTCCACACTAGATCCCCGGCGATCGGGGCAGAGCAGCGGCGATCGCCGCTGCTCCTCCCCTGGCCCGACTCCCGCTGTGAATGAAAACAGCGGGAGCGAGCCTCCGGCGGCGCGCAAGCGCCGCCCAGAAGGGGGAGTGTCTGACGACGTTAATACTACGTCGTCAGACGATAACGAACCACTTTGCCGCAGTACTATTACCGTACTCGGTCGGCAAGTGGTTAAAGAGGTTGTCAGAAGATTTTTTATCTTAATACATAGAATGCATTAAGCCTTCTGTGTGCTGCAGCCCCCCTAATATTTACCTGAGCCGCATCTCTATCCAGCGATATTCGCCAGTGCTTCAGCCATCAGGGACTCTCTCTCCTGATTGGCTGAGACACAGCAGCAGCACCATTGGCTCCCACTACAGTCAATCAAACTCAGTTAGCCCATCAGGAGAGAGAGGGGGTGGGACCGATCGGCAGCTCTGTGTCTGAATGGATACAAGAAGCTACAGTTTGGCTCAGGTTCCCCCATAGCAGGCTTGTTGCTGTGGGGGCACTCGACAGGAGGGAAGGGCAAGGAGCAGTGAAGAGGGGCCCAAGAAGAGGAGGATCTGGGCTGCTCTGTGCAAAACCAACTGCACAGAGGAGGTAAGTATAACATGTTTGTTATTTTAATAGAAAAAAAACAAGACTTTACAATCACTTTGACCACTTAAGGACCAGGCCTATTTCTTACACTTCTTGTTTACAAGTTAATCAGTTTTTTTTTGCTAGAAAATTACTCCCAAACATTATATATATTTTTTTAGCAGAGACCCTAGAGACTAAAATGGAGATCGTTGCAATACTTTATGTCACTCCGTATTTGCACAGCGGTCTTACAAACGCAATTTTGTTGGGGAAAAAAAAAAACACTTTTTTAAATTAAAAAATAAGAAAACAGTAGAGTTAGCCACATTTTTTTTTATATTGTAAAATATAATGTTATGCCACCTAAATAGCTATCCAACATGTCATGCTTCAAAATTGCACATGCTCGTGGAATGGCGACAAACTATGGTACTTAAAAATCTCCATATGCGACGCTTTAAAAACTTCTACAGGGTACCCATTTAGAGTTACAGAGGAGGTTTAGAATTATTGCTCTCACTCCAAGGATCACGGTGATACCTCATTTGTGGTTTGAACACATATGTGGGCGCAACTTGTGTATGCGTTTGCTTCTGCACACGAGCTCGGAGGGATGGGGCGCTTTCAATTTTTTTTTTTTTCATATTTATTTTACCTTTTATTTTTTATTTTTACACTATCCCTTTAAAAAAAATGTTTTTGATCACCTTTATTCCTATTACAAGGAGTAAACATCCCTTGTAATAGAAATAAGCTGGACAGGTCCTCTAATGTGAGATTTGGGGTCAAAAAGACCTCAGATCTCACATTTACTCTTAAAAGCAAAAAATAAAAAATTTCATTTTTTCTCAGCATGCAAAAAAGATGGGCCCATTAAGGCCCTTGGGAGGAAGTGACGTATGACGTCGATCCCATCCTCCAAGGCCATAGAGTTGAGTAGGGGCCACCCTGCCTGGGACATGGATGGACCGGATCGTTTTCCACGCAACCAATGGCTCCGGTAAACGGGGAAAGCGACTGGGAAGCGGCGGGGGGGGGGATCATCTCTCCCACTGCCCATAAAAGTGATCTTGCGGAAAATGCGCCACTGGGACCACTTTTATGTGAAAGAGGCCTGCCAACCCTGTAAGAAAATACAGAGGTTATGGCAGCGAACCCTGGTTTTAATGTCAAAGCACCGATGTAAAACTGCGACGGGTGGTCCGGATGTGGTAATGTGACACTTAAATGATATCCTTATTCTCCAAAATAATCCATACACCTTCACTACTAGTTGGCCCTCTATTTTTAATGAAATTGTTTCTTCCTGTGTTTTTCTGCCTCCCTGTAATGTCATCTGTAAGCTCCTGAACCTCTCCTTTTCCCCTTATTTCCGTTTGTTTGGAACAAGCATTTCATGTTAGGTACAGCCTGTACACTGTAAGTGACTACACAGAAGGTGTTTAGCTGTTAACAGCTTCCAATTTAGAAAGGAACAGAAGGTCAAAGGTCAATTGACCAATCCATCATAGTATCAGCTTGTATTAGGAAATCATGTATTTTTAGCTTTAAAAACAACCAATCTGTTAGCACCACAACCTGTGCAGCCTGCTTATCAAAAATCTATTTATATGCTGCATTGTTTAGACTGGAGAATAAATCAAAGACAAAAACAAAATCCATTAGTCATGACAAATTCCAGCCCTAACATCTATAGTTGGATAATGGTTTTCCTTGGCAAGAGTGGAAAGTATTTTGTCTAGCACGCTGGTATTTGGTATCTGTAATGTGTCTACAAATAGAACCCTCAACTCAGACGGAGATTACCCCAGGTACATAAATCAAGGAACCGGGGGTTTGTCTTGGATCTGAATGTACGCTTGGTGCACAAATAACTCTGCTGCCCTAATAAGTGCCCTTTTGGATATTAATATACGCCAAGCACAATCAATCCCGTTGTGTTTAAAAGCACAGTTCTCAGCTCTTTTGTATAAGGTAATAGAGCGCTCTCAGCAACATCCAGTAATACAGACACACAGGCTGTTATCACATTGGATGCTTGATAGAATGTCCTGCCTAAAGCATTGAGCTCCGTTTATTTATGGGACAACAAAGGGACAACAGCAGGAAGTGATGGCTTTACAACATCAGCCAATCAGTTCCAAATGTACAGTCAAATGACAAAAGTTATTCACATAGAATCAGGCAATGACACACCTGTATACATTCAAGTACACAATCGTGAATGAGCAGAACAGTGTGCACGGCTTTCCACCGTTGGTGTGTGGAAATCCGCACACCGTAGTTAACAATGAAATCCACGTGTAACGGAATTCGGGCCTAACTCTACACAATGAAACCAGCATATAGAACCGTGAACGCTGCTCTGATCAAACTCGTGCATGTATTCCCGCCACTACTACTGGCGTGAATCTCACTCAGCAAGGCTCAAAGAAAAATGCCTAATAGGATTATACTACTGTTCCCATATACCTGAGGCTATCTGCAGGGAAAGTGCCATGCAGTTTCTACTATGGTGATCAGGCACAGTAGAAAGACATGAGCATGTATCCCTTCATAAAGGCAGATGGATATCAAAACGATAGTGACTTACAGAGTAAACATATCCCCATCGAGCGAACAAATCTGCACATTATACAGGGGCCCCCGCTGGTGGTCATATCTTTGCTGCTTGATCCTTGAACTCCTCACCGCAATACACATAGATCTATGCCCACAAACAGACCCATGCATAGAACAGGGAGTGTTCCCTGGCAGAGATGTCTATGTAGAGCGAACGCATCTATACAACAAACGGTCTATACAAGGGAAGGTTTTCACTGCTGGTAGTCTTTCCTCAATGCCAGTTCGCCCGTACATGCTCTAATGAGCGTATTGCAAGTAAACCAACAACAGGAGCCATAATGAGCTAAATAAAACACATCCTGAAAAATGTCCACACTATTTCTGATACAATTTCCACAACGGGTTAGAATTATGACATTGTCAGAGTGGTCCTTTACTATCTGGCCTAATAAGAAGTTATGTATCCTATGAAATAATATATAACAGGTATTAAAATATCTGAAAAATTTTGTAGTTAAGAGATGCCTGGTAGGTATGTTGAATTGGCATGTAATATAGTAGGTGCCCATATTATGGAATCCAATTGAAGAACAGGTCTCCAGTCATGCCTATATAATTTTCATGACCTCATCGCCTTTTGCCAGCCGGAAGAAATTGCCTACTACATGTCTATTTGGCAGTTAATTTGTCCAAACTGGATTTCTGCCACCAGGCGAAAATTACATTGTATTAACAGCCAGAAGCCTCATAATAGGGCCATAATGTCTATAATATACTGTACTTCACAATATGACAGTATAATGACTGCTCAGATGAAAGATTTGGATCTTTAGACAATCAGTTGCAATAAAAAAAAGTGAATTGCTTAATAAACTGTAATTTCCACTGCAACAAATCCACATACTGCTGATGAAGCTCATAAGAACTGTATATTTAATAGAGAGGGCCTTATTACAATTAGCTAAAGCCTCCTTAATGTGGAACTGCACTGCATCTGAGCACCACAAACAAAAAACGCTATTTAATTCATTGTTAATATTCAAAGCAAACTCCCCCATCCATCCATGTCTCCATGCTTTATTTTGCTGAGAACTCATTTTGAAAAACATGCCCTGGTATTTCTGGCAGTGACCATCTTGAGAAAGGGCAGATGATTCAGGTAGCATTTACTTTCTGGTGCCCCTCTGCCCTTAGCTCAGAACCCTCCCTCTCCTCCTGAAGACGTCTGGGATGTATGACATTGTTTGCCTAGGCCTGGAAACCAGGAAGTAACAGAAGAAATGTAAAAAAAAAATAAGTACATGTGGTATACTTTCCTATCTATTTACAAATACTAGCAGCATAAAGGATTAAAAATAGTCAATGTTGATTGAGAGAGTGAAGTTCCGCTTTACTAAACCCCGGACCCTGCATTCACTATATCTGGTCTCCCACAGTACACAGAACATATAAATTAAATTATAAATATAAACTGCTAAATACCTTTCTCATCAGCAGTTAGAACAGTCTTGTGACTTCTATTAGTGTCTGGTTAAAGTTTGTAGGAGGAGTTTTCATACTGCACTGGCTGTCCTTTAATACTGCAGGACCCCTGTGTCACATACCTGATAGGAGACTGAATTAATGAGGTCGGCCTCTCTTATATCTCCCGCCCTGGCCCCACTGAGGATGAGACAGAGGGTACCGAGGGACAGGAGGGACACGAGTGCCTGTGGGTGTTGATTGCAGAACCCGCAGCGGGGAATGCGACTCCAAGGAGACCGTGGAACCAGAGAAGCAGGAACAGTAGTTATGGTCGGAAGTCTGGTCCAATTTAAAGGGGCACTCTGCTTAAATTGATAATTCTGGATAGGCCGCTTATCAAGATTCAATAGGCTGGGGTGAACAGCGGTATGCAGGACTGATGCAGCAGGCTGCCAGGCAAGCACTCGAGTAGGACCGAGGGCCAGGTTAAGAGGCAGGAACAGAGTCTTAGGAATATCCGGGGTCGTCAACAAGTGGGCAGCGAGGCACCAAGTCATGAGTAGAGCCAAAGTCAGGAACGGAACCGGGTGGAAGGTAAACAGCTAGGCAGAAGTGGAATTCAAAGTCAGGGCAAGAACACGCCAAGTCAGCAACAGGAGAACATGCAGGAAACTACCAGGACACAGTTGAAGATTAGTCAGCAAAGGAAATGGAAATGGGGTCCCTTTAAAAAGCCAAGAGCAATTGTGCGCATGCGCATTCACGTTTGCAAATTCTTGCGCGCATGCGCGCGCCTGTTAGCCAGTTCTCGGGAAGTACCCTGCGCATGCACAAATCTATGCGCCAGGCATCTCGCAGGGATTCCCTGACACCCTGACCCTCTGTCTAGACAGTGCTGATTGGCCCTGTGCTGATTACGTGCACTCCCCTAAGGAAAAAAAACTCTCTAGCAATACACACCAAACTGAGCATATGCAGCCTGACTCCACTAACTCTGTCTTATCTGGACATGTTATGGGGACAATGCAAGAAGAGGAGGATCTGTGCATACAGGATTAAACAGCTTTTTTACACAATGCAGAGGATTAACCCCTTAGGTTCCATAGTGAGTATAACAAGCATGCTTTACTGCATATACAGTACAGATTGATTTTACTAAAGTGGGTTTAGTAACACTTTAAGCACATTATTGAATCTCCTGATAAAACTAGGGAACATTTAAACCTGGCACACACTATTGTTTTTTTTTTTTTGCTCAACCCTGCGGGCTAAACGAAAAAAAAACCTGTAGGGTTCGGGAGGAGCCACTGTACTTACTATCCGATGTTAGTACAGTGATCTCCCCCGCTGAGCTATTGTGTTCTGACAGGCACCCCGACAGAACACACCAGTCAAAGCTCTCAGCCATTGTCTTTCATGCTATATTTATTATGATATCATCCATGTGTGCAGGGCGTTTACTGTACACATGCCCAGAGGGGGGCCCACTGTGACCCACACTGCACCGATGGATGATCCGTCCCTGGTCGACAGCCCGGGATCATCAGGGTGGTGGGGGGGACAGTTGCAAGCACTGATCTCCGTGTATAGGTTTCAGTGAAGCAGCTGACAGCCGCTTCTCCTCCTCTCCCTCCCATAGCAGTCAGCTGAAAAGCCATACAAGGAGATTGATGCTTGCAACTGTAATTCCCCGCACCAATCATCCCTGCCTGTCCCCATGTGTCCTCCTGCTCCAGCCCCCTGTGTGCTCTTCTCCAAGTAATAATAGTAATAGATAATAAAATAATTAAAACAAAAAACTACTTACACCATCCACTGCTCTACTGACACTGTCCACTCCCTCCACCCCACAATCATTGTGAAAAAAATAATACAAAAATACATTTTAAATAATAATGAAAAAAATAAAACTGTAAAAAATAATAAAAACAAAAAAATTCTGACACTGTCCACTGTCCTATTGACACCATCTACTGGCCCCCAAAAAGCATTTTGAAAAAATGAAAAAAATACAAAAAAATTAAATTGTAAAAAAATAATAATTAAGAAAATATATAAAAATAAAGAACTGCTGACACTGCCCTACTGACACCATCCTGCACATACTGCCCACTGCTGTATACTCCGCACTCCATAGCCGCACATTCTACCCACCTCCACATGCACTGCGCTCATCACCTGCACATACTACCCAACTCCATACACTCCACACTCCTCTCCTGCACATACTACCCACCTCCATACACTTCAAACTCCTCTCCTGCACAGGTTACCCACCACCATACACTCTGCACTGTACATTCCCTATCTAACATTTCCGTAGTCTGCATAAGTCATGTAGGTAATCTCAGACTCTAATAAACCACATCTCTTTAAGCCATGCCAAATATTAAGTGCAATTTAAGACACGCCCAAATTTACACGCATCCCATTTTTCTTTTGTTTATCAATGCCTAGGGCCCACTTTTTATCCTGCACATAGGCCCACTGATTTCATGATACACTCCTGCTGAGAGCACTGATCGGATGATTATCGGCAGACTTTTTTCGGTCAAGGACAAGGAACAAAAGTGCAATAAGTAAATAGTACATAAATAATATATAAAGTCATAAACAAGTGCAATACAAATCACAGACAAACCAAAACAAGTGCAATACAAATCAACAATAGGCAAAGCAAACAAGTGTGGGTGAGTGGGTGGCTGGCTGGCACGAATGGTGCACCCTGCTGTAGGTGGGTGGGTGGCAGGCACCCTGCTTTGGTTGAATAGCTGGCAGCCTACTGTGGGTGGGTGGCTGGCTGGCGCCCTGCTGTGGATGGGTGGCTGGCTGGCTGGCACGGTGCATCCTGCTGTGGGTGGGTTACTTGCTGGCACGATGAACCCTGCTGTGGGTGGGTGGCTGGCTGACACGGTGCATCCTGCTGTGGGTGGGTGACTTGCTGGCACGGTGAATCCTGCTGTGGGTGGGTGGCTGGCTGCCACCCTACTGTGGTGGGTAGCTGGCTGGCACCCTGCTGTGGGTGGGTGGGATGCTGGCACAGTTTACCCTGCTGTGGGTGGCTGGCTGGCACAGCGGTGCATCCTGCTGTGGGTAATTGGCTGGCATGGTGCACCCTGCTGTGGGTGGGTGACTGGCACGGTGCACCCTGCTGTGGGTGGCTGGCTGGCTGGCTTGGACAGTGCACCCTGCTGGGGTGGGTGACTTGCTGGCATGGGTGAGTGGGTGTCTGGCAGGGTGCACCCTGCTGTGGGTGGATGGTTGGCATGGACGGTGCACCCTGTTGTGAGTGGGTGGCTGGCACGGTTCACCCTGCTTTGGTTGGTTGGTTGGTTGGCTGGCTGTCATGGACAGTGCACCCTGCTGAGGGTGGGTGACTTGCTGGCATGGTGCACCCTGCTGTGGGTGGGTGGCTGGCTGGCACCATGCTGTGGGTGGGTGGGTGGCTGGCACGGTGCACCCTGCTGTGGGTGGGTTGTTGGCATGGTGCACCCTGCTGTGAGTGGGTGGCTGGCTGGCACAAACGGCGCATCCTGCTCTGGGTGGGTAGGTTGCTGGCACGGTGCACCCTGCTGTGAGTGGGTGGCTGGCTGGCACAAACTGTGCATCCTGCTCTGGGTGGGTGGCAGGAATGGTGCACCCTGCTGTGGGTGGGTGGCTGGCTGGCTGGCACAGGCGGTGCACACTGCTGTGGGTGGGTGGGTGTTTGGCTGGCATGGTGCACCCTGCTGTGAGTGGCTGGCTGGCACCCTGCTGTGGGTCAGTGGGTGAATGGCATGGATGGTGCACCCTGCTGTGGGTGGGTAGCTGGCTGGCACCCTGTGGTGGGTGGGTGGCTATCTGGCTGGCACTCTGCTGTGGATGGGTGGCTGGCACCTCAAAGCAACATCTTTTTCTATTGCAATAAACATCAATGTCTCCAGATTTTGCTGAGTGAGTGTAGATCTAAGTCTTGATTTTAAAAATTTGGAATTTTGGGAAACATTGTTCAAAGGTGCATTGTGAAGTGCTCAGAGTAACCAAGTACTTAAAGCGGAGTTCCACCCAAAAGTGGCGGTCCCTCGGAAGTTTGGCCCCTCCTCCTTCCCCCGCCGCCGAGCCAATCCGATTGCACAGCACGCAAGGCTTCACTGCCGGGTCCAGGGGCGGGCTGGGCCAGGGGGCAAAGTGGCAATTTCCCCCCAGGCCGCTCTGATTCCCTGTAAAATGGGCCGCTGTACAGGCAGCTCAGGACTGTGCATGTGCCGGAGCTGACCGAGTGCTGCTGCTCGGGCGGCTCTGGCAGGGTTACAGAGTGGAGGAGCAGTGAAAGAATGTCTCTATCTTCCACTGCAGCTGCGAGCCGGCGATATGTCCTGTGACAGGGATGTTAGCTGTACCTGTCACACAGGACTGAGAGTGTTTGTGTTCCATTCATACGGAGCAAAGCCCTCCCCCCCTCCTCTGTAGAAATGAGAGAACAGATCTGCTCTGCCTCCTCCCGCCCCTCTCTTCCTGTGCCCGCCCACACATTCTCTTCACATCACACGGGCTGTCTCGAGTGTGGGCGGGTAAGTTTAAAGTTGTCTAGTCGGGAGTGCACAGTGCTTTCCTAATCCTGCATATGCATGCTTTTGGATGAGTTTGTGTTAGGCAGTCTGCAACTGAGAGTTGTTTTCCTGGCTTTGAGTGGTGTTTCTAAGTCTTAGTACCCAGCTCACAAAGAACTGTCCTTGTTGGCCATAGAAACCAGTCAGACTTTCCTGCTCCTCTTTAGCCCCATGTCAAATGAGTGTTTCTGCTACTAATGACAAATCCCAAGACAAACCACTGATAGAAGTGCTCCTTTGCTGGGTGTAAATGCTGTAGAAGTTCACTCACTTACTTGGAAGCAAAGAGCGACATTTCACTGATCCAGTGAGGGAGCCACTCCATAGGAAAAGGTAAGTGGTTTGTTACTGGTGAGTTTTAGAGGATTGCTGGTCTGACATGGCCTTCACTCTCCTGGACTTCTACAATGGACACTCTGATTACTATTTACTGTTTTTTCCTTTTCACTTTTATGTATGGAGCCCAGTATTTAGATCTCCACTGGATGTACAGTCCTCGCTGTATGTCCTTTAAAACCACTTCTGGACCGGAAGGATTCCCCCCCTTAATGACCAGGCCATTTTTTGCGATTCGGCACTGCGTTATTTTAACTGACAATTGCGCGGTTGGGGCAACACTGTACCCAAATACAATTGATGTCCTTTTTCCCCACAAACAGAGCTTTCTGTTGGTGGTATTTGATCACCTCTGCGATTTTTATTTTTTTGCACTATAAACAAACAAAAGAGCGACAATTCTGAAAAAAAAAAAAACATTTTTCACTTTTTGCTATATAACTTTCACAATAATAATTAAAAAAAAATTAAAAATCAAACTTTTTCATAATTTTAGGCCAATTTGTATTCTGCTACATATTTTTGGTAAATAATAAATCCCAATAAGCGTATTTTGATTGGTTTGCGCAAAAGTTATCGTGTCTACAATGTCAGTTAGGTGTCCGATCTGTCCGCCGCAATGTTGCAGTCCTGCAAAAAATCGCTTATCGCTGCCAAATTGCCAATACTAGTAAAGAATAAACATGACATAAATCTTTCCCCTAGTTTGTAGACACGATAACTTTTGCGCAAACCAATCAATATACACTTATTGGGATTTATTTTTTACCAAAAATATGTAGCAGAATACAAATTGGCCTAAAATTATAAAAAAGTTTGATTTTTAATTTTTTTTATTATTATTGTGAATGTTATATAGCAGAATGTGAAAAATATTGTTTTTTTCAGAATTGTCACTATTTTTGTTTATAGCACAAAAAAAAAAAAATCGCACAGGTGATCATATACCACCAAAAGAAAGCTCTATTTGTGAGGAAAAAAAAGGATATCAATTTTATTTGGTTACAGCATCGCACGACCGCGCAATTGTCCATTAAAATAACGCAGTGCCGAATCACAAAAAATGGCCTGGTCATTAAGGGGGAAAATCGTCCGCTCCAGAAGTGGTTAAAACATTTTTCTAGGTGGCACTGATGTGGAGACACTAATATGGGGCACTAATAGGTGGCACTGATGCAATGATGGGCTGCACTGATGAGCAAGCACTGAAAGGTAGCACTGATCGGCGTCACTTGCTGGGCATTGCTGAGGCTGCACTGTAATGCTGTGCTCTGATTATCTGTACAGGTCTCCCCTGCGAGGAGATGCCACTGATCTGGCTCTCCACATTTTACACATGATCCACTGTGATTGGACACAGCCAATCACATGTGCAATGAGCTGCGGCATCGGCTCTTTAACGAGATCGGGGTCATATTGGTCTTGTTTCATAACAACATCAATACCTGCTATAAAAACCAGATGGGCATGGATGGTGAGCTGATTCGGTGGTTCAACGGGCCACTTGACGAGACTTGCCCCCCAGGCCTAAGGCTGCCAGCCCTCCCCTGGCCGGGTCCCCTCACCGGCAATGGCGGCGGCAGCACCCGACAGCTGATGGAAACAGGACAGGTAAGTGTCCTAATATTAAAAGTCAGCAGCTACAGTATGTGTAGCTGCTGACTTTTAATTTTTGGAGGGGGAGAGGGGAGGCTGGAACACCACTTTAATTGCTATATAAAGATTTTCATAAGATGACGAACATAATCTGCACTGAAACAGTAGCCTGAATGCACAAGATGTGCAATTATTACAGGAGAATGTTTTCACAGGCTTACAAGTTGATGGCTCAGACTCAGAGTCAGCGAGGTCAGGCTTTTCCTCTACATCAAAGCTCCATGTTTCATCACTGTCAAACAGGCCTTTTATGAGATTTTTGTAGTTAGATGCAGATTAATAATTCTTCATAAAGAGCAAGACCATCAATTTCAGGAACAGCAACAGAAATTACATCCAGTTGTATTTTGTTAGGAGAAGCCAGTATTTTGTCAAAACGGTTTGGGTAAAAACATGCAATTTGCATGTAAAGTTTACCATGAGTGGCAAACTTTGTTTCATGCTTTCCAAAACTGGGTCAAGGATGATATTGTAACATGAAACTTCAAAGCTTTGTTTCTGATTTGCTGGATGAGGTCAGAAAATAATTCCTGTGAGTGGTTTTTAGATGTTCCGCAAAGTTCTAAGAAGGGCTCTGGCTTTACTTGACCATCTAGTAGTACTAATGTTATCAAGTCTTTTAAGTTTAGCACTTTCAGTCTTGGCTTTAAGCTGGTCTTCCCAAATTGCAATCCTTTTATATGACTCAGAGAAAAAGGTGGACAGGTTACCAAGAAGTCTGAACAAACTCACTGCTGGAACACATACACTGCTTGCATCACATATGACAAGATTTAGGATGTGAGCATAGCACCATGTATGAATATGAGTAGGACACACTTGTTTCATCAAAGCTTGTAATCCTATGTATGCGCCACTCATGTTAGCGGCTCCATCAAAAAAATCTCCAATACACTGCTCCAGGCTCAGTCCGATTACAGACAGGGATTCTCTTAATAAGTCCATGTAAGCCCCTGCTGCTTGAGTCCTCAACATGTAAAAGATGTACCAATCTCTTTAGCTGTATCCTTCACAACATATCACACAACAATGGCACATTGATCATGAGCAGATACATCTTGAGTAGAGTCCATTTGTACTGAAAAAATTCCTACGTTGTTAACTTCCTTAACAGTTTCTTCTTTTACCATGTCCCCAATAAGTCTGAATACCTTTGTTATAGAGGACTTGCTTAGAAAAGTGCCCATTTTTGACAGATTCGGAGTGTACAGCAGATGACCAGGAGTCCACAGACTGAATCCATTCCCCCCCTGATAGGGTTTAGTTTATGATATGAACTAATTTATTCCTCTGCAGGGACTTAAATTACATTTGTTTAGGTAAGATTCTTAACACGAGTTAATATTCTTCCAATATATTATCCTGATGGTTGAGAGGGAACAGGAATCTCCTTATAATTCATCAACCCTTGAAGTGATTTTAACAGAATTACAGAGCGAGGTGTATGGAAGGAGTGTTGTTTCTTTGCCCCCCTTTTTTGGGGTTCTATAATAGGAGGTGTTATTAGTAGTTCTATGTTTTATGTATTAGCTGGGGAATGCCCAAAGGCTAGGTTTTGTACCTATACATCTCAATTTTTCTTTTGTAAATTCTTTATTTAAAGGTATGCCAAAGGTACATCAACTATACATCTCAATTCTTAAATAAAAAAGAAAAGTGCACATTTTCCTCACCCTCTTTTGGGATATGCCACATTTTCTGGTCTCTTCTGTAACTTTTGCCAAATGTTATTTTAGAATTGGGTTATATTCTGCTAGAAGTTTCACAGCTTCCAAAATTTTTTCTCAATTATCAAGATTGTTATTATCAAAGACATCAGCTGCAGTGGACCAATACCAGATGACA
Source organism: Pelophylax lessonae (assembly GCF_965119305.1). Classification (NCBI taxonomy): domain Eukaryota; kingdom Metazoa; phylum Chordata; class Amphibia; order Anura; family Ranidae; genus Pelophylax; species Pelophylax lessonae. The sequence continues at coordinate 481,925,263 of NC_138769.1, forward strand.
TGGCTCCCCAAATCCTCATGGATTGTAGAAAAATTTGAATTTCATTCTGAAATCAAGGTCCAAGAATCTGGAGAAAGAGTGAAGAGGACTAGAATCCAAGTTGCATGAGGTCCAGTGTGAAGTTTCCACAGTCAGTGATGATTTGGGGAGCCAGGTCATCTGCAGGTGTTGGTCCACGGTGTTTTATCAACTCCAAAGTAAGCGCAGTCCTCAGCCAGGAAATTCTAGAGCACTTCATGCTTCCCTCTGCTGACCAGCTTTATGGAGATGCTGATATAATTTTCCAGCAGGACATAGCACCTGCCAACACTGCCAAAAGTACCAATACCTGGTTTAATGATCATGGTATCACTGTGCTTGATTGACCAGCAAACTCACCTGACCTAGATTCTCTATGGGGTTTTGTAAAGCGGAAGATGAGAGACACCAGACCCAACAATGCACACGAGCTGAAGGCCTCTATCAAAGAAACCTGGGATTCCATAACACCTCAGCCATGCCACAGGCTGATTGCCTCCATGCCACGCCACATTGATGCAGTAATTCATTTACACTAGCCCCGACCAAGTGCATACTAAACTGTACATGGACATACTTTTCAGGAAGCCAACATTTCTGTATTAAAAATCTTCTTTCTTTTGGTCTTATGTAATATTCTAATTTTCTGAGATACTGAATTTTTGGTTTTCACTAGCTGTAAGCCATATTCATCAAATTAAAAGAAATAAATGCTTTAAAGATATCACATGTAACACAACTATATAAAATATACGAGTTTCCCTTTTTGAATTAAATTACTGAAAAAAAATAACTTTTTGATGATATCCTAATTTTATGAGATGCACCTGTATATGCCACTTGAATAAAAGCAAATTCAATACAGTGTTATAAGTAGGACTGCAAGTATTTTCATAATTGATTAGTTGGCCGATTGTTTCGATTAATCGCATAAAAACCTAAAAAAACATGGGACACAGAGCAGCAATAATAATTACTATCTGGGTTATACGCCACCTATATGTGAATGGACACTGGCAATCAGAAATACAGAAAGTCCCCCTCTTTATAACCCCTCCCATACAGTAAGAATCTCATTTTTGTAGCAAGCAATAAACATCCCAGACAAGAGGGGAGAGACCTTTGTGCCCCATAATGTACTCCAAGAAAAGGAATTTACAGGTAAGTTGTAGGAAAAATCAAATTTTCTTTATCGTACATTACGGGACACAGAGCAGCTGTAATAATTACTATCTGGGACATCCCAAAGCAATGCATTTGGGGAGGGGAGGGGGACACTAAATACAAAAAAAACCGCCATCAGACCAAAAAGATCTACATAGCTGCGGCAGCACATTGCGGCCAAATGCTGAATCCACCTGAGTCTTAACATCCACCTGATAGAATCTAGTGAACGTATGCACTGAAGAAAAGTAGCGGCCCTGCAAATCTGAGCCATAGAAGCTTGATGGTGAACTGCCCAAGAAGAACCTACTCTTCTGGTAGAGTGTACCTTTACCAGAAAAGGTGGAACCCTCCCCTTTAAACCATACGTCTGGATAATGACCTGGCGAATCCACTGAGAAATTGTAGACCTAGAGGCTGTCTGTCTTTTCCTAGGCCCTTGTGGCAGCACGATCAAAAGGTTGGTCTTCCGAATCTGAGCTGACATCTTCAAATAGACCTTAAATGCACATACTTCGTAGAGAGAATATAACAACTTTTCCTCTGCTGTTTGAGGATTTGGAAAGAAGAAGGGTAGTATAATGTCCTGATTCAAATGAAAAGCGGACACCACCTTGGGCAAAAACCCTGGGTGTGGACATAGAATCACCCTATCTTGATGTAAGATGAATTGTTTCCTCACAAGAAAGAGCCACTAACTCTGATACTCTTCTAGCTGAAGTTACTGCAACCAAAAAGACTAACTTTCTGGTCAAAAGCACCAGAGGATTATGCCGAATGGGTTCAAAATGCTGTTTCTGTATAACCGCCAGGACCAAATTTAAATCCCAAGGACACAATGGTGGCCTAACTGGTGGAAGCATACGTAGCACCCCTTGTGTAAAGGCTCGGACCAAGGAATGCAAAGCAATCGGTCTTTGAAAAAAGACTGACAAGGCTTAAATTTCGACCTTTAATAGTTCTAAAGCTAGCTTCATATCTACCCCTACTTGCAAGAAGGCTAGAATTCTCCTGATGATATATTTACGGGGCTACCACTTCCTGGCCTCACACCATTTTCCAGACTCTGTATTAAATGCCCCTAGAGACTGGTTTCCTAGCGTTTATCATGGTAGAGACTGCAGGACCACATATACCCCGCTCCCTCAAAATCCAGGCTTCAATAGCCAAACCGTCAGGTTTAGAGATGGTAAAGCAGGGTGGAATATTGAACCCTGAGAGAGCAGATCCAGACGCAGTGGGAGAACCCATGATCGTCCCACCACCAACCTTAGAATTTGCATGTACCAAATCCTCCTGGGCCAAGCTGGAGCCACCAGGATTACTGGTTTCCCTTCGTCCTGAATCCTGCGCAGAAGTCATGGCAGCAACTGTACCGGGAAAAGGCATAGATTAAGGAGAACTGCTCCCCGGGAGTCACCATGGCATCCACTCCGACTGCAAGGGGATCCCTGGTCCTGGTCACAAGTTTGCCCAACTTGTTGTTGAACCTGAATGCCAACAGATCTACATTTGGGACCCCCCATCATTGACAAATAAATACAAAGATCTCGGGATGTAATGACTATTCCCTTGGAAACATCTGCTGGCGACTCAGAAAGTCTCCCTGCCAGTTCTCTATTCTATTTGGAATGAAAACCGCCGACAGGCATGAAACAAATTTCTCCACCCAGGTTAGGACGTGACCCACCTCCTTCTGGGCTGACTGACTCTTGGTGCCTCCCCTGATGGTTGATATAGGCCACAGCTGTGGCATTGTTGGATTGTACACTGATGGCAACCCCGAAGTCTGGGAGTATAGTACCTTAATGCCCAATAAACTGCTCGTATTTCCAGGATATTGATGGGTAAGCTCCTTTCTGACCAGGACCATTTCCCTTGGACAGTGGCTTCCTCCAGAACTGCTCCCCAGCTAGAGAGACTGGCATCTGTAGTCACTGACGAACGCGGGTATCAGATACCTGCCCTTCTCACTAACTTGTGACTAAGTGTAACGCTCCTGCGTTTTTATTATAGGCTGGATTTGCATCTGCAAAATCTCCACTCAGTAGTCATGTAGAGATGTGTTGAATACCAGATCCAACTCTCCAGGACTCATCACCGTGGGCCTGTCAGCTTCAACATACAGATATATACACACTCAATGAGATGTTCCTGGAGTGATAGGATGTATATGATAGTATGAAGGTGATGTGCTGAAGGGGCAGGTGTGAACAGTGACAAGGATGGTAATCACTTCATAGGTTTGTATAGGAGAGTTCAAGATGGTATTTAGGAATGCAGATAGGTTAGTATCGAGTATGCTAACAGGTGGTGAGGACAGCAGATGACAAATACAGGATAGACTAAACCAGTGCAAGGATAGATAGTAGTAGACAGGAGAGCTAGCAATCTATGCAGCAGTGCAGATGATAGATGGTAGTAGGCTCAAGAGCTAGCAATCTATGTAACAGTGCAGATGATAGGATAGTATGGATAGGTAGTAACAGTCCTTAATGTGCATAGGTAGATAGTGCAATAAGGTTATGGAGGGTTCCCCTGCGGGGTACTTATCACTTGTAATGTTAGTAGTTTAGAGAGGTCCAGTAGATAAGGAATGATCCGGTAGCGAGATACAGGGATCAGTAGCGAGGTCCCGGTCTGCTCCAGGTAAAGGGAATAGCTGGAGGTTCCGATCGAGAGACAGGCTTGAAAGCATGTGGATAACAAGGCAGGAAAGCAGGGTGAGATAGCCATAAGTAGAAGCAGTATTCCAAGAGTGATCGGGTAGCGAGATACAAGATCAGTGAGTGAAACAAGTCCAGGTAGCGAGATACATGAGCGAGTAACATCAGGTATGGCTGCTTCAGACATGGCTTGATCGAACCAACCATGCGGTTGAACGAACAATGTGAGTGAGACCGCCGGCGGTTGAAATAGCCGCTCTGCGGCGCTCAGCAGTGACATCATCGTTCTTAAAGGTATATGCGTACCACCTGAAGAGAAAGGTGGGACGCATTACAGAGAAAGTGGTGATTAAGGGTACTGGAGGTACCAGAATCTTACAGTACCCCCCCCTTAAGGCCGGCTCCGGAAGGCCTATAGCCTTGGTGGTGATCCTAGTTTGGTCCCACTGTAATATTAAATGAACAAAAAGATAGGGGTTAGAAAAGGAAGTCGTTAATCCTCCCAGCAAGACATGTGAACACTCACCCTCTTTTTTGCGGACAAGGGGACAGGTGCTTATCAAATGATCCGAGGATGCGCAGTACATGCAGAGATTTCTGGATGTTCTTCTAGCTCGTTCAGTAGTCGTTAAAGGTGGGCGTATGGTTCCTACATCCATGGGAGTAGGGTCAACGGCCGAAATCTGAGAAGGACTAGACAATGGCATTCCCATCTTTTCAGCCCTTCTTTCTCGCAGTCGTCTGTCGATGTTGATACTAAGTTGTATCAAGGCCTCCAAGGTGCCAGGTAAATCCGCTCGGGCGAGCTCGTCTTTAACAGCTTCCGATAACCCGAGTCTGAATTGAGTTCGCAAAGATGTGTCATTCCACCCTGAATCAAGGGTCCATCTTTTGAACTCAGATACAAAGTCTTCTACAGGTCTCCTTCCTTGTTTTAAGGCCCTCAACTGAATATCAGCAGTACTCTGCCTATTGGGGTCATCGTATAAACTAGCGAGTTCCGCTAGGAATAAGGAATAGGTGTTGAGAATCTGATCATTATTCTCAAAGAGAGAGTCTGCCCAGGCCCGTGGATCACCCGTCAAATATGAAATAACGGTACAGACTTTTATTTGATCAGTGGGGTATGTACGAGGTTTTAACAAAAAAAGCAATTGACATGCGTTTTTGAATTCACGAAATTTTTTCCGATCACCTGTAAACACTAGAGGAGGGTTTATTTTAGGTTCAGGAGGCTGAACAGCAGTAAGCCGTGAGAGCTGGGTTACCTGCTGTGTCAGAGTTTGATTCTTTTCTTGTACGTCAGTCAGAGCAAGTATTAACGCTTTTACTTGTTGTGTTAATTGTGTCACTTGAGTGGGTAATTCTGCTGAATCCATTTTTAAGGTTCGTTCAATCTGTAACGCTCCTGCGTTTTTATTATAGGCTGGATTTGCAGCTGCAAAATCTCCACTCAGTAGTCATGTAGAGATGTGTTGAATACCAGATCCAACTCTCCAGGACTCATCACCGTGGGCCTGTCAGCTTCAACATACAGATATATACACACTCAATGAGATGTTCCTGGAGTGATAGGATGTATATGATAGTATGAAGGTGATGTGCTGAAGGGGCAGGTGTGAACAGTGACAAAGATGGTAATCACTTGATAGGTTTGTATAGGAGAGTTCAAGATGGTATTTAGGAATGCAGATAGGTTAGTATCGAGTATGCTAACAGGTGGTGAGGACAGCAGATGACAAATACAGGATAGACTAACCCAGTGCAAGGATAGATAGTAGTAGACAGGAGAGCTAGCAATCTATGCAGCAGTGCAGATGATAGATGGTAGTAGGCTCAAGAGCTAGCAATCTATGTAACAGTGCAGATGATAGGATAGTATGGATAGGTAGTAACAGTCCTTAATGTGCATAGGTAGATAGTGCAATAAGGTTATGGAGGGTTCCCCTGCGGGGTACTTATCACTTGTAATGTTAGTAGTTTAGAGAGGTCCAGTAGATAAGGAATGATCCGGTAGCGAGATACAGGGATCAGTAGCGAGGTTCCGGTCTGCTCCAGGTAAAGGGAATAGCTGGAGGTTCAGATCGAGAGACAGGCTTGAAAGCATGTGGATAACAAGGCAGGAAAGCAGGGTGAGATAGCCATAAGTAGAAGCAGTATTCCAAGAGTGATCGGGTAGCGAGATACAAGATCAGTGAGTGAAACAAGTCCAGGTAGCGAGATACATGAGCGAGTAACATCAGGTATGGCTGCTTCAGACATGGCTTGATCGAACCAACCATGCGGTTGAACGAACAATGTGAGTGAGACCGCCGGCGGTTGAAATAGCCGCTCTGCGGCGCTCAGCAGTGACATCATCGTTCTTAAAGGTATATGCGTACCACCTGAAGAGAAAGGTGGGACGCATTACAGAGAAAGTGGTGATTAAGGGTACCGGAGGTACCAGAATCTTACACTAAGGACCAACCAATCTCACACCCTGCCGTCACTTACATAACAATGCCACTCTCAGCTGCACCCTGCACAAAGATTTTCCAGCTTGCGGGATCACAATCTAGGTGCCAGCAGGCTGAGAGCTACTGTCACTGGGCTAATTAAGCAATTAACCCTTTCAATGCCACCACCTCCGCGTTGTTATGAGCCCAGAGGAAGCTCGTAATTTTAGAAATCCCAAATATGTTTTTAGAATAATCATCTATAACACACACTGTCACCACAGACAGGTATGTTCAGAGGATTTATCCTATACAGTAGCCCTCTTCAAGAGACACGTTCTTTGTTAGCTTGCATTAAGAGCTTAGGGACAAGGTTAACACTTTTCAAAATAAAGTTTTAATAATGAAAAGGTCAAAGTTGGTGTGAATAAAATATTTACAGAAAAAAAGGTGTTTTAAATAGAGACACAATTCAGCAATTAGAAAAATAAGGTAGAATACTTGCATTCAATGTCCTGGGTGTTATCATAGTTCAATCGATGAGCCAGTTGTGATCCGTTCTCAAACTTGATAGATGTTCCTTCTTGATGTTACCATGAGAACTCTGATAACTGGAACTAGTCAGCTTTTTCTCTGGGATCAAAGGGGTGTTGACAGTTGCCCCTGATCAATTAAAATGGAGTGGCCATGGGCTGTCCTGGGGGTTTATGACCGTATCAGGACCTTCCTCTTTGGACAGTTTTATACCACTATTCCTATCTCGAAATGTGTATTGGTTACATTCTTTAAACTGATAGTTTATCATTCAGCATGTAATTTTGCATCCATGGATAACAAACACAGAGTTTGTCAGATAAACTTATCACCCAAGGAATATCTGACAGCTATCTTCTATTCTATATGTGATAGGGTGGTCTTAATTCGATCAGTATGACATTTCTCATCCAAATATATACTTATTGTTAATATGTCATGTTCCTGTTGCATTTATGAATCGTGTGTGTTTGTTAAGTTTTTAATGAGCAGCAGGCTGATTGCTATTTACGACGTTCTGGTTATCCTTAGTGGATTTGTTCAAAGTTTTACGACAGGCCTGTTTTGGAAAAAACAGACATCCTGACAGAACTCAATTAGTGGTTTTGTCTCTAAGTTGAGATAACGGTTCTTTTGAAGTGTAAAACCTATGCATTCCATGAGTTAACTGAGGTGGGGGGGGGATATCACTGCGTGTATAACTGTTCTACCTGTCATGGCTGACATAATGACTGAACAACATGGCTGCTTAGGGCAGCTTTTCGTATATCCAGTGCAGGATATCATTACAGTCATCACCTCTCAGACTACTGGAAGAAAGGGTTTTCCGCTCTCCAAATTCCTGGCTACCAACCACCAACCCAGACTCTGGCGTACCCTCGGTACTAGAAACATGCGACAGTCTAGGGCCTGGATCTTTTTGCTCCAGGCTGACAAAATGTTAATCTGAAAAGGTCTGACATGGAATTTGGCATAAGGAACTACTTCAAATGAGGACATCATCTTCCCTAGCAACCTCATACAAAGACGAACAGAAGGATATTTTTTCCCTCTTACGATCGGAACTAGATCCTTCAGGGCACACTATTTTGTGTTATGTTATGTTTACGAGTTTTTACAAAGTTTTTCTTGATATAAAAAAAGAAACCGACTGGTCTATAAGAAATAGATCGTCCAGGTATCCTACCTTTGCTATCCCTTGAGACATTAGAATAGCCAATACTGGAGCTAGGATTCTTGTTAACACTCATGGAGCCATGGCTAGCCCGATGGGCAAGGCTATGAACTGAAAATGACTGTCTTCCACTGCACAGCGCAAAAACCTTTAATGGGCCTAAAAAATTGGCACATGAAGGTATGAATCCTTGATGCCTATGGATGCTAGAAATTCTTCTCCTTGCAGAGAGGCCATTCCTGAGCAAATTGACTCCATTCGGAATGTGCGAATGTTTAAGAATTGGTTCAGAGCTTTGAGATCCAGAATAGGTCTCCCATCTCCGTTTGGCTTGGGGACTACGAAAAGGTTTGAGTAAAAACCCCGGAATTTCTTTTCGTCTGAAACTTCTGTAATCACTGCTTGAGACATCAGATGGTCCAGAGCCAGAAAAAAGGATCTTCTTTTTAGAGGATGTGCAGGTATGTTTGACCTTCCAACCTGAGGAAACACCTGAACTTCTAGTTTGTAGCCCTGTGAGACTGTGGAAATAACCCAGTTGTCCTGAATCATTTCCACCCAGGCCTTCGAGAACTGTAGCAGCCTTCCCCCCACCCGACTGAGTGGGGTGTTCCTTTACAAGGTATATTTAGAGCTAGGCTTGGTAGGCCTCTGGGCCCAGGGTTTCTTCTGCCCTTGACGTGAAGGCTTGGCTCTAGATCCAGATGGCTGAGACTGTTGAAACTGCCTGGGATTAGAAGTACTGGGAACCTGAGTGTTAGACACCTTAAAAGAAGGACATTTACTTCTCCTCTTAACTGGTAGAAGTGCACCCTTCTCCCCCCAAATCTTTTGGATATATTTGTCTAGATCGTCACCAAATAGGCGCTCCCCGTGAAAGGGAAAGTCAGCTAGCAATTTTTTACATGGTAAGTCCGCAGACCAACTTTTTAGCCAGAAGATTCTGCACATATGAACTGACAGAAGAGCAAAGCCATAACATTTGCTGTATGGAGTCCTTAAGAGCATCTACTGCAAAACACAAGGCCCAAGGAAAATCTACTAAATCTTCAGCAGACTCTCCCTGAGAAGGAACACTCCTGGACACCCTTTTAATACGGTCTTTCAAAGATTGACAAACCTCTGAAGCCGCCACTGCCGGTTGTATTGCAGGCCCTGCAATAGCAAAGGAAGCTTTTAGTAAAGATTCCAATTTCCTATCAGCTGGATCTTTAAAAACCTGGGCATTATCTACAGCACAGGTTAATTTTTTGTTTACAGAAGAAATAGCAGCTTCCACTGTAGGCATACTCCATTTTCTTGTGAAATTTACCTCCATAGAATACAACAAAGAAAACTTTTTGGGAGGAATAAAAATCCTATCAGGATGATCCCAATCAGCATATACTATCTGCTCTGGAGTCAAATTTAAGGGAAAAGCCTGAGAATTTTGAGGAGGGCGTAATGAGTCTAAAAGAGACTTTAGAAATCTCTAGGGGAAGTAAATCCAGACCAGACCGGACCATTTCAGTGAGAGAATGAATTAACAATCTCTGGGATTGAGAGGCCGAGAATGGCTCCTCGAGACCCTAAATCCTCAGCAGTGGAATTCTCCTGCTTGGCCTTCTTCCAAGCCATTTACAGCTACTTCTTCCACATCCTCTGTCCAATGATGAACTAAAACAGGGGGGGTGGGGGGGGTGGCTCAGGTGAGGGGGTTCTATCACGTTTCCTCCCTCCTTATGACAGTGAAGCAATCATGGCAGCACTTTTTCCCTCAAGGCCGGCTACAGCTGATGCCAAATCGTCCTTAATGATGTAGGCGGAGACAGAAGCACTAGATGTGGCTACTATGCTTGATAACCGTAATAGCTCAGATTGACCAGTAGCACCTGGCCTCTCAGGGGAGGTTAACACAGAGGATGTACGGCTAGGATCTTCCAATCCTGACAGCGGCACACTTGTGCCTTTTGCTGCTGTGCCCCCGCCCCTCCCCCCAAACTCCTTTTCTGGGAGGACATTGCTCCAGACAAGAAAACTTGGTACTCTTTAGTGTACTCAAAGCTTGTGCCAAGCTGTAACAGCTTATCACACACAGCACAGTTATCCCAAAGTAACAGAGCCTGTCAGTGCCTGTAAACATCACCCACAGTGATTTACGCACCCAGCTGCACGCTTCCAGGAACACTCCTCAAATGCCGCACGGTCTCTGCCCCTTACTGTGCATGTGTGGCGTGCTACGTGCTCACCCCGCCGGGAACACTCCTCAAATGCCATGCCATCTTCGCCCCTTACTGCGCATGTGCTACGTGGACATGCCCCCTCTTGGCTCCACGTGCATGCTTGTGCATGTAAATAGGCTGAACTTGCAAGCAATCTCCCGCTGCAGGGATGGCCACCAAAGGTGCTCCCTGAACCTGAGCCACAGAGGGTAAGCGTATGCGCAGGCGGGATGTACAAAGTCCCGCTGCCTGCCAATCATCGGCGGGTTTAAATGCAGAAAAAGGCATCCAAGCATCCATGGTACGGCAGGTCACGGCTGAATACACATTTTGCCTCTAGTGGAGACATGGCACCCGGTATCTGTTAAATTTGAAGGTAACAGTGCATCATAATTAAAGTGAACTTACCATTTCTGCCGCAGGATTCTGACTATAACTAGAATCCAATCTTCACCTATCATGGCGGGTTCTATCACTTGTCGATCTTCAAGGACCAGGTCCGCCTAATTTTTGGGGCCACTCCCTTGGATCTGTAGGGCACCCTGGCAGAACGCCTTGGGGTTAGTCTTACCAAGGATCCGGATCCCAGGGTCCAGCACCCAAGAGGGTTGCATTACAGGCAATACCTCATTCCCTTTACCAAAACTCAGGTACCATCCTTTTAGTCTTCCACTTTCGGAGAGATCTGATTGCCAATCCCCTTGGATCCAGAGATCTTAACCGGGATTGGAGCATAATATTTTTTCTTCTTCTTTAAAAATATAGAGAGCTTCTCAAACCATGACCATCACCTCTAAGACACTGGCGAAAAAACTGAGGTACTTCCTGTTTGGGAAAGGTTATATATAGGGGGACTTCCTGTCTTTTTGGTTGCCAGTGTCCATTCACCTTATAGGTGGCGAATAACCCAGATAGTAATTTTTATGGCTGCTCTGTGTCCCGTGATGTACAATAAAGAAATATAAATAACCAGCTATATGGTTAGGGATCAAAATATGTAAACCACTCTGAGAATAACAGCAAGAAGAGATATATAGTATATACTATTAAAGGTTAAATCTGATACAGAGCAGCCTTGATTCTCCTCTTCTGGGGTCCCCCACCGAGACTTCTGGCTCCTCCTGCTTCAGAGGGCCCCTATAGCAAGCTGCAAAGTATAGTATAGAGTGCCTCTATAGAAAGGTAAAAAAACTTTTGCCTAAAGAACCACTTTAACCACTTCAGCTCCAGAAGGTTTACACTCCTTCATGACCAGGCCATTTTCTGTGATACGTTAATTTAGGTGACAATTACGTGGTCGTGCGATGCTGTACCCAAATACAATTGATGTCCTTTTTTTCCCTACAAATAGAGCTTTCTTTTGTCTTTCTTTCTTTCTTTTTCTTATTCTTTTTTGTCCTATAAACAAAAAAGCACTGAGAATTTGGAAAAAAAAAAAACAATATTTTTTACTTTCTGCTATAAAACACACCCAATAAAAAAATGAAAAAACTCTAATTTCTTCATCAATTTAGGCCAATATATATTCTGCTACTTTTTTTGGAAAAATAAATCCCAATAAGCGTATATTGATGTGTAGCACCACCCCCGCAGGAGCTGCTGATTAGATTATTGGGTCTACGTCCTGCCTTCCAACCCCTGAAATTGGCTCGAACCCTCCCTAGGCACAACTGACACGAAATGGGACTATAATACCAAATGGCTACAGGAGAACACAATTCAGGATATATCATCCCAATAAGTAATAATAACTTGTTACCTTTCTCCAGCCGCAGTCCCTCTGGGTGACACAAGGTGCAACACACAGACTTTTGCTTAACCAAAGTAGCTTTACTGAGAGTTAAAGTACAAGTTGACTCCAAAAGACATCACAAGAGTCAACTAAGAAAGATAAAGTTATTGACACAATAATAAACAATATAATTAAGATAGCTATTTTTGTCTACTTATGCAACTAAAAGATAACTCATAGGCTTTCTTTTACCCAATTCAGGCTATACTTTACACGCGTCTAGTCTCTTGTATCAGGTAGGCAGAACCTATTTGAATCCCATACACAGTTCCTTCCTTTTGGTTTGGAATCTTCGCTAGCAATCGTTGGTGCACAAGCTATTTGTAATCCAAAAGTAAGGATATATAGTCAAAAGGGGTGAGAAAAAAAAGGTTACAATCACCCGCAATGTTACTGCGTAATTGGGCGTATTAAGACACCTTATGTAATTGTGTTTAAATGCTTAGTCTCCTGGAAGGTGCACTAGGCCGCTGAGTGTACTGCGTACTATCTGAAGTGTAGTTAGCACCGGCTAAAGTTACTTTCTTCCAAGCGAGAAACAGATTTGGGCATGTGCCCTGCTCACCAAACGGCCTCTTTCTTCCCGAGCTCTCCACCTCCGATTTCTGTCACCAGCCGCGCTTGTGGTTAGATGTGGGCAACACCAGTCTCTGCAGAGCATCAATGGGTTCTCTGGGAAGGCTCCTTTACTGAAGATGAAATGCTTCCACTCCGTCACTTCAGGCTCAGGCTTCAGGCCTAGTCCGCAGCATCAGCCCACAGCACTTGCTTCCTTCTAGCTGTTGTGTCAGGAGACAAGAGAGAGAGCCTGGCTCCTCCCTTCCTTTATAAAGCTTCCCCCAAAAGGCTGTGCGGTGAAGCAATGCACCCTGGTGTTCCAACTGAATTGTGGGTATCGTAGTATCTGATGAACATCACCAAGCTGCAGTGTGGCAGTTTGGCCACTAGAAACTTCTGATGAAAACCACCAAGCTGCAGTGTGGCAGTTTGGCCACTAGATGGAGCCGAGTTCCTTCAGAATGTTATACAGTCTACTAATGAACAATTGTAAATGGGAGGATGCCCGCTACACACTCCCCCCACTTTAGAAACTTTGGTCCCCAAAGATAACGACAGCATGTATCCTGTCACATACGTTGGAAAAAAAACAATTAACTCATGCACAACGGTAAACCATGTCCCTTATCAGAAGCAGAGTTCAAACCCAACAACTGCACATTAAAACACAGGGCCGACAGCGGAACCTCCCACCAATTGTTGGGGGAGGGAAGGTGGTTCTGTTCACAAACCCCCGACACTTGAGTGGCTTGTACAGATGTGCCTGGGGGTGAGCTAGGGTTGTCCTCCACTAAATCTGCAGTGGAAGAACTAGGCTGATCAAGAGTTCTCTTAGAAGTAAGGACAGCTTCTTCCGAGCATTTCCCCAATTGGTCGTAAGTTAGTCTTTTGGGTGGGTGAATGACTCTTCTTTCCCTCTGTTCTTTGGGAGTCACAATCTTAGAAGTGCTGGAACCAGCCGCTCTTGGGGATTCTTCAAGAGCTTCCTCCTCTAGTCCCAACGCATTGGACTCTGGGGTTTCAGAAGCAGTTAATTCTTCTTCAGAGAAAGGTGCAACCTCCTCCTCAGGATCTTCACCATCAGCTACTTCTTCTGTAAGCATGTGGAAAGGCACAAATTCAGGAGCTTCTGCCCGAAGGGTTCCTCTTTCAACCAGTTCGGATGAAGACAGGTACGCAGTCGTGGGTTCTGGTAACTGAGATGACCACATCCAATCAGGTACCTCCTCTTCATCTTCCAGATCTTCAATTGGAGAATCTCCATCCCTCACATCTGGAAATGCTGTTTGAGATCTGGTAACTGGCCTGTGCCCTTGAGACGTTGAAGGGACTTCATGTGAGACTGTGTCAGGAGGTAGGCGAACTGCTTCTGAGAGAGGTAATAGGTGGTTCCTATGCCAAGTCTTCAGTGGGCCCACTCTCCCTTCCGGCCTAATCTGATACACAGGAAGGTTTGGCAGCTGCTTACAGATGACATAGGGCTGTGATTTCCAACGGTCTGCCAACTTGTGTTTCCCAGGGATACCCAAGTTCCTCAACAACACTTTATCCCCTGGCTGCAAATCCTGGATCCTAACTTTCAGGTCAAAGTTTCTTTTATTTCTCAGCCCCCGTTGATCAGATGAGACTTGGGCTTTTTCGTAGGCCGTTTTTAGGCTCTTCCTCAACCGGTCCACATACCCCTTGTGAGATGCTGCTGAGGTGTGATCAGGTGATATGCCGAAAGCCAAGTCCACTGGCAGCCGAGCCTCCCGCCCGAACATTAATCGGTATGGGGAGTATCCTGTAACATCACTGACAGTACTATTGTAGGCATGTACGATGGCAGCTACATGTTTACTCCAGTGCTGTTTCTTTTCTGAGCTCAGGGTCCCCAACATGTTCAAAAGAGTCCGGTTAAACCGTTCAGGCTGAGCATCCCCTTGTGGGTGGTAGGGAGTAGTCCTAGTCTTTTGGATGCCTAACAAGTCTAGCAACTTCTTAATCAGCCGGCTTTCAAAGTCTCTTCCCTGATCTGAATGGAGGCGTTGCGGTAAACCATAGTGCACAAAGAACTTTTCCACTAATACTTTGGCCACTGTTGTGGCTTTCTGGTCTTTTGTTGGAAACGCCTGGGCGTATCTGGTGAAATGATCTGTTACCACAAGGACATTCCCTTGACCACTCAAGTCAGGCTCCAGGCAAAGGAAATCAATGCACACCAGTTCTATAGGCCCCTGACTTTGCAGATGGCCCATTGGGGCTGCTTGACGTGGCAAAGTTTTCCTCTGGATGCAGCGAGCACAAGAACGACAGTATCCTTCAACTTCACCCCGCATACAGGGCCAGTAAAACCTGTCTCTCACAAGTTGGAAAGTCCTTTCAGGCCCCAGATGACCATGATTGTCATGGAGAGCAGCCAAGACTCCTTCCCTGAATTTAGCTGGTAGGAACAGTTGCCACTTCTCTTCCAGATCATCAGAGGGGCCCCTTCGGTAGACCACCCCTTGGCGTATCTGTAGCCGGTCCCATTCTTTATGCAACAATCGGGCTTCCCGAGGGGAGTCTGTTAGAAGCAGCTCAGGGCGCTGAGTCTCTATGGCCTTCAGCAAAAGTTTCCCCAAAGGGTCTTTTAACTGCTCCTTCCTCAAGTCCCCTTTCGATAGCCTAGGCAAACCTTCTTCTTCAACCTGGGTCACCCTGCAATAACACCTGGGTACTCCAGCAGCTGAGACCCCAATCTCTTCGGCTCTTGCTCCTCCACTGGATCGAAATTCCGTTCCCTGACATAGGGCGCGCACTCCCTCTGAGGTCAAGTGGGCCCATTCTTCAGTAGGATCGTTGGGGGCATGAGACCTTCTGGAGAGGGCGTCTGCATCCCTATTCCCAACACCTGGTCGGTATTTTAAACTGAACATAAAGCTAGAGAGAGCGGCTAACCACCTATGTCCTGTAGCGTCCAGTTTGGCAGTGGTCAGCAGGTAGGTAAGTGGATTATTATCCGTTTTGACTATGAATTCTGCTCCATATAAGTAATCTTTCAGTTTGTCTACTACAGCCCACTTCAAGGCCAGGAATTCCAGCTTGTGTGTGGGGTAATTCCTCTCGGAAGGTATCAGACTTCTGCTCACATAAGCAACGGGCCGCAGGTGACCGTCATGCTCCTGGTACAACACCCCACCTAGCCCATCTCTGCTGGCATCGACATGTAGTTCGTAGGGTTTTGAGGGGTCTGCGTAGGCCAACACAGGGGCAGTGGTCAGGCTCTTCTTCAACTGAATGAAGGCTTCCTCACATTTCGAGGTCCACTGATCCTGAATAGATTCCTTGGGCTTTCTAGGCCCCATGGCGGGTTTCACTGGTTTGACTAGTTCTGGAACATCATCTTCCCCTTCGGTTCTGAGTAATTCATTGAGGGGTCGGGCAATTTTGGCAAACCCTTCCACAAATCTCCTGTAATAGGAGCAGAAACCCAGGAATGATCGGAGCTCAGTCACATTTGTGGGCCTTGGCCAGGAAGTAACAGCATCCAGCTTCTCTGGGTCGGTGGACACTCCTTCTGCAGACACAATGTGACCCAGGTAATGGACCGAGGACTGGTAAAACTGGCACTTCTCCGGAGAAAGTTTCAGGCCTTCTTCATATAACCTCTTTAGGACCTTTTCCAACCTCTCTTCATGCTCTTCTAGGGTTCTGCCGAACACAATAATATCATCCAAGTATACCAGTACCTCTATCAGGTTCATATCTCCAACAGTTCTCTCCATCAGTCTTTGGAAGGTGGCTGGGGCTCCTGACAACCCTTGAGGCATGCGGTTAAACTCAAAGAACCCCACAGGGGTGATGAAGGCTGTCTTCTCCCTATCCTCAGGGTTCATGGGGATCTGGTAGTATCCGCTCTTCAAGTCCATCACACTGAACCACTTGGCCCCTAACAAACTTTGTAAAGCGTCTTTAATCCGGGGGGTGGTATACTGGTCTGGAATAGTCCTTCTGTTCAGTGTTCGGTAGTCGATACAGAGCCTCAGGGACCCAGTTTTCTTCCGGACTACCACTATTGGAGAAGCGTACGGGCTCCTGGATTCTCGAATAATCCCTGTTCTCTTGAGTTCCCCCAACTGCTCCCGTAGATCTTCTAAGTCACCCAAGGGAACCCGTCGGACTCTCTCCCGAAAGGGTTTATCTTCATGTAGGCGGATATTATGGGTGGCACTCTTTGCACACCCCACATCGAATTCATCTCTAGAGAATATTTCTTTCCATCGAATCAGTTGGGCCCTGGCTCTCTTCTTCCATTCCGGTGGGAGGGCCGTATTTCCAGAGCAGAGCTCCTCTATGGTGATTTCGCCCCCGTCTTCCCTCTTCAAATCTGATGGGGCAACTGGGGTGACCGGGTTCACCTGGCCCAACAGCACCCTGGCCGGCACCTTCACCGGAGTAGTAGCAGTATTTCTGACACTCACCAAAACCTTCCCATGACTTTTCTGTAATGCCTTCAATGGGATCACTTCGGGGATCACTTCTATCCCTTTCTGTGCCTCCGATGGGCCTGATTCAAGAACCATGAAAGGGCCTGGCTGCTTCCAAGTGAGCTTGACAGAAGCCCTCAAGCAGGTCACCTCTCCCGGCTGCAACACCTTCTCTGTTTTATCCAGCTTCCAGATCTTTCCAACTCCTTCGGCAGGGGCCTTCTGTTCCAGACCTAGACGTTGATAGGCCTGCCTTAACATGGGATGAACTTTCAGAGTTGGGGCATCCTGTCCCTGGACTAGTTGTGTCAGCAATCGCCTGACTAGGTCAGTGTTGGTCCCTATAATGAGGGAACTCTTATTGGCCCCTGGTGGGCGAGGGCATACCACTGCTAAAGTATCGAAGGTTTCAGCTTTGCCGGCCAAGGAGGGGTCAAAAGTTAATTTGATTGGCAAATACCCGTCATAGGGAAAACTTTGTGTTCCAATACCCCATATCTCCAGGTCTTCCAGCCTCTGCAGGGGCAGATGTTTGAGGTGTCTATCGTAGAAATCCCTATACAGGAGAGTCACCTGGGCTCCTGTGTCCAGTAAAGCCTTTGTATAAATTCCTTCCACTTGGATTGAGACTACAGGGGAAGGCCCCACTAGCTTGACAGGAAATTCTTTTGGAGTAGCCCTTCTGCCGGGCTCAGCTACCTGCACCCGTACTCCTTTCCTTTTTGAGTTTCTACCGGGCCTCATCTCCTCCTGGGCCTGGTGTGCATTGATTTCCCGCCTCTTATCGGCCCAAGTCGTGGAATGAGAGGCATTTAAAGAGGGCCTTACTCCCTGACTGTGGCTCTTAAATTTAAGGGATCTCTTGGAGTCCATTAAAACTGTTGGGCGCCCGGTTGACTCCTTCATCGGAGCCCTCTGAAGTTTTCCGCCGGCTTGCGGTGTTTGAAGACAGCCTCCTCTGGACTGGGACATACTCCTCTGACATGCCCTACCCCTCCACAATTGAAACAGGTTATCGGCCTCCTTGGTTTCTGTTCTGGTTCAACACTGGAACTAGGGTGTTTAGCAGGCTTCTCTTCTGTGTTTCTATTAGATAGAGCAGATGCATGACTGTTCAGGATGGATACCATTTCTATTAGCTGTGACACCTGAGTCTTTAAGAGCTCAACTTGTGAGTCGCCTTCTTCCGCACTTATCACTCTAACTTGGGCGGTTGTTTCCCGTTCTTGGCTCTTCCTTTTGTTATCCAACATGACCTCTTCTTCCCGGACCATCCTGATCAGATCAGGGTACTCCAGGATGCCACCGTCCTGGCGAGTTCGCAACAGTATAGCAATAGGGTCTAGAGGTTGAGCTCCCCTCAGCACCTGTTGTGCTCGAGTCTCATCCACCTTCCGGGAATCCAACCCTTTTTTTAACAGAATCTGATGTATGATCCTATCCAGACGCCCGATGAATTCAGACAGTTTTTCTCCTTCCTTCTGGTAACAGTGCTCCAGTTGGTAAAGAAGTTCAGTAACCTTTTCTGTCCGGCCAAACACATCTTGTAGAATATCCAGATAGTCTTGTGCAGTACAATCCTTCTTGCTTAGCTTGAGGTTGCGTACGGCCTCCAATGCAGGCCCCTTCAAACTCTCTGTGATTCGCTGCTTCTTATGCTGTTCTGGTATCTCCCACTCCTCCAAGGCCTGAGTAGCGTTATCTAGCCACTCCTCGAATCCATCTTCCACTGAGGGTACAGGTTGCTTCCCAGAAAAAGTCCTGAGCTTCCTGTATCCAGCCATCAGATAGTTTGGAGGATCCTTGTTACATTTGGCTACTATTTCCCCCAGGACAGCGCATAGTTCTGAGCTAAGGGTAGTCAAAGGTGGTGCACTGAATCCCTCCTTTTTGGCACTTTCTTCTGTGCTCAGTCCCCCTGTAGTAGTGGGTATAGGGTCTTCCTTTTCACCTTCTGGATGTATCAGGAATAACTCTACTTGATCTATAGTTTTTATGCTGGTGCCCTTGAAGTGATCTGGGACCCCCTTCTTCCATTCACACAATGCGTAGGTGTGTTGATTGGTGGTCCTCATGTCCATCCCCCAAAGTTTCCTGTCCTTGGAATATGTTCTCAGAACTGAGAGAAGTTGTTCCTCTGTCCAGTTCTCTCCCTTGATTCCAATCACCAGACCATGGCCGATAAGGACATTTTCTTCTCTGCACCACCGGGCTGCAGCGGCAGGGTCCATTTCTGTGCGAACAGCGATTTTGTCACTGAGAGGGAACTGTTGCAGGACCGTAGATATCCCGGACGAGCCCCCACGTGTAGCACCACCCCCGCAGGAGCTGCTGATTAGATTATTGGGTCTACGTCCTGCCTTCCAACCCCTGAAATTGGCTCGAACCCTCCCTAGGCACAACTGACACGAAATGGGACTATAATACCAAATGGCTACAGGAGAACACAGTTCAGGATATATCACCCCAATAAGTAATAATAACTTGTTACCTTTCTCCAGCCGCAGTCCCTCTGGGTGACACAAGGTGCAACACACAGACTTTTGCTTAACCAAAGTAGCTTTACTGAGAGTTAAAGTACAAGTTGACTCCAAAAGACATCACAAGAGTCAACTGAGAAAGATAAAGTTATTGACACAATAATAAACAATATAATTAAGATAGCTATTTTTGTCTACTTATGCAACTAAAAGATAACTCATAGGCTTTCTTTTACCCAATTCAGGCTATACTTTACACGTGTCTAGTCTCTTGTATCAGGTAGGCAGAACCTATTTGAATCCCATACACAGTTCCTTCCTTTTGGTTTGGAATCTTCGCTAGCAATCGTTGGTGCACAAGCTATTTGTAATCCAAAAGTAAGGATATATAGTCAAAAGGGGTGAGAAAAAAAAGGTTACAATCACCCGCAATGTTACTGCGTAATTGGGCGTATTAAGACACCTTATGTACTTGTGTTTAAATGCTTAGTCTCCTGGAAGGTGCACTAGGCCGCTGAGTGTACTGCGTACTATCTGAAGTGTAGTTAGCACCGGCTAAAGTTACTTTCTTCCAAGCGAGAAACAGATTTGGGCATGTGCCCTGCTCACCAAACGGCCTCTTTCTTCCCGAGCTCTCCACCTCCGATTTCTGTCACCAGCCGCGCTTGTGGTTAGATGTGGGCAACACCAGTCTCTGCAGAGCATCAATGGGTTCTCTGGGAAGGCTCCTTTACTGAAGATGAAATGCTTCCACTCCGTCACTTCAGGCTCAGGCTTCAGGCCTAGTCCGCAGCATCAGCCCACAGCACTTGCTTCCTTCTAGCTGTTGTGTCAGGAGACAAGAGAGAGAGCCTGGCTCCTCCCTTCCTTTATAAAGCTTCCCCCAAAAGGCTGTGCGGTGAAGCAATGCACCCTGGTGTTCCAACTGAATTGTGGGTATCGTAGTATCTGATGAACATCACCAAGCTGCAGTGTGGCAGTTTGGCCACTAGAAACTTCTGATGAAAACCACCAAGCTGCAGTGTGGCAGTTTGGCCACTAGATGGAGCCGAGTTCCTTCAGAATGTTATACAGTCTACTAATGAACAATTGTAAATGGGAGGATGCCCGCTACAGATGGTTTGCCCAAAACAGTGTTAATTTTGGCAGCAAAATTCAATTTCGTTTTAGTCTTAGTCTTAGGACTAAAATTACATTTTAGTTTTAGTCCCATTTTAGTCTTCTGCAAGTGTTTTAGTTTTAGTCATATTTAGTCGACTAATTCTCCAGTACATTTTAGTCGACTAAAACGTCCTACATTTTAGTCGACTAAAACTCATTTTAGTCATCTAAAATCGAATGGGTGTAGTTAAATTGTAATTTGTAATGCATTATTTAAGCATTTCGCTACTATTTCCAAATTCATTATATACTACTGCTGAAATGTAATGCTGCACAGTGCTAGATAGTGGTCTCAGGTATGAGGGATGGCCTGCAATATGCACAGTGCCATGGATGTC
This sequence comes from Pelophylax lessonae, assembly GCF_965119305.1. Lineage (NCBI taxonomy): Eukaryota > Metazoa > Chordata > Amphibia > Anura > Ranidae > Pelophylax > Pelophylax lessonae. The sequence goes on from NC_138769.1 coordinate 481,946,232, forward strand.
GGTGGTCAGAGAGGAGGCTTGTTGTAATGCTGCACAGTGCTGGATGGTGGTCTCAGGTCTGAAGGATGGGCGGGCCTCAGCGGCCTGTAATGCACAGTGCCCTGGATGCCAGTGGTCTGAAGGGAGGCAGTAATGGCTGGTATGCTGTAATTGTAACACACTCACTCAGTGCCAAAGGGTGCTCTGTGTGTTCTGCTCTCTGCTCTGGATGTGGGTGGTCATCTTGTGAGTCTGGACTCCGGAGGCCTGGCTGTATGCACAGTGCTGCAGTGCTCTGGTCTCTTGCAGTCATCACCAGTCATCACGTCACGGGGCACACAGTCGCTTGCTTGCTGGGAGCGGAAGTAGGCGGACCTCCCTGAAAACCAGAAGTTGGGTAAACGTCCCTGCCTCACATTCTCGTTTTGTTTTAGTTCGTTAACGAAAACGGATTTTATTTTCGTCATAGTTTTCGTCAGTTGACGAAAATGTGCTACACTTTTCGTTTCGTTTTCGTCACTGTAAAAATGCAGTTGACGAAAATTTTGACGAAAACGTTTTCGTCGACGAAATTAACACTGGCCCAAAAGTAATAGCATTTAGAAACTGTGATATTTTTACAGTTTTTTTTTATTTTTTTTCTACTAGTAATGCCAGCGATCAGTGACTTATAGCAGGACTACGACATTGCGGCAGACAGTTGGGACACTAACAGACACTTTTGACACTTTTTTGGGGACCAGTGACACTAATACAGTGATTAGTGCTAAAAAAATATGCACTGTCACTGTACTAATGACACTTGCGGGGAAGGGGTTAGCATCAGGGGCGATCAAAGGGTTAAATGTGTCCCTAGGGAATGTTTTCTAACTGTGTGGGGGGTGCTTGTACTGTGGGAAGACAGAGGACAGAGATCTGTGTTCCTGCTTTGCAGAAGCACAGGATCTCTATATTCCCTTGTCACAGAATGACGATCTTCCTTGTGCCATCAGTACCGATAACACTTCCAACACATTTAAGTTGTGAACCCAGGTGTGAGAACATAGACAATGACCATTCCGGCATCTTTGGTTTGTTTTGTTTTTATTGTATTTAGGGGAGGGGAGAAGGGAATGAGTGGGATACTCCTCTGGCTCTTCTAGGCTTAACTGAGACTTTGTACAAAAATGCTCACTAACGCTGTCTTGGTGCCAGCTGAATGCCGACCAGCGCTTCCTGACGCTTCAAATGCTGCTTGACTGAATTAGTGCTGGAACCTTGACTTTAACTTGGATTGTTAGCTCAGAAGCTCCAGGACTGTAGAACTCTTGACTCCAGATACTTGGTGATACTTGATGTAGCTCAAAAGTCACTGAACAGCTCCCTCTAACCCTTCACTGGCTGAGGTAGCTCCTTGTCACTACTTGGGCTGCTGCAACTCTCAACTCTGTACACTTCTCACTGTACACTGACTCTTCAGGGCCCAAACTGCAGGTACCCACTCTAATACTTTAGGGTCCTCTGACCAGGCACCCCCTTTAACAAATAGCTGACTCCTGGATCCCTAGAACCTTCTCCGGAGTGGTCCCCTCTGACACTAGGCAGAACCCCAGGGGCAGTCCACAGTACTCAAGACCTTTGTAGGTTTTCCTGGAACTGGACCCCTCTCTCTCTCCGCTGGTTCTCGGCACACCAGATCCCCTCTGCAGCTCAGCTCCACACTCTTTGGATTCCCAGGCCACCACCCGGGACACCCGCTTCCTCTGACAGGAGGAGAGACAGCCGTACTCTCCCTCCTGGCACTCTGTTTCCCGCCGAAGATGCTGTGTCATGCATTCCTTCAGAACTTATACCCACTCCCAGAATCCTTTGCGGCAGAATCTGCCTTCTTGGGTAGATACAGGCCTGAGTGTGTCTCTGATTGGGTTTCCTCCACTGCCCAATGAGAATCTTCTCTTGGAGCCAGTGGGGAGACTCCCCTCTCAGCAGACACACCTGGGAGACATGACAGGCAGCTGAAATCATGGCCCTGCTGTTAGGCAGCCAAGGCCCACTATACTTTTACCTAGCACCTACCTGTAGGGTGCTACACTTGTTTACACCATTAGGCCTCTGTCGGGAACGATCATCGGGTCCCACTGATTGGCTCCCGCTGTGTGCAATCACAGCAGTAGCTGGTCGCAGGCGGCGCACATGCGCACCCCAGACCTGGAAGAGGCGATCAGGTGCAGGTATATAATTTTGACTGTAGGAGCCACCGCCCTGCAGTATATGTACGTGGGGCGATCGGCAAGTAGTTAACCAGTTGTTTACCGCGTCCTGTAGATTTACTGCTATAGGGCGGCAGTTGTGCGCCGAATCATGTCTATAAATATATACAGTATATATACAGGATTCTGCATTTCCAGGTAGGGGGTGCATGCCCGCCCAGCTGTGCTGTGATGAATCATATATACATATATATATATATATGTAGCACCCTACAGGTAGGTGCTAGGTAAAGATATAGTGGGCCTTGTCTGCCTAACAGCAGGGCTGTGATTTATTTGGCCAGGGTGTCAGGGCTTCCAGATGTGCCTGCTGAGGGGAGAAGTGTCCACACTGGCTCCTGTGAGAGGCTTCTCATAGGGCAGTGTGGGAAGCCCAATCAGGGGACACATCCCAGCTTGTAAGTACCTCAGAAGGCAGATTATGCGGCAAAGGATTCTGGGAGTGGGTATAAGTTTGGGGGGAAGTGCATGGCATGGTGTCTTTGGCGGGAGCAGAGTCCCAGGAAGGAGAGTGTGGCTGTCTCTCCTCCTGTCTGAGGAAGGTGGATGTCTCAGGGTGTTGCCTCAGAATCCAGAGAGTGCTGAGTTGAGCTGAGGGAATCCGGTGTGCCGAGAGCCTGTGGAGAGAGAGAGAGGGGTCCAGTCCCAGGAAAGCCTACACAGGTGAGTACTGAGGATTGCCCCTGGGGGTCTGCCTGAAGTTAGAGGGGACCACTCCGGAAGAGGTTCTGGGATCCAGTGCCAGCTAGCTGTAAAGGGGGTTCCTAGGTTGAGGACCCTAAAGCTACAGAGTGGGTACATAGTCAGTGGACCCAGAATAATTAAAGTCAAATGTGGGGCACCGGCAGCTGGGCCCTGAATTGTGCAGAGTGTGTCAGTTGCAAGTACAGCTATACAGAGTTCTACTTCATACTACCTCAAGCTGGCTAAAGCGGGGGACAGTATTCAGTGAATTATACAGCACCACAGTGTCCGGAGTTCTACAGTTCTCAGTCCTGAGTCTTCTGGATTAAAAGTTGAGGATTCAGCACTTCTGTGTTCTACAAAGTATTCTCAGCGTCACGAGCATTTCCAGGAGTAAAGTCCCATGTGTAATTAGTTCAAGTCTCAAGGAGTATTCCACTTATTCCCTTCTCCCATTCCCTTTAAATCAAATAAAAACCACAAACAAAGATGCCGGAGTTGTCGCTGCTTTAGTTGTCACACCCAGGGTCACAGCTCACATGGGCTGGAGAGAGTACCGGTACTGATGGCAGACCCATATCAGGCCACAGGCCTGGAAACCTTTCTATATATATATATTTATTTTATTTTTATTTTATTTTTTTAATTTTAAAATATATCTTCAATTTAATCTCTCCCTTTGTAATTACTAGTATTTTATTTCATTTACTATTATGTAAGTCATGTTAATTACTTTTAACATATTGTTTAATGCAAATTTCATCAATTATAATGATTATCATTGATTTATTCTCATAGTGCCACCGATCATTTATGCACCAAAGGCTTTTCCTGAGAACACAACAGAAAATATAGCAGACTTTAGAAAAAAAAAGCCATGCGCTGGTTTCTTAGCATAAGGCTTCGTCTTCTGTTTATTCAGGACACTGGTTTAAGAGCATATTGCTGTCACTAGATTTGCAAACTGAATAGTTTGTGTTGACCTATAAAAATAAATGGTCTGCACTATTACTATGTTCTCAGAAAAATGAAGACCTGTGCTAAGTAGCTGAAAAAATGCATATGTGAGTTATTTCATAATGGGTTTTTTTTTTTGTATTTTATGTTGGAAAAAATAAAACAGCTTTGTTAGTTTACTATACTGACTACTGCACCAATGAAGGCTGAAAATAACACAAAATACCGAAGAGTAGACAATGTTATAAAACCAGTAAAAGTGCTTTGGCAAACTAGAACTCTTGGCAAGTTCTCTTTTGGACAGAGTTGAGAAGAACTCTCAGTTTTATATAGATATTTGTGACTGTTTTGGGAAAATTTCTCCTCACTTCCTTTTCTAGTGACCAATATCACCAAGAAAGGAAAAAAGGAAATATTTTCAGCCAGGAAAAATTTAGACAGAGGTTATGTAGCAAGGTTTCCAGGCCTGTGGCCTGATGTGGGTCTGCCATCAGTACCGGTACGCTCTCCAGCCCATGTGAGCTGAGTCCCTGGGTGTGACAACTGAAGCAGCGTGCCAGCGACAACTCCGGCATCTTTGTTTGTGGTTTTTATTTGATTTAAAGGGGATGGGAGAAGGGAATGAGTGGGATACTCCTTGAGGCTTGAACTAATTACATGTGGGACTTTACTCCTGAAAAATGCCTGTTGGCGCTTCCTTAAAGCCAGCCAGCGCCAGCCAACGCTCACTAATGCTATGAATATCCTGTAGAACACAGAAGTGCTGAATCCTCGACTATTAGTCCAGGAGATCCAGGACTGAGAATTGTAGAACTCCTGACACTGTTGTGCTGTAGAAGTCACTGAATACTGTCTCCCGCTTTGACTTGCTTGAGGTAGTATGAAGTAGAACTCTGTATAGCTGTACTTGCAACTGACACACTCTGTACAGTTCAGGGCCCAACCACAGGTGCCCCCTTTTACTTGAACTCTTCAGGGTCCACTGACTATGTACCCCCTCTGTAACTTCACGATCCTCAACCTAGGATCCCCTTTCCAACTAGCTGGCACTGGATCCCAGAACCTCTTCCGGAGTGGTCCCCTCTAACTTCAGGCAGACCCCCAGGGGCAATCCTCAGTACTCACGACCTGTGTAGGCTTTCCTGGGACTGGACCCCTCTCTCTCTCTCTCCGCAGGCTCTCTGCACACCGGATTCCCCTCAGCTCACTCAGCACGCTCTGGACACTCAGGCGACACCCCGAGACATCCACCTTCCTCAGACAGGAGGAGAGACAGCCGCACTCTCCTTCCTGGGACTCTGCTCCCGCCAAAGACATTGTGTCATGTGCCACCCCCAAACTTATACCCACTCCCAGAATCCTTTGCAGCACAATCTGCCTCCTGGGGTAGTTACAAGCCTGGATGTGTCCCTGATTGGGTTTCCTTCACTGCCCAATGAGAAGCCTCTCACAGGGCCAGTGAGGAGACTCCCCTAACAGCAGACTTGGTAGCCATGACAACCTACCTCACAAAATAAAACATGGCTCTGCTATTTGGCAGACAAAGCCCACTATATTTTTACTTAGCACCTACCTGTAGGGTGCTACAGTTATAACCCTTTTCCTTAACCACTTGACCTCCATCATGACTAGGCTATTGTAGCACCATCCTAGATAGGTGCTAGGCAGGGCGAATAGTTTGCTCTGCCTGCTCAACAGGGGAGTAGCAGGTAAATCATAGTCTGCTCCATCTGCTTATCAGGGGAGCCTGATCAGTAGTTAGGCCTGTTACATGTGCTCAGGGTGTCTTTGGGTGAGAAGCCAGGTCCCAGGAGGAGGGTAATGGCTGTCTCTCCTCCTGTCTGTTGTGGAAGGCGGTCACAGGCGGTCGGCCTAGTGAAATGAAAACAAAAAGTGTAGCGCTAAGACAAATGATGTGCATAAAAATTTAAATATGATGTAAATATGATGTATATTAAGAGTCCATAAAGTCCACAACAATTGGCAGATCTCCAGTGCATGAAAGGTAGGTATAAGACAGCACTGCAAACGGGATTCCTTCACCAAAGAGTATTACAGCCTCTCACCTCCAGTTTTCGACCACTAGGGGACACTAAGCCTTATGCAATCACTGAGGGCAGCCAATGGGAGCAGCAATCTTCTCAGGATTCTCAAACCCAGGACTCATAATAGATCATCCAAAAATATAAAAAGCAAGATCTAATGCTCTCTGTCACAATACATTTATTATAAAATACATAAAAATGTACTACTCACATAGAAGGCACTATCACAGTGCTCAAATGCAGGCATATGACAACTCGTTCGGACATCGGAGCGCCGCGGGGGACGTCAGACTCCTCCCCCGTACGCGTTACGTCAGCGGGCGTGACTTCATCAGCGGGGTAATGAGAGACATCGCACCCACTCTTTTAAACGTCATCTCCTAGCAACCAGACGCTATGCCCGCATACCAGGAAGTAAAGGAGCAATGACAACACTCCACCTCACTTCCGGGATCCAGCCCAGCTTCCTGTGGACACCGGAAGAAGAGATACAAGCCTGCTATTGCATGTAAAAGGGGATATGTACACAGATTAACCCCAAATACTCATATGAAAAAATAAGAAATATAATATATAATAAATATATATTAAAACCAATGCCTTAATTAGACGATTGCTAGATATACTATCCGCTTACCAGAAGCAGGACAGCCTCAATAAAATAGCAAAAAACATTCACATTATTCAGAAAAATAATTAAGATAAGGCACATAAAAATACAGTATGACGTACACCGGGGCACTCCGAGTAGAACAAAAAAATATACATAAACAATATCATAAAATAAGCAAAAATAGACATAATTCACAAAAATTGACACAAAATTAAAAAAAAACGCATAATTTCAAAAAAGGAGGAAAGAAAGGAACTAAAATTACCTATTAGAAATAAAACTATCTAGTGTCTAGGGACACTGTGGTTAACCTTGCCCTGCCTGATCTTACTGATATGCTCTCCCACACGCAAATGAAGTGCTCTGGTGGTTCTCCCGACGTACTGTAAACCGCACCCACACTCAAGCATATAAACTAGGCCCAGTGTGGTGCAGGTAACAAAGTCTTTAATAGGGTGAACCTCTCGTGTGGCGGTGGCGGTGAAATCCCTTCTCTTTTTTAGATTGAACTTGGAGTTCCTGCATGCAGCGCACTTGCCGCACACAACCCCTTCAAAAAAGGGAATAATCTAGTGAGCCAAGAGTGTGGGGCTGCTCCAGGAGGTCCAGGAAGCTGACAAGTGGAGTTGGAGGCAGAGCAACCTTGGGAAAAACAGTGACCGTGAGTACCGGGAAGCTTGCCAGGAAGGGGACCACTCCAGTGGAGAGTCAGTGGACAGGTGTCAGTGCACACAGCAAGTGAGAAAGGGGGTGCTAACTTAGAACCCTGAAGAATAACTCAAACAGGATCACATTATCTATCTTCACTTTTGTGGCAAGGTGAAGCAGCGGCCTTGCCGCACAGTACAGCTAGTTGTTCTCAAAAATTGTGCATAGTTCATAGTTGGAGTATCCCACTCATCCCTTCTCCCATTCCAGGTCTAAATAAAAACAGAAAAAAAACAACACCCCCTGGATTGATTATTGACTGAGCCAAGGACTTTTAATGCTATTTGTCTGCTATCAGTTGCTAAGGGTAACCCAGGGGAATCCAGAAAGTGCAATTCTCAGCAGTCCTCTAGGGGGCAGTGCTACACCATTTTTTGCTGTGCAGCACTTTAACTGGCAATTGTGCAGTCATGCAACACTGTACGAAAATTACATTTATATAATTTTCCACACAAGTAGAGCTTTCTTTTGGTGGCATTTCTTCCCCACTGTGTTTTTATTTTTTGCTATATAAAGGAAAAAAAGACTGAAAATGTTGAAAAAAAAAAACAATATTTTTTACTTTCTGTTATAAAACATATCCAATAAAATGACATTTCTTCATAACTTTAGGCCAATATGTAGTCTGCTACATGTATTTGGTTAAAAAAAAAAAAATCCCAATACGTGCATATTAATTGGTATGTTGAAAATTATAGTGTGATCCTGAACAATTGGGCTCTTAAAATCCCAGGACAGTACATATCCCCCCAAATGACTCCTTTTTGGAAAGAAGACAGTAGTAAGAGGAATAGCAAGTTTTTTGAAGCTGTAGTTTGTCACAATTTTTTGGAATATAAAAAAATTAAATACATTTTTTCACAACTTACAATACAGGGTCATCATATGACTGGTTACAGTGATCAGGGATACTGACTGGTGACAGTATGTTAAAAAAAAAAGTCAAATACGTTTTTATTCAATGTTTTAACATTTTATTAAACTATTTTATTTATTTTTTACTATTTTCTTTTTTTTTTACATACTTTCTTTCACCATAGTGACACTGTACTACTGTTGGTGATCAGGGATTTTTTTTCTTTCACTTTGATTGCTGTTACAGTGATGATCACTGTAACAGCAATGTTTTGAACTGTCATGAATGGGTTACATTCATAACAGCTGTGATTACTATTGTGTGCTGTGATTGGCCCACAGCTATCACATAGTACAGGGTTTAGCGATTACTAAACACAGCTCTTATAAATGAAACTTATTCATAATAGTTGTGTTTACATTGTGATCATGTGATACCCGGGCTTCTTGAGCTGCAATCCACTGCGTCCAGTGAACACAGTGGTCGCGGGAGCAGCACACTCATTAGCTGGCGACATACATGAATCCAGCCTGCCTATGCCACCCAACCACAATGAATGTACTGTGAGCGGGTGGGAAATGGTTAAGCCCATTAACAGTATTAGCATGGTGGCTAATCTTGAAAAGCGTTCTGTTATTCTTCTGTAGCCCTCTTTTGGGGGGAGTTATGAAAAAATGACCCTCCCCAAACAGGATATTGCCATAAACCTGTAGGTAAATAAAAGAACCAGAACCTTGGCTAAGTAGAAGATTGGGTTTGATAATAAAGTTAGCAGTGCTTCCACCCAGGACAGGGCCTCTGTGAACAGAGGGGTTTCCCTGCCTGGAAAACCAGTAATCTATTCAAAGTAATTGGTAGCAGAGGAGCTACTCTAACCAAAATATAACATTAACCACAAGTATATAGATGCATAATACAAGCTTTATAAAAGAGTTCTGGTGGAATTGTGCCCATATACACAGGTAAATATAGTTATTAATAATGATACCTCCAGATTAATGTTGCAGCAAAGTTCAGTTGCAGGGGTCCCTGAGGATGATCATGATGCAGTGTCTGTCTTAGTGTCGGAGAACTGAAGACAAGATCAGTGGCGATGGGGAAATCCTCCAAACACTGTTCAACCAGCCTGGAATGCAGATTCTCACCAGTCGAAACCGTGGTGCGGCACTGGAACTCAGAGTCAGCCTATCTTCTCTGCCCTTTAGTCCCTCCATAGTAGTTTCTAACCTGTCATGCAACTGGGCCTCTAACTACCAGAAGTGGCCATCAGATGTCTGACCTTGCTCTCGCCTATGGTGGTTATTGAGCCCTGAGTTAAAACCAGTTTTTGAATCCCAGATCAGAAAGGACAAGGCTAACTAAAATAGCAGGGGCTGCATACAAACTATATTGCAATAAACAGGTTCACCTACTAAGCTACCAGAAAGAGACCACTACACATATACAGTATCACAGACCTAACTATCTGGCACTGTGCATGTGAGATAATAACAATAGGACAGAAATAAGTCTGTCACAAGGATTTAGATACATGCTTAAGAAGCTATGGACAGCTGAAGTTAAACTATTAGAGCATGGGAAAAAGATTTGCCTAATAGTCTCTGCTTCTGGTCTGGTCAGAAGCACCTTTAGTGTATAACTTCATGTGGTTCAGTTCTTTTTGTCTTCTTCCTGGAAACTACCTTTTATATAACATCTCTTTCCTCCAAACAGGGTTTCTGACCCAGTTAGCAGGGACAGGAAATATATGTCTGTAGTCATCTAACTCTGTGGTAATTAAAAGGCAAAAGCTATTTACAAATACAGACAGTAGAGGACAGCAGATCCCTACTGCTGCCTCCCCACACCTGTACTTTTGTTATTTAAAAAATATATTTTTTTTCATTGCTGAGCAGCAAGTTTACATTGCGGGACCGTGCTGTAACTAGGAGGCCAAGCGTTTGACTTGCGGTTGCAGTACAACTCTTTTGATCTCAATGGGAAAGTTTGACAGGCAGTGCCTTCTGTCAAACTCTGTAGCCCGAGGTAAAAATGCTGTGGCTGCAGAAAAATGCATCGTGGCCATGGCAAGTGTACAGCCCTATCAGGTTGTAATGTTAGTATTTGGGGTGGGGGTGGGGGGTAAAACTTGGCTAAGCCACCAGTTTTTTTCTACCCCAGGCCACCTGTATGAAAGAGCCCTTAGGCCAAGAAAGTTAATTTTAGTGAAAAATCCATGGATTGACTATGTTCACATGTAAATTAGCTGATTATACTATATTAAAATCTAGATTATTAGTTATTTATATGCTTGTTATATCAGATTCAAAATACAAAAGAATAATAAACAAATTGGAGCTGTTCTGCCATTAGTGTTGGTGTGTACTGTGACTTTTTTCCTTTGCTCACCATATGGTGCCATAGGAGGAACAACCACAATTTAATTTTTATTACTCTAAATTATAAATAAATGTACTAGGATTCGCAGACTTGTATTGGTAAAATGGCCGAGGCCTTTATTATAACTTTACAAACAATTTATTTACCACTAGTTCAGCCATAGAGCTCGAACTAAACTCATAACACACATCTTTACTCAATTATGTAACTTAGCCATGAAGCCCAAGTTACCCATAAATAATAATATATAATTAAAAAACAACCCCAACAACGAAGTTGTCACACAGAAAATAAATTAAAACACAAAGAGAATTTGACATAGGGGATGGGTGGGAGGGACAAAGTCTCGGTCTGCTCCCGCTAACTAATGCTGCTAACGTATTTTCTTTGTTCTTTTATACTGTTTGAGATTTTAGGTTTCAAAATTAAATTTTTTGACCAATCCTTTAAAAGGTTAAACCAATGGTCCAATTGTTTTAATTTATTTTAAATAACCTATCAGCATACTGTGCTTAACTGGCCAATCACCATATATCTTTGTTGTTGTCCTGCCATGGTCCCATACATGCATGGCAGTTATTTTAACCAGCCGTGCATTTTCATGGTGCCATAGGAGGAACAACCACAATTTAATTTTTATTACTCTAAATTATAAATAAACGTACTAGGATTCGCAGACTTGTATTGGTAAAATGGCCGAGGCCTTTATTATAACTTTACAAACAATTTATTTACCACTAGTTCAGCCATAGAGCTCGAACTAAACTCATAACACACATCTTTACTCAATTATGTAACTTAGCCATGAAGCCCAAGTTACCCATAAATAATAATATATAATTAAAAAACAACCCACAAGCCTTGCTCAACCATTAAGAGCAAGGCACCACCACCATGCCTGCGGCCTTCTCGATACAAGTCTGCACATCTAAATTGAAAATATCAATGGCAACATCAGAAAGATGAACACCATCGGGCCTGTAAAATCCCATCAAACCTCCTTCCAAATCATCATGCCGAAATGAAAAACCGCCAACAAAAGGCATGAATTTCGCAATGGCTCTATTAAGTCTCTTTCTATTGCTTTCTAAAAATTTAAAATCACCAGATAACGGGGGCGTGTCCGGATGTAGAGCGAGCAGGACGTGTGCTGCGAGAGCTCCGGTGAATCCTGTGCCATCCTTACCCCTTATCCTGGTTCCAGTGGTGAATCTTACCTCTTCGGGGTACCCTCCTTTCCCGGACTTTGTGGGGAGCATTTTGGGATGCCGTCCAGGTCCAAATCGTCCGCAGCGGCGCCGAAGAGGAAGCCGGATCCCCCGCAGGCCGCGTGTTCCGACGCCATCTTGGATAGGCTCCGCACGATGCTGGAATCCTTAGAGATGTCTGCTGATCGGGCGGCTCCTCCGTCCCCGGCTCCGGCGGCCCCGGGCAGCGACACGGCAATGATCATTACGGCCATCGAACACAGTAAGACTTCCCTCTTGGCGCGCATCGATCATTTGGCCGAGGAATGCAATTTCATCCGGGCTGATCTAGACAAGATACGGGCAGGCTGTCTGAGACGGAGACTAGGATCTCTGCCACTGAGGACACATCCACCCAGCACTCTCAGTCCCTGCATTCCCTTCAGCAGACTGTTGCCATGCTTCTGGCGAAAGCAGATGATGCCGAGAACCGCCAACGGCGGAACAATGTCAGGGTGCTAGGCCTGCCTGAAGGGGCTGAGGGGGATCGCCCTGCTGATTTCGCTGAGTCCTTCTTCAAATTCCTACTCTCTCTTGCGGATGTCTCCCCTACTTATGTGGTGGAAAGGGCTCATCGGGTCCCAACGGGTCGGGGGATACCCAGCGCCCCTCCCAGACCATTCCTCGTACGGTTCCTCAACTATAGGGATCGGGACTGCATCCTGAGTGAAGATAGGAAACATGCGACTCTTCCTTTTGAGAATGCTGAAATCCACCTGTACCCGGACTTCTCCGCCGAACTGCAGAAGAAGAGAAGGACTTTCACGGATGTCCGCCGCAGGCTCAGGGAGCGGGAAATCAAGTACTCCATGCTCTACCCTAGTCGCCTCAGAGTGCAACATCAGGGCTCTGTGAAGTTCTTTGATACCCCTGAGGATGCTGATGCTTGGATCCTGACCCTGCACTGAGACCCCTCTGCCTGGAAGTTCCTGCATTGATGGTTGGATTTCACTTTCCCCCGTACCTGTGCCCTGTGCCCGGCTTCCTCCTTCTTCCTAATCCTTTTCCTTCCCCCCTCCCTCCCGGTTTCGTGGAGTCTGGACATGGCCGTACTGTTACTTGGGGTTACCCTGCCACCTGGACTCCCTGTGCTCCCCGTGCTGATGAGGGTGGAGGTCTATGCCCTGTTTTTCATGCCCCCATGTCACCGGACACTGGCTCGGATCCCTGCCCTGTTCTCATCTCCCCCCTCCCCCCCTCTTCTTCCTGAACTGCTCCGCACCTGGCTTCCCTTCCCCCCCTTTTTCCCCTTTTTTTTTGTCTGTTTTGGATGCTTCTGCTGGAGTGCCTACTGATTCATCGGAGCTCTTGAGGATCACTCCCCCCCTCTGGGTTGTTTTTTTGTTTTCTTTTTATTTTTCCCCCCTTTTTTTGTGTTTTTGGAGTTGCTTCAACCCACGTCCGCTGCCCACGTACGGACGCACCTCGGGGCCTCCCTGAGAACTCAGCTCAGCTGACTACTGTTGCAAGTTTGGGGTGTAAACTGTCTAGCTAGTTGTTGGGGTTATGCTGGTCAGTCGGGAGTTTACAACTGGGCTTGTTTCTGTGCCCGGTTGTTTTTTTTCTTTTTTTCCTTTTTTTGTTTTTCAGGCTGCTCGGTACTACCACATTTCTAGGATCTCAATGGTTTCTCTCTCTCTCTGGGTCCCCCCGGAGCCGTTATTGTGCTCGCTTGCTTGGGTAATGTTTTCATACTGTATGTGCTCTCCTGCTACGCCAGTTGTACTTCTGTATTATCATGGGTTCCATGGTTAAAGTTATCTCTTGGAATGTGCGGGGGTTGAATGACAGAGTCAAACGGTCCCTGATGTTCAAATATTTGACGGCCCATAAACCCTCGATCCTGTTCCTGCAGGAGACGCACCTCACGGGTGCCAAGGTACTTTCGCTAAAACGTGCTTGGGTTAAACAGGGGTTCCACGCCACCTACTCCTCATACTCTAGGGGGGTTACCATTCTGCTCCATAGGGCTCTACCATGTGCTGTGGAGCAGGTCATTACTGATCCTGGGGGTCGTTACATAATCCTGATAGTGCAAATGTATGCTACACGCTGGGCCCTTGTCAATATTTATGCTCCTCCACCATTTGACTCTGGTATTCTTTATACTGTGCTTGCTAAGCTAGCCCCTCTCCAGGTTCCTCATCTCCTGGTCGGCGGGGATTTCAACGCCATCTTGGACGGGGATCTGGATGCGTCCAACTCTTCGAGGGGGGCGCATCCGGACCTGGTCGCCTGGGCGGACACCTTTGGCCTCCAGGAGCTGTGGCGTTGGCGCAATCCCCGGGAGAGGGCTTTCTCTCATGTGTCCCCCGCACACAAGTCTGGGGCTCGTATCGATTTTATGTTTGGCTCCTCCGGGGTCCTCCCCTGGGTTAGGGCGGCCTCCTACCTCCCGGCCGGCCTCTCGGACCACTCTCCCTTGGAGGTTTGTGTGGCCCTGGGGGGCGGTCGCGAGCCGGGATGCTGGCGGCTGGCGGCTCACTGGGTGCACGAGCCTAAAATACAGGAGCGGATCTCTACTAAATTGTCTGAATATTGGACCATTAATTATCAGTCTGCCTCGGCTGACGTGGTGTGGGAGGCTTGCAAAGCTGTTGCCCGTGGAGAATATGTCTCCTCTATTAAGGCGGTGCGGGTGGAAGCGGCTTCCCGCACGGCTCAGCTGGGGCAGGAGGAAATGGTGGCTGCGGCTCAGTTCGCCTCCCAGCCTGGCGACGCATCCTATGCTACGCTGGCATCTGTCAGGAGGGAGTTACGGTTACACTACACCTCTCTGGTGCAATTGGACCATGCGCAGTTCCGGGCACGGCTGTTTGAAGCGGGGGACAAGAATGGCAAGCTACTGGCGAATTTGGTGGCCGACGCGCGTTCCCAGACGGTGATTCCCGAGGTCATGACGCGGGAGGGGCACCTGGTCACTGACCAGGGGGACATTTTGTCCGAGTTCCACTCCTTCTACAGTGCTCTCTATGACGAGCCGGCCTCGGCCCTCGGGGATCCCGGTCTGGAAATGCTGGGGGACTTGGACCTCCCGGTGTTGTCTGAGGCGGCTCGGGCAGAGTTAGATCAGCCGCTCCAGTTACAAGAAATCGTGGCTGCCATTCACTCTCTCCCCGGCGGTAAGTCGCCGGGCCCGGATGGCCTGCCAGGAGATTGGTACAGGGTACACTCGGAGGTCTTGGCCCCCAGGTTACATCAACTGTACCTCCAGTGTCTCGAAGCTGGTCACCTCCCTGACAGTATGTACCAGGCGCATATTGTGCTTCTGCCTAAGCCGGGCAAGGATTTGCAGTGTTGCTCGTCCTATCGGCCTATTTCCTTGCTGAACTACGACTTGAAAGTGCTCACCAAGGCACTTGCTACTAGGTTGATGAGAGTCCTGCCGACGCTGATACATACCGATCAGACGGGCTTTATGCCGGGCAAATCCACGGATATTAATCTCAGGAGAGTTCTTACCCATCTTCAGCTGCCGCCTCCGGCTGGCGCTACGAGGATATTGGTGTCGTTTGACATTGAAAAGGCCTTCGACACGGTTCGCTGGCGCTATCTTATGCAGGTCCTGGAGTCCTTTAGTTTTGGCCCAGTTTTTTGTCGTTGGATAGGCCTGTTGTATAGTGCCCCCACGGCTTGTATTAAGCTCGGTGGGAAGCTCTCGCCCCCATTTTGTATCAAGCGGGGAACGAGACAGGGTTGCCCGCTGTCCCCGGCCCTCTTTGCCCTGGCCATGGAGCCGCTGGCTGTGGCCCTGCGGCGGGCATCGGGGGTGCGGGGGATCAGCGTGGGCCCTATAGTGGAAAAATTGGCTCTTTATGCGGATGACCTCATTCTCTTCCTTGCGGATCCTGGCCCCTCCCTTGCGGAGGCTTTACGTATTATGGCCTCCTTCGCTGATGTTTCTGGCCTGCGCAGTAATTGGGACAAGTCTCTGGTACTGCCGATCGATGAAGGGGCTGTGGCCCTATGGGACCCGGCGTCCCCGCTTCGTTTGACCCGTGTGGTTAAATATTTGGGTATGCATATTTCTCCGGACACCAGGGACTTTCTCAAACTTAATGTGCAGCCCAAGATACTTTGGTGTAAGCAACGGTTGCGGGCGTGGTCTCAGTTGCCCCTGTCCCTGATTGGCAGGATCAACTTGTTGAAAATGAAGGTTGTTCCGGTCCTCCTTTATACTCTTCGGCATTCCCCTGTCTGGATTCCGAAGTCCTATTTTGCCCAATTAGACTCTGTAATCTCCACCTTTTTGTGGTCTTCCCGACCTCCTCGATTTAACAAACGGATCCTCCGTTGGCCCAGGACCCAGGGGGGGCTTGCCTGCCCCGACTTTTACTCCTACTTTTTGGCTGCCATGCTCACCCATGCTCATAACTGGCTATTGTCGGACGACACCAACTCCTCGGTCATCCTCGAGGCGGCTCATGTGGGTTCCTACGAGTCCCTTCGTAATGCCCTGTACCGGGGCCTGAGGGCTCCCTATCCCCCTCTGACTCTAGCTATGCGAGTGGTGGTGCGGGTGTGGACCCAGCTGGTGGTTGCCCCTGAGAGGAAGTTGGCCCGCTGGTCTCCTGACACTCCGCTCTGGTTCAACCCCCACCTGGGAGAATTCCTCTCCATCCCGTACCCGGCCCTGTGGGCTGCTAGGGGCGTCAAGTCCCTGGCGGACATCAGCGTCGGCGGGACCCTGGCCACATTTGATGACCTGAAGGCTAAGTTTCAATTGCCTAACTCCTTCTTTTTCAGTTTCCTCCAACTCCGTCATGCCTACCGCGCGCAGTTCCCCACGCCTGTGGCTGGTCTAGAGCGCAGCGACTTTGAGTCTCAGTTATGGGACCCTGGTATGTGTCAGCCGCTCTCCACCATCTACAAGGCCTTGTTACCTTCGGTCCATGCTGGGCTGACAGGACTGCGGGCGGCGTGGAGCGCGGGGGAGGAGGGTCTGGACGATGAGGATTGGGAGGACATCTGGGATGGCTCGTTCCGGCCGCTCATAGCGACCAGGGACGTGCTGATCCAATTTAAAATTCTACACAGGATTTATTACACTCCTCACAAGCTGCACCGTATCTATCCTAGCGTCTCGGCCTCCTGCTGGAGCTGCACATGCACTCCTGCAGATTTTTCGCACATTTTCTGGGACTGCCCGCAGATTGCCTCTTACTGGCTGGAGGTGACCCGTTTTGTGTCCAGTCTGACTTCCTTCTCGGTTCCGATGACGGTGGGGGTCTGTCTTCTTGGCCTGGTCGACCAGTTGGCGACGGCCAGGGCGACGAGGACCCTTATTGGAATATTACTGTTTTATGCCAGAAAGGCTATAGTCCTCAAGTGGAAGTCTCCCCATAGTCTTTTGGAAAGGGTTGGTTAATGCGGTGGTTCCGCTATACAAGGCGACCTATATCTCCAGGAATTGCCCTAAAAAATATGAAAAGGTCTGGCGAGCCTGGGTGGATTCTAAATCCACTGTCGACGAGCGAGACTCTGAGTCTGACACGGCTTAATCTCTGGTGGGACCTTGGGGAGAGAGAACAGAGACTAGGTGTTCCTGTATAAGTATTGGTTTATTTTGCTACTGTTGATTCCTGACTAAGGGTGCTGAGCAGTGTGGTTGCGGGTTGTTTTGGGTGGTTCTCTTGGGTTATGTTGTTGTCTGTTGGCCGGGGTATGCCCCCTTCTGGCCTTGTCTTTCTATGTGTTTAAACTCAATAAACAGAATTTTCAAAAAAAAAAAAATCACCAGATAACCAACCTAAGCGGGGGATTATCTCAGAAAAAACAAATGTACAATTAACAAACATCGATTTACAATGTAAAATATCGGACTTAATATGTAAGAGGAGATCAATAATCTTCCTAGAACTGACATCGTTGCCCCCTAAGTGAAGGATAACTATATCCGGAGGAGGCCAGCAACGACTAAGCTCTGTGAAGGTCAAATCAACTCCCCCCACTTCATACCCCTCCTGCCATACCAAAAAGTCTGAACCGCATCAGCAGAGAATCCCAGATTAGTGCCATATGTTCTCAAAGCAGCTCTTCTGTGGGCCCAAAAGACGTACGAGTGCCCAAGGATCCAAACATTCTTGGCCAAACCTGAAATCAGATGTAAAATTTAGGTCTGATGTAAGACTTAAAAGCAGAAGAGCGCCATCTACCTAATTCCTTTATAGAGGATTCCGAAAAAACCTAAACCTGCAGCCGTAGTAGCTGCCCCCATCCTGAATGAATGGGAGGTAATAGGTAAATGGCTCAAATTCGAATGATGTAAACATTTTTTTAGCACAGCCCCAAATTGAAAAATCGTTAAAGGGGATCCGTCAAGATGAACAAAAAATTGGAAATACGGTAAGGGCCGAAGACATAAATAACTCTCGGCCAATGTGACTGGGCAAATAGCAAGATTAGACATACGATCCAACGAAATCCATTTGCCAATCCCTTGCTGGTCAGTCTTGGATTTTCTTAGGAAAATACGCATAGTATTACCCACAATTGATAAGTCACCAAAATGAAGACCATCAGCAGCGCTAGACTTACTTGCCAAAAGTTCCGAGATGCGAAAAGCACCAAAATAGCACATAGAGAAAGCACAACCAAATAATTTTGCTTCATAAGCAGATATACAGACAGCCAACGTAGCCGAACAAATATCCGTTAGAAGAGAAATTGACATAGCAAATCTCCCATCAACACGGCAATGAGCCTTCTTATAGCTCTTTAGTGCTGTCTTAACAGAGAAAAATTGAAGACAAGAAGAGCCTCCATGAAGCTTGGCAAAAAAAGAAACACCAGTCAAGAGCTTCATAACATGAGAATAGGAATAACCACATTCCAATAATAGATCCAAAAATTCTAAAATATGATGTTCAGAATAGTAAATAGAATCAAAACCTCTGTTACAAGCAAAAGAATTCCACCAGGTCCACGCTGAACAATAGAACTTCCATGTAGCTGGGGCAATAGAATTCTTGACAGCCAAATCAACAGCGTTCAGACCTAATCCCATAGATGAAGCGGGCAAGGCAGGCCTGAAGGGTCCGATCCTGGAACTAGACTGCGAAAACGCTCCATCTGCATGCGAGATAAAGAATCCGCAATCCCATTAGTCTCGCCTGGAACAAATTTTGCTTTAAGCCACACATTAAATTTTAAACACTGCAGCACCAAGTGACGGAGTAAGGATATAACCGGTAAAGAACGTGAAGATAGACAATTGATCGCAAAAACAACACCTTTATTGTCAGAGTGTAACAATATCCTTTTATTACAAAATTCCTTACCCCACAACTCAAGAGCCACCAAAACAGGGAACAATTCCAAAAGAACAATAGAGCTAGTCAAACCTCTCAAAATCCAAGAATGTGGCCAAGAAGCAGCAGACCAATGTCCACCCCAAAAGACCCCGTAGCCATGTGCACCAGAGGCATCAGTGAATAGAGACAGGGCCTCAGAAGAGCAAAATTCTTCTTGCCACAAAGATGAGCCATTAAAACATCTCAAAAATCGAAACCATACCCAAAGATCCTCTTTAATAGCAGGGGATAAAACACGAATTCAGAAGGAGAAACACCAGCAATCGCCCTATACAAGCGTTTTGTAAATGCCCTGCCCATAGGCATAACCCTGGAAGCAAAATTAAGTAATCCCAACAAGGACTGAATTACTTTCATACGAACCTTGTCTTTACTTAAAAGAAAACGCAAAAGCTGTCTCATCTTATCAACCTTATCAAGAGGCAATCTGAACTCCATGGCAACGGTATCAATTTGGATGCCCAAAAATTCCAAACAAGTTGTAGGGAGAACCGTCTTACCCTCAGCCAGAGGAACACCAAAAGAACGACATACTATCTGAAATTCAGTCAAAAGAAATAAACACTCAAAAGAATCAGGGGCACCAACAAATAGAAAATCATCAAGGTAATGAAGAATTCCATAAGAACCAGATTTAGACATCACCACCCATTCCAAAAAACATGAAAAAAGCTCAAAATAGGAGCAAGAGATGGAACAGCCCATGGGCAGGCATTTGTCAAAAAAGAAATTGCCCTCAAAAACAAATCCCAAGGAATTAAAAGCGGAAGGCACAATAGGCAGTAAGCGAAAAGCTGACTTAACGTCTGCCTTAGCTATCAACGCTTTACTACCTGCACATCTAATCTTCTGTAATGCATCTTCAAAAGAAGCATATGATACCGAACATAAAGAATGGTCAATATCATCATTAAGGGATAATCCCTCCGGGTAAGAAAGATGATGGATCAATCTAAATTCACCCTTCTCCTTTTTAGGGATAACACCCAGAGGGGAAACCCTGAAATCCTTAAATGGGGGACAAGAAAAGGGGCCCGCCACTCTACCATATTCAATTTCCTTAATAATTTTAGACCTAACTACATCCGGAAAAACAGCAACAGATGGTAAATTAGGTACAACAACACATCCAGAACCAGAAAAACTGGGAAGGTCAAAATCTACAGAGAAACCATTAAAAAGAGTTTCAGCTGCTTCCCTGTCTGGATACACTTGTAACCAGGGGAGCATTTTTTCCAATCTCACCTGAATTTCCGCTCTTAAGAAAAAGCTGTTCTTTGGTGGGATGTCCCACCAAAGAAGAGCCTTTCTTGAAACATTTTACAGCGGCATGAGACCCAGCACAAAAAGAACATTCGTGTCTAAACTTACACGTCAGAGGCCATTTACATAGACCATCATTAAACCCAAAACATACTCCTTTACGGTGCTGTCCCAAAGAAGTAGATTTTTGTAAAGCTACATTTTTCTGAGGCAACAAAAGATTCAGCCAAAGGCCTACATCTTTCACTCCCCAAGTAAGAGACTTGTGGATGGACATTTTCTGACGGAACGATTCGTCGTATGCAAACCAACCTAATCATGGAAAATTTTTATAAGCCTCTAAGACGATGTCTAAGTGCTGGAAAAGACCGCTACATAAGTTAGGATTATGTTCACCTAAAATACTAGCATCGATACAGAAACCCCGCAGCCAGTTATTAAACAAGCGAGCAGGGAATTTACTCTTATCAACATTAACCTTATCAGTGTCAAATTTGGAAAGCCTGTTACCAGGCAACAAGGACGATAGATCCACAAACTCCCCATTACATATCTTAATCTTGACAGAATCTTGTAGGTGAAAACCTAAAGGGGAAAGACTACAGGGCAGAGCTTCCCTATAAGACACTCCAGGTACTACATTGACAGAACTAGGTACATTGAAAGAACTATCATCAACATTATCGGTACATACCTCCATATTAGATACAGCGACTCGTCCAGCAGGTAAAGAAGTGACAGGCAAAAGCTCATTTAAAACATTGTCAACACAAACACCCCTAACAGGAATAACATCACTATGGGCAACATTTGCACTGTCCTGCACTTTACCACTAAGAACATTATCACAGACAGAAGAAATAATAGCATACAGTTTGTTAAGAACAACAATGGACATTTGCTCACCTCCAACTGCGTCGTTAACAACCGCAGCAGATGGAGCCCTGGAGTGAGGATCTGCACTTCCCGCTTGGTCCAACAGCACCGGAACTGCGACATCAGGAACCGTTGAAAGACTACCGATAAGGGCCGGTACCTGAGGGGAAGAAACAAAATTATCCGGAGGGGGCACCGGAGCAGCGGCACTAACAGTACCTTTAATAAGTCTCCCCTTATTAGTAGAACACGTCTTCCGTGGGGCAGGAGCCGACCCGAACCGCCCAGGACGTTTCACCGTCCGCCGCGGGCGACCTCCATCTTGACCGGGACATCTTGACTCCGGAGAATGACGTTGCCGGAAACCGTCCCCGAATCCATGACGCGACCGGATGCTGTCAACGGGGTCACGCAGCAGAAGATGGCCCCTCGATGATGAAGATGCGCCCGACTGGAGGTCAACAGGAACCGGAATGACGTCACAATTGAGCGACGAAGATGGCGGATCTGAAGGCAGCAAAACCAAACCACTCTCCGGAATCGACAGACACCGTTCCATCCATGCTTCGCCACCGACTCCGCCGGCTCTTTCCATCAGTCTCCTAAGCAAGGAATCCATTGCAGGCAAGGAGAAACGACCACAGTCCAATACAACGTCCCGACAAGGTACAAAGAAGGTACAAAGTCTCGGTCTGCTCCCGCTAACTAATGCTGCTAATGTATTTTCTTTGTTCTTTTATAGGGAACTGTTTGAGATTTTAGGTTTCAAAATTAAATTTTTTGACCAATCCTTTAAAAGGTTAAACCAACGGTCCAATTGTTTTAATTTATTTTAAATAACCTATCAGCATACTGTGCTTAACTGGCCAATCACCATATATCTTTGTTGTTGTCCTGCCATGGCCCCATACATGCATGGCAGTTATTTTAACCAGCCCTGCATTTTCATTCAATGCTCATCTACATTAATAAACAATGCGCATAACCATAATACATTCCTCTAAAGTGTATGTATAAACAAAACCTTTTTTTTTTGGTTTGGATAGCATAGGTAAGAGCTAAAATCCTGTCAGGCAATATTTTTTTTTACAACGGGCTTATTAAAATTAAGCTTCCTATTGCTCTATCATGCCTGTGGATTCTGTTTCAGCATTTACTTCATATATAGCTTTGCAAAGCTAGAAGGCCATTCAGCAGAAAGGAGTATAGTCGATGGCCAGTCCCTTAGTGGGGGGCGACAATGATTTGTGTGGAAGCTTTGTACAGTTCTTACTTCCTCTGTGTTGAATAGATTATGGCCATATTAAACTGCCTCGGAAGACCAATATCACAAGGCAACAGGTTCCTCATATGCAGGATGAAACATGGTACAATTCATTTTTCCCACTAACATGAGAGTTGTGTCCTACTTAAAAAAGTGTTGTAAAGTTGTGTCTGGGATGCTCAGATGAAGCCAAAAAATATGAACTAGGGAAGTTTATGTAATAATAAGAGAGGTCCAAAGAGGTAGTTCTGGTGTGGTGAGGAAGGCTGCTGGGTAAGGGGGCAATATGGACTGCTATGCTAGGTACTCCCTGCTCTCTGGTGGGTTTATGCCTGTACAGGATTTGACTAGTCAGTCTAGGCCCAGCTGGTCCTCATATAAAATTTCAGATTTGATTCTTAGAATGTGGCTTGGAATTGTCCATGGGAGTGTTCTTAGGAAGTAAAGTAACTCTGGGAGGAAGGTCTACCATTGTCACTATCAGTAAGCTGGTCCTGAGTCATGATGTGCAGCCAACACTGGAGCGAGTGCATGTGGACGGGAAGTGGTTGCAAAATGTCTGGGGCTGAAATCAGCAACACCAAGGTTCAAAACCGGATGAATAAAAGATGAAAACAGTGCTTTATGAAAAAGAACCATTGTTTGTGATACACAGTGTGACGGACCTCCTGATACACAGCTTGGGTGCCTCCACCAAGATATGACTTCCTCCACTCTGGAACCAGGAACAAGGTAATATAGCTGAGCATTGCACCCAAGAACTAGACAACACTAGCTTAGGTGCAAACTGGAACTGACTTTATTGTAAACTCACACAGAATATATACCACACAAAATCAGATAAGAGCTTGATTTTATTATCCGATTCCTAAACAATGCAAACTTTAAACAGTAATAAAATCAGTTCATCTAACATTACATCTAATGACCAGCTAACAGTGATATAATAAAACAGTAAGCTAATTAACAACTAATCACCTAGACAAGCCTAGGTGACTCAGGTCAGTGCCCACCCAAACAGTTTGGCACCAGTTCCCCAGGAAAAGACCCAGGGCTGTCCAAATCTCATTAACCAGCTTGACTTGTGTAATCTGTCCACTAGCCACTTTAACACCAGGCATTTTCTGGCACTTTTTGCTTACAAGTTGACATCAGTATTTTTTGCTAGAAAATTGTAAACCCCCCAAACATTATATCTTTTTTTAGCACAGACCCTAGGGTCCCTAGGGGAACCCGCTGACAGCTGATAAGTCATCCGTTGTTAAAGACGTGGCGGCCGCTCCTTAGCAACCAGCTATTGGGGGGACCCCTCCCTGCGCTGTTTCTGACAAATACCGCAAATGATACCACCAGCAAAACCCTAGTGATAAATATTGCATTTTTTATTACTCTCTATTCCGCTTGTGAATTGAACTTAAGAGTCTACTGTATGATTTTTTTGCAATATTTACCAGCACGTTTTTCATTTTGCGGTAAATACTGGATAATCGTTATTTTTTTGTGTGAATTGGATAATGTTTTGCTGCAATGCGATAATGTATGCAAATGAGTCATATGACCGTGTTAATGCAGTATACAGTAAACGTTAGTGAATTACCCTCTGTAAGTCTAGGTTCACACTTCAGCTTCATCAAGCGTTTTTTGGGAGTTTTTTTTATCAGTCATTCAGTGATTATGTGGGGAGCCATGTCATCTGCTGGTGTTGGTTCACTGTGTTTTATCAAATCCAAAGTAAGCGCAGCCCTCTACCAGGAAATTCTATAGCACTTCATGCTTCCCCCTGTTTACCAGCTTTATGGAGATGCTGATTTTGTTTTCCAGCAGGACTTGGCACCTGCCCACACTGCCAAAAGTACCAATACCTGGTTTAATGATCATGGTATCACTATACTTGATTGACCAGCAAACTCGCCTGACCTAAACCCCATAGAGAATCTGTGGGGTATTGTCAAGAGGAAGATCAGAGACACCAGACCCAACAATGCAGACAAGCTGAAAGCCACTATCAAAGCAATCTGGGCTTCCATAACACCTCAGCAGTGCCACAGGCCGTTCGCCTCCATGTCACACCGCATTGATGCAGTAATTCAAGCAAAAGGAGCCACAACCAAGTATTGAGTGCATACTATACTGTACATGGACATACTTTTCAGTAAGCCAACATTTCTGTATCAAAAATCCTTTTTTTTATTGGTCTTATGTAATATTCTAATTTTCTGGGATACTGAGTTTTGGGTTTTCACTAGCTGTAATGCTTGAAATACATCTTTGTGTAATTCTTCTATAACAAATATATGAGTTTCACTTTTTGAATTGAATTACTGAAATAAATTAACTTTTTGATGATATTCTAATTTTATTAGATGCACCTGTATATGTTGACTTTCAATTTGTTTTTAAGGGGCCCAGCAGACTCCAGCTCAGTAGTACCCCCACTCAGCAGATCCCCAGCTCATTAGTACCCTCATTCAGCAGATCCCCAGTTTACTAGTTCCCTCGTTCAGAAGATTAGCAGATCGCTCAGTAGTACTCCCAGCTATGATAATGCCCCACTCAGTAGTAACCCACAGCTCTGCTATTACCCTGCTCAGTAGTAACCCCTAGCTCTGCTGATCCCCCACTCAGTAGTAACCCCAGGCTCTGCTAATCCCCTGCTAAGTAGTAAATCCTAGCTCTGCTGATGCCCCACTCAGTAGTAAGCCCCAGCTCTGCTAATTCCCTGCTCAGTAGTAACCCCTAGCTCTGCTGATGCCCCACTTAGTAGTAACCCCCAGCTCTGCTAATCCCCTGCTCAGTAGTAACCCCTAGTTCTTCTGATCCCCCACTCAGTAGTAACCCCCAGCTCTGCTGATCTCCCACTTAGTAGTAACTCCAAGCTCTGCTGATCCCCCACTTAGTAGTAACCCTCAGCTTTGCTGATCCCCAACTTGGTAGTAGCCCCCAGCTCTTGTGATCCTCTGTTTTGATGATCCTCCTCTCTCTCTCTCTGGTCCCTGCTGTGATTCCTATAAAGACAGAAACTCCTCCTTTCACAACCTCTGTAGATCAGATTGAAGGCAGGCTCTGTGAAATGTGTGACACAGCAGGGTCTACTCACAAGCATAGTGAATATGTGTCACAGAATTCAAGGAAGTAAATGTGTAGGGATTGTCACAAAGAAGGTTTACAAACTTCAAGATCATTCAGAATAATGGGAGGAGGTTAGAAATAATGAAATACAATATGAAAATGAAAGCGGTTGTAAAGGCTAAATGTTTTTCTAAAATAAAAAAACATAGCATACTTACCTGCTCTGAGCGATAGAATTGCACAGAGCAGCCCTAAACCTTCTCTTCTGGGGTCCCCTGCTGGTGCTCTCAGGTCCTCCTCTTCTGTGCCTGCCACAATAGCAAGCTGCTTGCTTTGGGGGCAGATGTGCAGGCTCGCTCCTGGGCTTGGTGCATCCATAGACACACACAGTGCAGCTCGGTGCTGTCCCTCACTCTCTGTTCCCTCTGTGTCCTGTGAATGAAGGGTGAGAGCAGAGCGTTGCTACAGATAGGCACATCGTTTTTTTTTTTACCTTAACCACTTCCTGCCCGCCGGCAATGTACTGCGGACGGGTGGCCGATGTAGGCAAACCAATGTACCCGTACTTCGCTGCCTACTTCTGGGTTTAGGGTGTGCGCATGTGCACCCCGTCTGCCAGTACCTGCTGTGATTGTACACAGCAGGAGCCTGTCAACAAGTTCTGGCCAATGTTTTACACCTGGGACCTGCTAATCGGCAGTGTTCAATCACAGCCCAGAGTTGTCAACAAAGAGCTCTGTACAGAGAGAATGATCTCTCTGCAAAGCAGGGATGAGAAACTTAGAGATTTTTTAGTAAAAGCAGCACGCTTTACATATATTATACATAGTTAGGCACACATTTAACTCCTTGAACGCCCTAAATGTTAACCCCTTCCCAGCCAGTGTCATTAGTACGGAGACATTATATAGTATTATCATTGATCACTGTATTAATGTCACTGGTGATGTCAGTGGCAGTTAATCAGTTCCCCCCAGCGTCAGTTAGTGTCACATTGTCTGCAGCAGTATAACAGTCCCATTATAAGCCGCTGATCACCGCCATTAGTAGTATAAAAAGATACATAAAAGTTCCAGTATATATACCATAGTTTGTAGGCGCTATAACTTTCACACAAACCAATTAATACACATTTATTGGGATACGCTTTATAGCAAAAATTAAAAAAATATATTATTTTCATTCGCTATTGTCACACAATGGGTGGGCTAGGGGCGCACTGCTCTGCGCCCCGGATCCACCCTTTGCATCACCCTATTAGAGCCTCTGGCTCTAATCAGGTGATGCAAAAAAAAAAAGAAAGTCCATTGAACTCCATGCTTCTGGCGCCCCGCATGTAGATTAGGGGGCCGGATGCATGGATAGGGGGGACGGCGCCCCTGCGCCCCCAACACACCGGCCGCCACTGAAGGGGTCCATATAGTGAACTTGGTGTTGAGTTATTCACTTAAGGTCATCACAGAGGACAAGGGGGTACTCTTTACATCTAGAGAAAAAGAGATTTCGTCTCCAAATACGGAAAGGTTTCTTCACAGTAAGAGCTGTGAAAATGTGGAATAGACTCCCTCCAAAGGTGGCCCTGGCCAGCTCACTAGATTGCTTTAAAAAAAAAAAAGCCTGGATTCTTTCCTGGGTGTACATATTATAACTGGGTACTAATATTTATAGGTAAAGTTGATCCAGGGAATATCTGATTGCCTCTTGGGGAATCAGGAAGGAATTTTTTCACCCTGCTGTAGCAAATTGGATCATGCTCCTTCCTCTGGATCAACTGCGGGTATGGGATTGTGTATATGGGATTGTATGGTTGTGTTTTCATTATTGTTTTTTGTTTTTTATTGGTTAAGCCGGATTGGACTTTTTTTTTTCAACCTATTTGTGTGGAAAAATAATATAAATTTTGTTTGGGTACAGCATTGCATGACCGCACAATTGCCTGTTAACCACTTAAGCCCCAGCCCTATTTTCGACACTTTTTGTTCATGAGTTAAATTCAGTTTTTTTTTTCCTAGAAAACTACTTAGAACCCCCAAACATTATATATATTTTTTTAGCAAAGACTCTGGAGAATAAAATGTCGGTCATTGCATTTTTGTCACACGGTATTTGCACAGTGGTCTTTAAAACGCCATTTTTTTGGAAAAATTACAAAAAAATCACATTTCACTGCATTTAAAAAATGCTAAACACTAAGGTTAGCCTATTTTTTTGTATATTGTGAAAGATGATGTGAGGCCGAGTAAATAGATACCCAACATGTTACGGTTTAAAATTGCGCACACCCGTGGAATGGCGACAAACTATGGTCAATAGAGATTTCAATAGGCGACGCTTTAAATTTTTTTAACGGCTACCAGTTTTTTTTTAATTATTGCTCACGCTCTGGCGATCATGTGTGGTTTGAACAGTGATTTCATTTGCGGCTCGACTTTGGTATACGTTTTTTTTTCGTGCGCGAGCTAACCGTGACGGGGGCGGCTAAAATTTTTTTTTTTCCTATTTATTTTTTTTTTTTTTAACTTTATTACAGGTTTTTAAAAAAAAAAATCTGATCACTTTTATTGCTGTCACAAGCAATGTAAACATCCCTTGTGACACCAATATGCAGTGACAGGTACCCTTTATGGAGGGATCGAGGGTCTAAAAGACCCTAGACCCCTCCACTACACTTTCATGTATGCAAAATGCCGAAAACGGCGTTTTTGCATACAGCCGTTTTTTAAATCTGCCGCCTTTTGCAGCAGAGTAACCCGGAAGTGACGTCATGGATAGGGATGATCGAATGGTTCGGGTCGACCATCGGTTTGACCCGAACGTTGACTGTTCGAAATTTGGCCGAATTCCGAACTTTTTGCTGAAAAAGTTCGGAATTCGGCAACCAGAACCGACCAAAATGCAATGGGACAGGAACTGGGCTTTAAAAGCCCGTGATTGGACCAGAACCATCAGTAAAAGCCAATTGAGGGGGCAGGAGGATGCTAGGAATGTGAATGGAGTGACTAGGGGGTCCAGAGGCCAATCAGTAGTGAATACGCCCCCCAGTATATAAGATAGCCCCGCCAAATCTCTAGCATTGTAATACAGGGGCTGTGGAAGAGAGTGGAAGCAGTTCTGTTACTGCTGCTGCAAAAGTGTCATTTAGCAATTATTAGTGTGAGGAAAATGATATCTAGTGTAGTTAGGGTACTATTTTCCACCATAGTTAGATTCAATAATCTAGTTTCTGTAGGGAAAGTATTAAGTGTCAGGGTGACCGTAGTGTAGTGTAGGGTGAACTGACTCTGACTGCTATGGCAGGGTGACCAAACCCTTCCATGTCAGGGTGACTGCCATAGAAAAAAGATTGTTTGTATTAGAATTGCAGTAGAGCAGGGTAGTGGCTCCGCTACTTTCACACCTAGCCGTTTTTGTTGCTGGCGTTTATTGGGCATTTTTGTGGACGTCTTTGGAGGCAGGCATGACATCTGAACTTCTGTGTAAGGGTATATATACACACACACATATATGTATATATACACATACACATATATAGGTGTGAAAGTAGCAGAACCCTATGCCTGCGCTAATGAAATTATTTGCAGGCATAGGGCTCCGCTCCTATCACACCTATATGTGTGTATGTGTATATATACATATAAGTGTGCGTGTATATATACCCCTATACAGAAGTTCAGATGTTATGCCTGCCTCCAAAGACGCCCAAAAAATGCCCAAAAAAAACGCCTGCAACAACACACCTGGGCGTTTTTGTTGCAGGCGTTTTTTTGGGCATTTTTGGGCATCTTTGGAGGCAGGCATAACATCTGAACTTCTGTATAGGGGTATATATATATATATACACACACACATATATGTATATATATACATACACACATATAGGTGTGAAAGTAGCAGAACCCTATGCCTGCGCTAATGAAATTATTTGCAGGCATAGGGCTCCGCTCCTATCACACCTATATGTGTGTATGTGTATATATACATATATGTGTGTGTGTATATATACCCCTCCCTACACAGAAGTTCAGATGTTATGCCTGCCTACAAAGATGCCCAAAAAATGCCTGCAACAAAAACGCCAAGGTGTGTTGTTGCAGGCGTTTTTTTTGGGCATTTTTTAAGCGTCTTTGGAGGCAGGCATAACATCTGAACTTCTGTATAAGGGTATATATACACACACACATATATGTATTTATACACATACACACATATAGGTGAGATAGGAGCGGAGCCCTATGTCTGCAAATAATTTCATTAGCGCAGGCATAGGGTTCCGCTACTTTTACACCTATATGTGTGTATTTGTATATATATACATATATGTGTGTGTGTGTATATATACCCCTACACAGAAGTTCAGATGTCATGCCTGCCTCCAAAGACGTCCACAAAAAAGCCCAATAAACGCCTGCAACAAAAACGGCCTTGTGTGAAAATAGCGGAGCCCTATGCCTGCTCTACTGCAATTCTAATACAAACAATATTTTTTTTCTGGTTCTGGACATGCTACAGAGCTGAAACTTCACAGGTACACTTTTTAGACCCACCAGACACTAAATCCAAAGAAATCTAATTTTTTTTTTCCAATAATTTTTTCAATAATTGTCTCTCTATCAAAAACGACAATTTCTAAGAACTTTTTTTGTGTGATTAATAGTCCTTCAAAATTGTGTTTTTTGATTACCGAAGTTTGGGTCCCATTGATTTCAATGGGGTTCTGGAATCCGGACCCGAACTTTCGGGAAGTTCAGGTGTTCTGGTCGAACCGAACTTTTCAAAAGTTCAATCATTCCTAGTCATGGACGCCGCCTCCGGGTTACGTCATCGGAGACATGATCGAAGCCGCTTCCGGCTTAGATCGGGACTCCATCCAGCCGGCGGACGTGCCGGCTGGGTGCTCGGGGCTCCCGGTGGGCATCACCCCGGTATAACACCGCAAAGTTTGCCGACTTAGCCCTACGTCACTTTGCGGTAAGTGGTTAAAGTAGTGCAGTGCTGAATAGTAAAAAATGGCCTGGTCATGAAGGGGGTAAAATCTTCCGGAGCTGAAGTATTTAAAGCAGCATTAAACCCAAAAGCAAATATTTATTATATTGCAGTTTAGCAATTCTTAGATGTGATGGCTGCATTTGTTTTCTTTTTGGGCATTGTTTCTTCTATTTTCATCTGATGATCCAGACAGCAAATCTGCTGTTTTTCAAATGAACAAGCTCTCTTGCAGATTGTATCAGTTACAGGGATGAGACAAACCATTTACCACTGGCAGGGGTGCGTACAATGATCAGCTTTTATTTCTTTAAGTAAAACCTTTGTCCTAAAAGGAAACAAAACGGTCTGCTATAACTGATTATAGAGTGTGAGCTGGAATTTGGCTTCAATATGTTAGTGTTAGTGTATCTAAATCTTCTAGTCCAGTGTTTCCCTGGTTGAAAAAAAGCTGGTCTAATCCATCTAACACTCCCACCCCCCCCCCCGACTGACAATGCTGCTGTCCAAATGTGCCCCCTGTGCTCCTTCATCCAGAGTGGGGGTACTATACAGGAGGTGTTTTACTGGCCAGAGACAACAGAGGGAAAATGAGCCTAAAAAAAGAACCTGAATGCAGCCACCACATCTAATGATTGCAATATATACATTAGGGCTGGGGAATATAATCGAAAGATCGATGCATCGCGATTCGACCCTTCGCGATTCTGCATCGATGCGGGCTGCCGGCATAATCGATTATACGAAATGACGTCATCAGCCACGGCCACGCCCTATCGCGCAAGGGAAAAAAAAAAATCACAAGATCGCAGGATCGGCAGCTGATTGGTGGGTTAGTGGCGGGAGCTTAATAAAAAGGCTCCGCCCCTCCCCTTCCGCCTCTTTGACCCGGGCCGAGGCGCAGCAAGACATCCCCCGCGTGTATCGGCGCCCCACCTGCGGCCTAGAAGCCAGCCAGCCAGCCATCCAAGCCAGAAGCCGCCAGTCCAGTGAGTCCACACACAGGAGCGAGGAGCCCCAAGTGCGTCCCCATCGCAGCCAGCCAGCGCCGCCAGCCTCACCTCACCGTAGCCGACAGGCCCTGGAGGCCCAGCCGCCACGCCACTGCCAGTGACGCCAGCCGCCCGCCACAGAGCCCAGAGAGCAGCACAGCACCTGTCCTCCTCTGCAATGCAGTGCACAACAACCCACACAGTCACACAGCAGGTATGTCCGAACAAATAATTGTGTAATCATTCATGGGGGTCTCTCGTCTGTATCTCTGGGGGATGTCTGTGATGGGGGGGGGGCTGGGACAGGGGACGGTCGGTCGGGGCCCGGGGGTACTGTTCTGCTGTGGCTGTCTGGCAGCCAGGGGGGTCAGTCAGTGTCAGTGGGGGCCTGGGGGGTCTCTGTCAGTGTCAGTCAGCTATGGGGGTCTGGGCAAGGGGGGGACTCACTCAGTGTTTGTCAGTGCTGTGGGGGATTGGGGAAGGTGTGGGGGACATCCAGGTCTCTGTCAGTGTGGGGGTCTGGGCAAGGGGGGGGGGACTCACTCTCACTCAAGTGTTTGTCAGTGCTGTGGGGGATTGGTGAAGGTGGGGGACTTCCAGGTCTCTGTCAGTGTGGGGGTCTGGGCAAGGGGGGGGGACTCACTCACTCTCAGTGTTTGTCAGTGCTGTGGGGGATTGGGGAAGGTGTGGGACATCCACCCAGGTCTCTGTCAGTGTGTCAGGCTGCAGTCAGCTCAGCTGTGGGGGGAGGGGGGTCTCTGTCAGTGTCACTGTCACTGTCACAGGCAGCTGTGGGGTAAGGGGGGGCCCCGGGGGTTTTGGCTCAGTGCATGCAAGGAAGGGAGTCTGACAGACAGACAGACAGTCATATTTTATGAAAGATGTTGCTTGGTTGATTTGTTGCGGCTTAGTTTACAAGTTTTTTTTTTTATTTTTTTTTTTAAACACTGACAGAGTTTGGCAACTTACGTCATCCGTCTCCGTCACTTACGTGGTAGTATGGTGGTAAATATGGCAGAAGGAGAAAAATATCGAGAGATAAAAAATGCACCTAGCGTTTTAAGAGCAAACATCTGGGCACATTTCGGATTTTACGAACACACAGGGAAGCGTGAGTTGGACAAGACACAAGCTTTAGTTGATGATTTACTCTGTCAAGGGTTTTCCTTCCTCTAATGGTGGCTTTGGCTTGGCTTCAGTTGGGTTTAATCGTGGTAGAGACAGAGACTGTCTGCAGGACAGGTAACGTTTTCTGTAAAGTGACATAAAAGTGACATAAGTGAATTGATAAGCTTAAAGCTTATATTTGTAACTCCCCTCTAGCAGCCAATCCATCAACTCACTTGAGTTGACTGGCAGTTGCAGAGGGAAACAAACATCACGGTGAACATGGAAGTTATGCAGCAGTGCACTATTGCCAGGTTCACCCTTGATGTTTGCTACTAGTCAGGAAGTGCTCTGTTTTGTAGAGGACAGGTTATGGCACACCTGGAATTTATTGCAATGCATATTCACATAAAAGGATTTATATATAATGTTTTGTGGGAATTTATGATGACCATTTTCACAAGAATATTAGCTTGGCTGGCTGGCTGGCTTCTTCTATTTTGGCTTGCCTTAAAGTACAACTATAGGCCAAACTTTATCCAAAATCCAAAAAGTTTGGCCTTTAGTTGTACTTTAAATGGTGGTAGGCCTGGCTTATATTAATATTTTCTTTTATGAAGCAGTAAACTGCACTACTACAGTTTTTTACTAATTTTACTGTTACTTCTAGTAAAATACTAGTGTTGTTGTCTGTCTCTGCTATGCTGTTTGCATTTTCAGACCTTCCTATATGTTTGCAGTGCAAGTGCACTAAAGTATGCAGGGCTTGCAGGCCATGACAGGGTCCAGGAAAGTGTCCTTTGAAGCAAATGAAAATAAAAAGGATTCTTTTATTTGTGACTGCTTGATTGTTTGTTTTTTTTGATAAAGTTTTGAAAACCATTGGGCAGTGGGCTGGGCATGGGCATTGGGCAGTATATGTGATGCATCGTGATGCATCGCGGAATCGAATCGTATCGAATCGCGACCCTAATAATCGTAATCGCATCGAATCGTGAGGTAAGTGAAGATGCACAGCCCTAATATACATGTATTTGGTTTTCGGCTTAATACCACTGAATGCAGGGAATGCATTAAAGTATAACTAAAGGCAAAACTTTTTTTTTTTTTTTTTGATTGATTGATTAGAATACCTATTTGGTTTTTATTGCTCTCTGTGCCCCTGTTAGGGAGATTCACTGTATTTGTCTGGTTTACCATTGTCATTGAAAGTGAACATGAAAGAAAATCCCAAATTTTGGGTTGTCCCCAGAAAAGTAATAAAGGGGAAATCTTTCAATGGGGACACTAGTTCTCGTGACCTGGGGGCCCCCCTGAGTGGTTCCCTTAATTTGCAAGGATTTCCTCTCACTTCCTGCTTGGGTATGAGACAGGAAATGAAGGCAAATCTCCCAAATGGGATACAGATAGTGAAAAGAGGTTTGCCTATAGCTCTACTTTAAAAATAAAAAGTGTCTTGGCTTTAGAACCACCTTAATAACTGATTGTACACATTTTGACCATAGATATTCTTAAATGGTGTGATCCTAGGGAATTGAACATATTTTAGCTGCAGCACCATAGATAATCAGACAATACTGGAGCTCTAGTCTTGCTTCTACAAAATATTACCAAATGTATTGGGATACCTGCCTTTACACACACATAAACTTTAATGGCAACCCAGCCAGTGGCGGCCGGTGTATTGACGAATGAAAATTCGCTATTGTCACACCGATCTTCCTCCTGGCCAATCAGGAAGCGCATCCGATACGCGCTTCCTGATTGGCTGCAAGGCAAACCCCATGCCATTGGCCGAGAAGGAGGCAGGAGCGGGAGGACTGGAGGAGACGCGCCGCCGGGGGACACAGTGAGGAGAAGCCACCACCGGGACTGAAGAGAAGCCGCCGCCGGGACTGAAGAGAAGCCGCCACCACTCAAGGGCTCCAGGTAAGTGCACTGGTCTTGGGGGGGCCCACACTGCATTGAAGGGGGCACGCACGCACGCTGGTCTCTGCATTGATGGGGGCACGGCACACTGGTCACTGCATTGATGGGGGCACGGCAAGCTGGTCACTGCATTGAAGGGAGCACGGCAAGCTGGTCACTGCATTGATGGGGGCACGGCAAGCTGGTCACTGCATTGAAGGGGGCACGGCAAGCTGGTCACTGCATTGATGGGGGCACGGTAAGCTGGTCACTGCATTGAAGGGGGCACGGTAAGCTGGTCGCTGCATTGAAGGGGGCACTGCAAGCTGGTCACTGCATTGATGGGGGCACGGCAAGCTGGTCACTGCTTTGAAGGGGCATGGCAAGCTTCTCACTGCATTGAAGGGGGCACACTAAGCTGGTCACTGCATTGATGGGGGCACGGCACGCTGGTCACTGCATTGATGGGGGCACGGCACGCTGGTCACTGCATTGATGGGGGCACGGCACGCTGGTCACTGCATTGAAGGGGGCACGGAAAGCTGGTAACTGCATTGAAGGGGGCACGGCAAGCTGGTCACTGCATTGAAGGGGGCACGGCACGCTGGTCACTGCATTGATGGGGGCATGGCACACTGGTCACTGCATTGATAGGGGCACGGCACGCTGGTCACTGCACTGATGGGGGCACGGCAAGCTGGTCACTGCATTGATGGGGGCACGGCAAGCTGGTCACTGCATTGATGGGGGCACGGCAAGCTGGTCACTGCATTGATGGGGGCATGGCAAGCTGGTCACTGCATTGATGGGGGCACGGCAAGCTGGTCACTGCATTGAAGGGGGCACAGCAAGCTGGTCACTGCATTGAAGGGGGCACGGCAAGGTGGTCACTGCATTGAAGGGGGCACGGCAAGCTGGTCACTGCATTGATGGGGGCATGGCACGCTGGTCACTGCATTGATGGGGGCACGGCACGCTGGTCACTGCATTGATGGGGGCACGGCACGCTGGTCACTGCATTGATGGGGGCACGGCACGCTGTTCACTGCATTGATGGGGGCATGCACGCTGGTCACTGCATTGAATAGGGGCATGCTGTGGTAACTCTGCATTGAATGGGGGCACGCTGTAGTAACTCTGCATTGAATGGGGGCACGCTGTAGTAACTCTACATTGATGGGGACACACTATACTTTGATTACTGAAGGCCCCTTTCACACTTTTGTGACCTCAAAGTCATGCAATTTTTGCCGTGTTTTTTGCCGTAAAGCAATGCCTATTAGATTTTTTCTGTTTGCGCCCCCCCAA
Source organism: Pelophylax lessonae (assembly GCF_965119305.1). NCBI lineage: Eukaryota > Metazoa > Chordata > Amphibia > Anura > Ranidae > Pelophylax > Pelophylax lessonae. The sequence goes on from NC_138769.1 coordinate 481,982,032, forward strand.
AAATTTTGAGCACCAGCCGCCACTGATCCCAGCCTTAGTCTGTAGGGTTCAAAATTGATATAGCCTACATTTGCAGCTATAACAGTTTCAACTCTTCTGGAAAGGCTGTCCACAAGGTTTAGGAGTGTGTCTATGGGAATGTTTGGCCATTCTTCTAGAAGTGCATTTATGAGGTCGGACACTGATCCCAAAAGTGTTCTGTTGGGTTGAAGTCAGGACCCTGTGCAGGCCAGTCAAGTTCCTCCACCTGAAACTCGCTCATCCATGTCTTTATGGACCTTGCTTTGTGCACTGGTGTGCAGTCATGTTGGAACAGGAAGGGGCCATCCCCAAACTGTTCCCACAATGTTGGGAGCATGAAATTGTCCAAAATGTCTTGGTATGCTGACACCTTAAGAGTTCCCTTTACTGGAACTAAGGGGCCAAGCCCAACCCCTGAAAAACAACCCCACACCATAACCCCCCCTCCACCAAATGATTTGGGCCAGTGCACAAAGCAAGGTCCATAAAGACATGGATGAGCGAGTTTGGGGTGGAGGAACTTGACTGGCCTGCACAGGGTCCTGACTTCAACCCAACAGAACACTTTTGGGATTAGTGTCCGACCTCATAAATGCACTTTTAGAAGAATGGTCAAACATTCCCATAGACACACTTCTAAACCTTGTGGACAGCCTTTCCAGAAGAGTTGGCCTGCAGTTCTGACCTCAACCTGATAGAACACCTTTGGGATAAATTAGAGCGGAGACTGCGAGCCAGACCTTCTCGTCCAATATCAGTGGCTGACATCACATATGCGCTTCTGGAAGAATGGTCACACATTTCCCATAGACACACTGCTAAACCTTGTGGACAGCCTTCCCAGAAGAATTGAAGCTGTCATAGCTGCAAATGGTGGGCCAACTCAATATTGAACCCTACAGACTAAGACTGGGATGCCATTAAAATTCATGTGCGTGTAAAAGCAGGTGTCCCAATACTTTTGGGGATATAGTGTATCTTCCATCTGTTTAGGGAGTGTGGGAATGGTGATGTTAGTTTATAATATGCCATCACCAGTGTTGCCAACGTCCATCAGCATTTGAATTTTTACTGATCAAACATTGTCAAAAAATTTACTGGCAGATCACATCCATCCCCATCCATGCGTCCGGCCCCCTAATCTGCATGCAGGGCGCCAGATGCATTGAGTGCAATGTTTTTTTTTTTTTTTTTTCAATCACCTGATTAGAGCCAGAGGCTCCAATAGGGCGATGGAAAGGGAGGTCCCGGGGCGCAGAGCAGTGCGCCCAGAGCACTGTGTGACAATAGCGAATGAAAATTCGCTATTGTCACACCAATCCTCCTCCTGGCCAATCAGGAAACCGGTCTAATACCGGCTTCCTGATTGGCCGCATGGCAAACCCCATGCCATTGGCTGAGGAGGAGGCGGGAGTGGGAGGACCAGAGAAGACGCGCCGCCAGAGTGAGAAGAAGACGCCCGCCGAAGCCGTCGCCGGAGTGAGAAGAAGTCGCCAGCCGAAGCCTCACCGGAGTGAGAAGAAGCCGCCCGCCGAAGCCGTCGAAGCCGGAGTGAGAAGAAGCTGCCCGCCGGGAGTCCGGGACTGAAGACAACAGAAGCCATCGCCGCCGCCGCCGTCGGGCTGCTCCAGGTAAGTGCACTGGTCTCGGGGGGGGGGGGGGGGGGGGTGGCACACTGCATTGACGGGGGCACAGCACAATGTTCATTGCATTGAAGGGGGCACGCACGCTGAACTCTGCATTGAAGGGGGCACAGCACAATGTTCATTGCATTGAAGGGGGCACGCACGCTGAACTCTGCATTGAAGGGGGCACGCACGCTGAACTCTGCATTGAAGGGGGCACGGCACAATGTTCATTGCATTGAAGGGGGCACGGCACAATGTTCATTGCATTGAAGGGGGCACGGCACAATGTTCATTGCATTGAAGGGGGCACACACGCTGATCTCTGCATTGAAGGGGGCATGTACGCTGGTCTCTGCATTAAAAGGGGGCATGTACGCTGGTCACTGCATTGAAGGGGGCATGTACGCTGGTCTCGCCTACGCCTGTACCATGACCTGTGACATGCCTATACCATCACCTGTGCCATGCCCTTACCATGACCTGTGCCATGCCTATACCATCTCCTGTACCATGACCTGTGACATGCCTGTACCATGACCTGTGCCATGACCTGTGACATGCCTGTACCATGACCTGTGACATGCCTGTACCATGACCTGTGCCATGCCTATACCATCATCTGTGCCATGCCTATACCATCACCTGTGCCATGCCCTTACCATGCCTATACCATCTCCTGTACCATGACCTGTGACATGCCTGTACCATGACCTGTTCCATCACCTGTGCCATGCCTGTACCATCACCTGTACCATGACCTGTGACATGCCTGTACCATGACCTGTGAAATGCCTGTACCATGACCTGTGCCATGCCTGTACCATCACCTGTGCCATGCCTATACCATCACCTGTGCCATGCCTGTACCATGACCTCAAAGTCACGCAATTTTTTACCGCGGTTTTTGCCGCAAAGCAATACCTATTACATTTTTCTTTTTGCGCCCCCCCCCCCCCCCCCAAAAAAAAAATTTTGAGCACCAGCCGCCACTGCTAAACAGTATAAACACAATATGGAAACACTTACACTACTCCTAACAAGTAATTTACCTGGTTTACACTTAAAGTGTTACTAAACCCACAACAGTAAAAATCAGTCTGTATATGCAGTAAAGCATGCTTGTTATACTCACTGTCATAGCTCCCAACTGTCCCTGATTTCGAGGGACTGTCTCTCATTTGGAACAAAGTCCCTCTATCCCTCTTTCCTCCTCATTTATTCCTCATTTTGGTCTTATCTATATAGTTGTATATAAAATGCATTTTTTTGCTTTCAAAATGTGTTTCCCAGGGCTAAACCTTTCATCCAGTTTCTAAATTTCCACATTTGTAAATTCCAAAAGCCAATATAAAGGAATTTAAGGGAGGTGCGTCCTATGCCTACATACTTTTGCTAATAGGTGTCCCTCATTCCCATCTTAGAAAGTTGGGAGGTATGCTCACTGTGGTTCATCCTCTGCATTGTGTAAAAAGGCTGTTTGATCCTGTCTCTTCTGATCTTCCCCTTCTTCCACTGTCCCCAATATATTTCCCGATAATACAGAGCCAGGGCACAGGCTGCACATGCTCAGTTTGGTATGTATTTGTAGACAGTTTTTGTTGTTCTTGGGAGAGTGCATGTGATCAGCACAGGGCCAATCAGCACTGTCCAGACAGAGGATAGGACAGTCAGTGCAGAATGAAAACTCCTCCTGCAAGCTTTAACCAGACACTGATAGAAGTCACAAGACTGCTATATACTGCTGATGAGAAAAGGTATTTAGCAATTCATATTTACTAAAATAATTGCATATCCATGTTCTGTGTACTGTGGGAGATCAGATATAGCGAGTGCAGGTTCCTAAGTTTAGTAATCGGTTAGAAACTCAACACAGAATGACAAATGATTAGCCCCAGATATCTACTTACAGCTGTACTATGCCAGGAGAAGGCTTTGTGTCTCCTTCCTAGATGTGGATCAGATTTTATAATCAGAGTGCACACTGCAATCCCAGGCACAGCACCATCCATCTGCAATCCCCAGATCCCAGCCAGCCCCTAAGGCTCTCAGGAGACCCCCTCCTTACACACACACAGGATAAGAGGAGAGGTGGAGGATGAGCTCCAGTAACTGATCACTGCTGCTTTGTCTTGTTCCCTGTTCTCAGGGCACCTGCTATGGATGCTGAGCGTTTGGAGTGTATGTCCTGTGTGCAGCCTTTGCTCTCCCCTGCAGAGGAGGAAGACAGCTGGCAGGGATCTGATGAAACTGTGGGCGATCAGAAGGGAAGAGAGCAGCAGGAAGTGTCAGATCCCCAATTTCTACAGACCCCTCAATTGGGGGAAGGTAGGTACACCATGGGTGTATGTCTGCTGAGCTGATCATTGCATGCCAAGCTGGATCCAGTCTCTCTAATCATGTCATCTGTCATCCTGATATTTAGTATTGATGACTTGGAGATCAGGCTACAGAAGTGCATGCATGCCAGCTTTTTATGATGCCTTTGCTTACAGATCTGCTGTAATTTCCCAATCATTGTGAAATACACAGGATCTCTGATGATGTGAAGCTTTTCAAACATTGCCTTATATATTATTACTGGGCAGAAAGATTTCTGTGTGACTACCTGTAGATGCAATCCTCAGGACAGCACAGCATTCTATAATGTGCCTGGATGGTGATCAACAGCATGGAGGCTGCTCAGGGATTCTAATGAGGATTGCAGGGCTTTTATCTCTTAATTCAGACAAATACACCATAGACAATGTTTAGCATTATTTCTTCCTCCAGAGATAAACACAACAAGCTTTGTTTATGTCAATAATATACATAGATTTATGTGCTTTGGAATTGTGCGACTTCATCTGAAATCACAAGATCAGTGCGACTTGGAGGACATCTGTGCGGCATCATGCACAGGTGTCTATGCAAGTCGTATCTGAAATCACCAAAAGTAGTGCAGGAGCTACTTTCTCAAATCGCAAAGTCAGCGTCACACCGATTCTAACAGTGCAATTGCTGGCAATAGCCTGCGACTTGACCTGTCAAATCGCATGTCAAGTCGCTCCATTGTGAACGGGGGATGAATTGTAGTGCATGGCAAAACTGAAGTCAGTTTATTGTACAGGGATAACTGCTGTGATATGGTCAGTGAAATTTATACAGTAAGAAAAGGATTTTAAAGTCTGTCTAAACCCAAAAGCCAAAATGTAAGCTGACCAATCCTTGGATGTGGTGGCTGCGTTCGTTTTCTTTATTTTCACTTGTTGATCCCACCAGTTAGGCTCCATTCACACCAATGCATTTTTTCATGCTTTTTGCAGAAATGCAGGACATTTTTTTTTTTTAAAACTTGGGTTTCTATAGAACAGGTTCACATCAATGCATTTTTGTGCCTCAGCGTTTTGGAAAGGGTCAGGGATTTTTTTAAACGCAAGACATTGCTTTTTTGGTTCAATAGAGAAGCTGCAGAAAAGCATGTAGTGCGTATTTACCGTGTTTTTACCGCAAATTGCATTTTTAAATTTTTTAAATCTGCTTAACAACAAATTTTCCAAAAAAAAAGAAGGAAAAACATGCAAATTGCAGTAAAATAGTTTTTAAAAAAAACGTGGAAAGCACAGCAAAAAGCACTAAAGAAACACTCAAAAGCAACGTGCATGAGTGTGAATCGAGCCTCAAGCTGGCCATGCATTATACAATTTTCTTATTCAAATCAGGTTTATCTTCAACTATGTAGTATAAGTGCCTGCTTGATTGCAAGCAAAGTGAAAGTGTTTAGGTTTGACCTCCTATTATATGGTTTTGGTAAATTTAAGACTCCATTCACACCTATGCAGTTTGCTTTTGAGCATTGCTGCAGTGCTTATTGCTGTGCTTTTTGCAGTTTTTACTGTGATTTTGCCACAATTCACGGTTTTTATGCTTTTTTTTGTTAAATTTGTTGTTGGGAAGATGAAAAAAACGCTAATCGCAGTAAAAACGCACTACATGCTTTTCTGCAGCTTCTCCACTGAAGTCTATTAAACCAAAAAATAAAGCACCATTTTTGCATTTAAAAAGTCCCTGACCCTTTCCAAAAACGCAGAGGCACTAAAATGCTTATAAAGTTTAAGATGAAGTTTAGCTTTAGTCATGTCCATCTAAATCCACTGCATTCTTCTCAGATTGACAATGCTGCCATCCAAAGGTGCCCCCTAAGGCTGGCCACACACATTTATTTTATTTCATTAAGCCTAAGCCCCCGTTCACATAGGGGCGACGCTACTTCGCACTGCGACCTCCGAGGTCGCGGTGCGAGCAGCGCGCCGCGACCTCGGAGCGGCCGCCACGGACTTCATAACATTGAAGTCTATGGCGGTCGCCTCCTGGTCGCCCCAAAGAAGCTCCGGACCCTTTTTCTAAGTCGGAGCGACTTGTGTCGCTCCTATTAGAACGGGTCCGCAGCTTCCCTATGGGAGGCGACCTACGGCGACGGTAGCCTCACAGGTCGCCTTCGTGTGAACGGGGGCTAACAATTCCTCAATCCAAACAAACAAACAAACAAACAAACAAACATGGTATGCTATGGTATGGTATGGTATGGTACCCCCCCTCCCAGCAGGATACTGTATTCTTACAATGGCACCCTTGAATACACTGATCAGCGGCTGCATCTGATTCACTGCAGCCACTGATCATTTAAAAATCTCCCTTCAACAGAAGTTGATTAAATAATCAATTTCTGTTTAGAGGGGGAGGCAAATTTAAACGGTCCCTGCTAAATCAGTAATGGCTAGCTTAACATGTTACTGGCCAGATCAACAGGTGAAAAATTAGGCAAAAAAAGCCTACTAAAAGAAAACGAATACAGCCACTACATTTATGGATCGGTAAGCTGCAATATATTACATTTTTATTTTTGGATTTAAATACATTTGACATTTTTGCGGCAATAAATATCCAAAAGAAGGACTTATTGCTGGGATAGGGATAACAATGATCACTTCAAGAGCTTCTGCTACTCCAACATCTGAGTATCTGCTTCTAGGGGTTACTGAGAGTACCCACAGACATAAGATAGCAACCATGCCTTGTGTAAGAAAAATTGTGACATTTTATTTCCAGTCTATTAGATGACTATTTTTTCATCTTTACATAAATGAATACTCAAACACAATATGTTAGCCCAGTTCCTCAGCCTGGAATCCTTAATTTAGTATTTAAAATGGTTATGTGTATTAAAAGAATGTATCCTTTTCTTGGTATAGTAAAAAGTGTGATCGCTGTCTTCTCTCTATATGTGACACAGTGATCGCTGTCTTCTCTCTATATGTGCCACGGTGATTGCTGTCTTCTCTCTATATGTGACACAGTGATTGCAGTCTTCACTCTGTAAGTGACACAGTGATCGCTGTCTTCACTCTATATGTGACACAGTGATTGCTGTCTTCTCTCTATATGTGACACTGTGATTGCTGTCTTCTCTATATAAGTAACAAAGTGGTTGCTGTCTTCTCTCTATATGTGACACTGTGATTGCTGTCTTCACTCTATGTGTGACACTGATTGCTGTCCTCTCTCTATATGTGACACTGTGATTGCTGTCTTCACTCTATATGTGACACTGATTGCTGTCCTCTCTCTATATGTGACACAGTGATCACTGTCCTCCCTCTATATGTGACACAGTGATCATTTTGTCTTCTCTTTATGTGTGACACTGATTGCTGTCCTCTCTCTAAATGTGACACTAATTGCTGTCTTCACTCTATATGTGACACTGATTGCTGTCCTCTCTCTATATGTGACACAGTGATCGCTGTCTTCTCTCTATATGTGACACTGATTGCTGTCTTCACTCTACATGTGACACAGTGATTGCTGTCTTCTCTCTATATGTGACACACTGATTGCTGTCTTCTCTCTATATGTGACACAGTAATTGCTGTCTTCTCTCTATATGTGACACACTGAGTGCTGTCTTCTCTCTATATGTGACACAGTGATTGCTGTCTTCTCTCTATACGTGACACAGTGATTGCTGTCTTCTCTCTATATGTGACACACTGATTGCTGTCTTCTCTCTACATGTGACACAGTAATTGCAGTCTTCTCTCTATATGTGACACTGTGATTGCTGTCTTCACTCTATATATGACACAGTGATTGCCGTCTCCTCTCTATATGTGACACTGTGATTGCTGTCTTCTCTCTATATGTGACACTGTGATTGATGTCTTCACTCTATATGTGACACAGTGATTGCTGTCTTCACTCTATATGTGACACTGATTGCTGTCTTCTCTCTATATGTGGCACGGTGATTGCTGTCTTCTCTCTATATGTGGCACAGTGATTGCTGTCTTCTCTCTATATGTGGCACAGTGATTGCTGTCTTCACTCTATATGTGACACTGTGATTGCTGTCTTCACTCTATATGTGACACTGTGATTGTTGTCTTCACTCTATATGTGACAATGATTGCTGTCTTCTCTCTATATGTGGCACAGTGATTGCTGTCTTCACTCTATATGTGGCACAGTGATTGCTGTCTTCTCTCTATATGTGGTACAGTGATTGCTGTCTTCACTCTATATGTGACACGGTGATTGCTGTCTTCACTCTATATGCGACGCTGATTGCTGTCTTCTCTCTATATGTGGCACAGTGATTGCCGTCTTCTCTCTATATGTGGCACAGTGATTGCTGTCTTCACTCTATATGTGACACAGTGATCGCTGTCTTCACTCTATATGTGACACTGTGATTGCTGTCTTCTCTCTATATGTGGCACAGTGATTGCTGTCTTCACTCTATATGTGACACTGTGATTGCTGTCTTCACTCTATATGTGACACTGTGATTGCTGTCTTCACTTTATATGTGACACTGTGATTGCTGTCTTGAATCTAAAGGTAGCCCTAATTTGGTCCACACAAGAGATCTTCCTCTTCTCTTGAGTTGACCAATGAGGTGTGCTGCTTCCAAATCCCTGGGGGGAAAAAAGAGGTCTGCTTGAGCTGCCTGCCTACCAACCTACAGGAACCAACCCTAGCAAAAATCTGCTACATATGCAGCTTTTATATTTTATATTATAATTCACAGCCGTACCTGTAAAAGAAAAAAGAGGACATAATTCCTTTTTCTGCTGCCCGTGCCACTAAATACTTATCAGATCCTGAGAAATGTTCCCCCAAAGTCCACTGGGAAACCAAATCTTCCAGGATTCAAACCTAACCTAACCCTATGTTCTAACCTAAATGCAAAAGGGGCAATGATCTGGTTCCCACCGAAACACTCCTCCATCCCAAAATATATACAAACAAAAGAAATTGGCCCACGGGACTTTGTATGAGGTACGTGTTTGGTGGCTAGGGAAATTTGAAATACACAATTGATGAAAGCAATACAATTTTATTGCATATTATGCACAGGTTGTAGAAATACAAATGATTACATGTGCTCAATGGCGCATGCTTTAGCTCAAAGGCTGTAATATACATAGTATACAACACAGGCAATGTAAAATCAACAGTTGGCAAATAACTTGGTGTGGCCACTCATTTACAAGCATGGCATGGATAATAATGAGATAATATGACATTGGAATATAACTTTAAGATCTGACGCGTTTCGGGAGCACTAGCTCCCTTCTTCAGAGATCAGTATATTCGGAATATCTATAAAAGAACACTTTAGTTTAGATATGCAATACCATTAAGATTGGGTTAAAAAGTCAAATGATGAGTATTAAATACTCACAACTCCATGAGAATTGAATGGGAAACTGGATTTCCGTGCCACTAAATACTTATCAGGTCCTGAGAAATGTTCCCCCAAAGTCCACTGGGAAACCAAATCTTCCAGGATTCAAACCTAACCTAACCCTATGTTCTAACCTAAGGTTCCTCTAACCTTCCCGTTGAAGTTCAGGGATACATTTTCAGGATTGGAGTGATGTTCAGGAGCAAAGTAAGTATATTTTCCCTTCTTTACAGGTATGGCTTCATCTGACATGGTTATTATAGCAATAGGGTCACGTTAAAGTCCTACTCTTGGCTGTGATGACATCAGGAACAGTTCACCACACAAGACCTCTAGACCATGGGTCGAAGGATTAGGTGAGTATTGCTTGGCTCTCCAATCCCCTAGACCAGCCTTTTTCAACTAGAGTGCTTTCAGATTTATTCAGGGGGCTTTGGGAAAATTCCTAAAAATTGTATAAAAACCAAAGTGTTGATCAAGCCTACCTTTTTAATTACAAAATGTCACAGGTTTTCATTGTGCACCATTACAAACTGCTATTCCCTGGCCTTCTGACAACCAATGACATCTTCAGTTCATAAGGAGGAAATCCGGTGCCTGCATAGCATTTTTGTTTGCCCCTCTTTATCAGCACTGAGGTCACATTAGTGAGTGAGGGAGAAGAGAAACATTGGAATACTAGTCAGTACCAGTGTGAAAAGGTGTGTTTTGCTTTGGAAGAATAAATCGCCTCTAATGTTGGGTGTCCTACATGTGTTAAAAAATTTTAAGTGTAGTTTTTCACATTTTAGAATGGGGTGCCTCGACATTGTGCAGAATTTTAAAGAAACACTGCCCTAGACAAAAACGAGCAGTTAACCCCATGCAAAAACAATTTGCCTGGAGTTCAGCTTTAAAGCTGAACTGCAGGCAGATAGAAAATACCATGTGTTCAAGTTCTTATCAAATCATTAAAGGGTAACTCCACTTTTGTGGGAAAAAATATTGCAAATAAAATAATATAGTGTATGCAATTGCGACACAAGCAGATCTTGTAATATAAAGTTATTAAAAGTGACCTTTTCTTTTCAGTCTGCAGTGTTGTCATTTTCTGTAAAGTGCAATGTGACAACCTGGAGGCGTTCTGTACACAGATGGTGTAGGGAACGCCCCCCAGACATGTAATTTCCTGCTAATGTAATTGGCTCACTGAAGTCAGCACTAAGATACAAATCAGACATTGGGCATCCTCTGCAACATAAGTTTTATCTTAGATGAGATACTCCCAAAGGGTTACTCGTGTCTAAAGGGATTCAGGCCCTGCCACCTTCCTCATTAGAACCCTGCAAGTACAACAGCTGATAACTAATTAAAAAGTCACTGCCATTTACATTTACTTTGCGCATGGACACAGACAAACCGCTTTTTCTTTAGAATATCAAAAGGGAACAATCTCCAATAAAATTTGTTAAAATCTCTGCAGTTTACCAAATCTCCCAGAGGGGAATGTTTTTTTTTTTTTTTTCTTAACAAAAATTGGGTTACTCTTTAAATATGCATTTAAATTCAGCTAGAAGTACCTTATTTGTCTTGATATTTGCTCCTGGTGATCCCCTTGTAGAGCAGACCTCTGACTGAGAGGTAGGGGCAGCAGCGTAAATTGAGGCTGTTCTGCGTTCCAAATCACTATCATGCAAAATCATGACCTCATCAGTTTGCTGCTGCTCCTTCTGTATCCCTTCTCTATTTAGTGTCCCCACTAAAGGGATTTCCACTTGTTTCCTTTCTCAGTGGCTACTATAAATGGTTCCAGCAAAAGAAAGGAATTCCTTCGAAGCAGGGGAAGAGCAGAAAAAAAAATCCTAACCTTGGATTAGCCTTCCTTAACTCCCCTTTACAAAGCTAACAAAATTGTTTGGAGTTACACTATAAGAGATATTTGAATACATTTACACTACAGAAGTAATAGGTGATGGTGGATGAAAAATTATACTTTTTTTTTTTTTTTCAGTCTCCCTTTCTTTATTACTGAAGGCACACTTCATTCAGAATTGAGAATGAACCCTTGACATACATACATATATACAAACATACATACATACAGGGAAAACCCTGGATCGGCTTATGGCTTCGGTTTTCAATGAAGATATCTGTTGAGTGCGATTATTCTCCAGTCAGTGTCAGTTCAATCAGGTGCCAGTAAAATCTGTAGCATAGCGGAAAAGACATACGAAGGTCCAGCAACACAACATAAAATCCAACGTCCTTTTTAGTATTCCATCAAGACATAAAGGGGGTTCAGTATACAAACAGGTTGACGTGTTTCAGTTCCCACAGGGGCCTTAGTCATAACCATTGACCCTGTGAGGGCTGAAACGTGTCAACCTGTTTGTATACTGAACCCACTTTATGTTTTGATGAAATGCTAATAAAGAAGATTCGATTTTTTTCTACCGTGTTGCCAGACCTTCAAATGTCTTCTTACAGATTGTGCTGCTGTCATCCAGGCATTGGTAATTTTTCCAGCAATCTCATTACATTATGCTCACAATCCAAAGTTTTACTGTATTTTATGCTGGTAGCAGCACCAGTCTTGTTTATTATATGTGCCAGTAAAATCTGTCTGCAATGGACTGCACAGAAGTTGGATTTTGGCCAAGCAATAGGATTTCCTGACTGTAACTTTTGTGTGTTTTTGTTTTAGATGTCACATGTGACCTCAAACCATGTATCCATCCCATCAAGGCATGGGCTCCTACTGTCTACTCCTGCTTTGCAAAAGAGCACCTCTGGTTTGCAGGGTACGAAATTATTATCCAGGAATCCTTTGAAGGTTACGCAGGAGTGATCTGGCCTGGAGTGAGTAATGCTTTCTATTATTTGATTACCACCACTGCATATATTATTATTATACAGGATTTCTATAGTGCCAACAGTTTGTGCCATGCATTACAACATGAATATATACAGTATATATGCAGTGTATTTTATTTATTACATTAGGAAATGTCTAAAAACCGGATAGAGAGCCAAGACAAGATTTCCAACACAACCCTTTGTATAATTTAGAAGATACAGTAGAATTTCAGGTGATGGGTATATTATACATATGATTAAAAAATGCAGCGCTATCTCTTAAAAAGTGTCACACCAACATGTGTGCACACGTTCTATGTCAATAGAGAGTCTCTCAAATCATGGGACCCAAAAGTAAATGCAGTCAGTCCATGCACTTAGGCATAGAGTGGTCACTTTATGATGAAGAAATAAATAGAAGAACCATCCACCAGCACCAACACTCCAACAGTGCTGCCTCTTACCAAAGAAATTAGGCTACCTTTTTTAGGCATCCAAACAGCACAGTATACCAGCTCCACGCAAGATTAACCACTTCTTACCCACCCACCGTCAAATGACGGCAGAGCGGTGCATCCATTGTTCTGGGATGCCGTCATATGACAGCGCACCAGAACTGCCTCTCTCGCGCGCCCACGGGGGCGCCCAGACCGGCGATCGTGGGCCGCGCCATGTTGCTAGGACACGGCGCGACCCCGATCTTGGTAAAGAGTCAATGACATGACTCTTTACCCATGTGATTGGGTGTGTCCAATCACAGCCGGTCACATGTAAACAAGGAAGTGCCGTTATTCGGCTCTCCTCGCCTCACATTGTCAGAGTGTGAGGCGAGGAGAGCCGATCAGCGACTCCTCCTCACAGGGGAAACAAAGACAGGTAATCAGGGCACTGATCATCCCGTTCCTGTATCCTGTTCTCTTTGTATTGCTTCCATTGTGTAAAATTCCTGGTGTTCCTGCCAGTTCCTCTACTTTGCTTTTAACCACTTGACATCCGGAAGATTTACCCTCCTTTCATGACCAGGCCATTTTTTGCAATACGGTACTGTGTTACTTTAATTTACAATTGCGCGGTCGTGAGACCATGTACCCAAATAAAATGTTGTCCTTTTTTTTCCCACAAATAGAGCTTTCTTTTAGGGATATTTGATCACCTCTACAGTTTTTATTTTTTACGCTATAAACTAAAAAAAAGACCAACAATTTTGAAAAAAAACAATATTTTTTACTTTCTGCTATAAAACATATGCAATATAAAAAAAAAGAGCGCAGGCTTGGCCAAGCCATGTGTCTATGGACACACACATCTTGGCCCAGGAGAGCACCTGCACGGGTGCCCCCTCAGCACATGGCTCCAGAAGAGGAGGATCTGGGCTGCTATATGCAATACTATTGCACACAGCAGATAAGTATAACTTCTTTTTAAAAAAATAAATAAATAGCCTTTACAACCACTTTAAAGTGTAAAGCAGAAGGTTTTTTTTTTATCTTAATGCATTCTATGCATTAAGATAAAAAGCCTTCTGTGTGAAGCAGCCCCCCTAATACTTCCAGCAATGTAGATCCAGGAGTGTCTCAGCTGCCCCAGACTCCCCTCCTCTTTGGCTGAGACAGCAGCGTGGCGCCATTGGCTCCCACTGCTGTCAATCAAAGTCAGTCCGCCAATGAGGAGAGAAAGGGGGCAGGCCAGGCCATGGCTCCATGTCTGAAGGGATACACAGAGCTGCAGCTCAGCTCAGGTGCCCCCATAGGAAGCTTCTTGCTGTGGGGGCACTCAAAAGGAGGGAGGGGCTGGCGAGGAACCTGGGAAGAGGAGGATCGGGGCTGCTCTGTGCAAAACCAACTGCACAGAGCAGGTAAGTGTAACATGTTTGTTATTTTTAAGTTAAAAAAAAAAAAAAAAAAACAGACTTTAATATCACTTTAAGACAAATATAAACATACAATTTAATTTAGATACACCATATATGCATGAAACTAATGAAATTTATTGTATTGTTTTATAACTTTAAATCAGACTTTTACATACTGTTCTGTTTGTATTAATCTGGCCATACAAAGCTCGATATTTGATTCCTGCTGAATAGGCTAAAATTTGAGCTGTGGGTGGCCCTGACTGCACCTCCTAGCTCAGCAAAGTTAATTGAAAAATGAAGGGTGTATTCACACCAGGTGTGTTAGGATTGAGTTGGGTGTCTATTCTAGCGCAGTCCCACTGCAAGACAAGGCAAAGTGCATTAAATCCTACCTGGTCAATTCACATCACCCCATTGCTGTGATGTGCACTGAAAGACATTACGGCAGGCCTTACTTTTTGTTTTTCCAATACAGTGTGAAGCAGTCCACAACCTCACACTGAGCGACAGCTAATAGAGCTTAACGAAATGTCACATGTGTGACAGTTCAGTAAAGTTCGCTTAAAAAAAAAAAAGTGAAAACCTGAGATGCATCGCAATCGGGATATTGACACTGCAATCATACCACTGCATCACGCCACATAGACTGTGAATAGACTCTAAAGGGAGCCAGATGGGAAATTGTCAGCTGAACAGTAACTGGATCCAATCGGATAGTTAAGGAGGCCATATATACAGTACAACCAAATGTGTCTGGTTCAGCAGGAAACAGCCAAATTTCGATCCATGTGAGGCCACTAGCATTCAACAGTAGTTGATCTATCAATCAACTTCTGTTAAACAGGCTTGTTGGGGGGGGGGGGGGGGGGGGAGGTGCTTGATCAGTAGCTGCAGCACTGATCTGTATATTATGACAGCTGAGTTTTCCCAATGTCAGAATACAATATTCTAGAGCAAAAGGGAGGATTCCTCCATCCACCTAGAATGTGTCAGGATACAATAGCTCATAGGGTGAGATCCTTACATTAAATAGCGTTTCTGATGATGTGGGGGATCTGTCAGTGCGTAATCCTGAGAGTTTACTGACAGAACAGAGTAGTGTGATGAAGTGATGGCTTCACTAGTATACAGTAGTGATGCTCCTTCATTGTTTATTGTGCTGGCAGGGGGCAAGTCAGTGGCCAAGCACTAATAAAACTGCAGAGTAGAAAAGTGAGGTCACTGACTTGTCTATGCAGTGGTATCTGGATCACAAGACTGGATGAAACTTTTTTGTTAGGTAATGCAGTTCACATATTGTCAAAAGTATTGGGATACCTGCCTTTATGTGCACATGAACTTTAATGGCATCCCAGTCTTGGTCTGTAGGGTTCAATATTGAGTTGCCCCACCCTTTGCAGCTATAACAGCTTCAACTCTTCTGGGAAGTCTGTCCACAAGGTTTAGGAGTGTGTCTATGGGAATGTTTGACCATTCTTCCAGAAGCGTTTTTGTGAGGTCAGGCACTGATGTTGGATGAAAAGGCCTGGCTTGCAATCTCCGCTTTAATTCATCCCTAAGGTGTTCTATTGGGCTGAGGTCAGGACTCTGTGCAGGCCAGTCAAGTTCCTCCAACCCAAACTCGCTCACCCATGTCTTTATGGGCCTTGTTTTGTGCACTGGTCCAAGTCATCTGGTGGAGGGGGGGGGGGGGGTTATGGTGTGAGGTGGTTCTTCAGGGGCTGGGCTTGGCCCCTTAGTTCCAGTAAAGGGAACTCTTAACCACCTAAGGACCGAGCCCATTTTTGACACATTTTGTTCACAAGTTAAAATCATTATATTTTTTTTAGCAAAGACTCTGGAGAATAAAATGGCGGTCATTGCAATATTTTTTGTCACGCGGTATTTGCTCAGCGGTCTTTCAAACGCCATTTTTTTTTTTTTTGAAAAATTACGAAAAATCACATTTCACTGCATTTCAAAAAAAAATAAACAGTAAAGTTAGCCCATTTTTTTGTATATTGTGAAAGATGATGTCACGTCAAGTAAATAGATACCCAACATGTTACTGTTTAAAATTGTGCACACCCACGGAATGGCGACAAACTAGGGTCAATAAAAATCTGCATAGGTGACGCTTTAAAAATTTTTAACGGTTGCCAGTTGAGAGTTAGAGAGTAGCTTTTTTTTAAAAAATTATTGCTCTCACTCTGGCAATTGCGGCCATTCCTCACATGTGTGGTTTGAACAGCGATTTAATTTGCGGGCATGACTTCTGTATATGTTTTTTTTAGTGTGCAAGCTCACAGCGACGGTTGCAGCTAAAATTTTATTTTTTTCCTATTTATTTATTTATTTATTTTTTTAAATTTTACCACAGGTTTTAAAAAAAAAAAAAAATCTGATCACTTTTATTGCTGTCACAAGCAATGTAAACATACCTTGTGACGGCAATAGGCAGTGACAGGTACTCTTTATGGAGGGATCGGGGGTCTAAAAGACCCTATACCCCTCCACTACACTTCCATGTATTCAAAACGCCGAAAACCGTATTTTTGAATACACTCACTTTTTAAATTCGGCGCCTTTAGCAGCCGAGTAACCTGGACGTAATGTTATGGACGTCTCCTCCGGGCTATGTCATCCCAAGACCCGCATTCGGCTTTGATCGGGACTCAATCCAGCCGGCGTGGAAGGCGGCAGGAGGGGGGGTGTCCCCTCCCGCTCGCTGGGGTAACGATCAAGTGGCCCCCTGAGCCACATCGTTCATTACCGCCAGAAAGCCAACTACCGGCTCTAAAAACCGGTACTGGGATGATGCCCCTAGCTAGAGGCATCACCCCGGTACAACCACCTAAAATCAGCGGACGTAGGGCTACGTCGATTTGCATCAAGTGGTTAAGGCAACATGCGTTTTTGCAAAATGCCGCGATTGCAGCGCGATATATCGCGGCAAAAATCACAGCGGGATTTGGGTGCTATTAAGAAGTAATGGCATCGCACACACGTCCTATGTTTTGGAATCGCAGGCAGGATCACCCAGGATTGAACGGAACCTTAAAGGGTATTTCTAGTTTTGCAGCCAAATTGGGATAACATCAGCATTATATTTCATTTACTTAACATAACTTGAAAAAATGTTTAAAAAATGCAGCTTACCTTTTGAGATGCTCTTTTCAGGATTTTCCAACAGGGAAAAATTCTACTGCATTCACACCGTTGCGCTGCATCTTTGGCGTAGTGTGATTGTATGCATGTTTTGCATGTGATTGTAGGTGCTCTCCCATTGACTTCTATTAGACTGTGCATTTTCATCAAAGCGCATCAAAGTCCTACATGCTGTATCTTTGATGCTCTTTCAGAAAATGCATCCAAACCGCAGTGCACCGATCTGAACACGCTCTTAGTTTTATTTGTTATAAGGGGGGCTTGGAGCCAATAACTAATGTCTGGCGGCAAATATCTCATCAGTTATATTAGATTTGAACACACTTGGGTAGATTTAGTAAAACTGGTGCACACAGAATCTCTTGCAGCTGTGCATAGTAACCAATCAGCTTCCAGGTTTTAGGCCTGGTTTACACTGGTGCGACAATTGCTCCGACTTTGATAGCACAAATAGCTCTCAAATTATGGCATGGGGTTCCCCCTCAAAATTCATACCAGACCTAGGGGTCTGGTATGGAATTGGAGGGGGAGGGAGTGATTTAACTACTTAAAAACTGTTAGTTGGAATTTGGCTTCAGTTTGTTAGTATATCTAAATCTGCTAATACATCTAACTCTCCCCTCCCCCAGACTGACAATGCTACTGTCCAATTGTAAATAAAAAAGATACCTCTGTGATGTGTTATGCACCTTGTTGGGCTCCAAGGTGGAGCTGTTGCTCCTTCATCCAGAGTGTAGGCACCCCATTATAGGAGGTGTGTTACTAGCCAGATCTAAAAAGACTAATGCAGCCACCACATCTTTTGATTGGTAAGCTGCAAAATATTGATGTAGCACCCTACAGGTAGGTGCTAGGTAAAAGTATAGTGGGTCTTGGCTGCCTAACAGCAGGATCATGATTTCAGCTGGCTGTCATGTCTCCCAGGTGTGTCTGCATGAGAGGGGAGTCTCCCCACTGGCTCCATGAGAGGATTCTCACTGGGCAGTGGAGGAAACCCAATCAGAGACACACTCAGGCCTGTATCTACCCCAGAAGGCAGATTCTGCCGCAGAGGATTCTGGGAGTGGGTATAAGTTTTGAGGGAACGCATGACGCAGAGTCCCAGGAGGAAGAGTACGGCTGTCTCTCCTCCTGTCAGAAGGATCAGGTGTTCCGTGTGACTGCCTGGGAATCCAGAGAATGCTGAGTTGAGCTGCAGAGAGGATCTGGTGTGCCGAGGACCAGTGGAGGAAGAGGGGTTCAGTTCCAGGAAAGCCTGCCAAGGTCGTGAGTACTGTGAACTGCACCTAGGGGTCTGCCAAGTGTAGAGGGGACCACTCCAGAGAAGAATACAGGAGTCAGCTAGCTGTAAAGGGGGTGCCTAGTCAGAGGACCCTGAAGTGTTAGCGGGGGTACCTAGTCAGAGGACCCTGAAGTGTAAAGGGGGTACCAGTGGTTGGGCCCTGAAGAGTCAGTGTACAGTGTTTAGTGTACAGAGTTAAGAGTTGAAGCAGCACAAGCAGTGACAGGGAGCTACCTCAGTCAGTGAAGGGCTGGAGGGAGCTGTTCAGTGACTTTTGAGCTACATCGAGTGTCAGGAGTCAAGTGTTCTACAGTCCTGGAGCTTCTGAGTTAACTAACAAGTTAAAGTCGAAGTTCTAGCACAAGTTCAGTATTCACAGTATCGTTGAGCGACAGGAAGCGCTAGTCGGCATTCAGCTGGCGTCAATACAGCGCCAATGGGCATTTTTCTGTACAGTGTCCCAGTCAAACCTAGTTGAGCCAGAGGAGTATCCCACTCATTCCCCTGTCCCATCCCCTGAATACAATAAAACAAAACAAACCAAAGATGCCGGGATGGTCATTGTCTCAGTTCTCACACCTGGGTTCACAACTTAAATGTGTTGGAAGTGTTACTGGTACTAATGGCAGACCCAAGGCCTGGAAACATTGCTACATTACATTTTTGGTTTGGGCTTAATACCGCTTTAAAAGTTTAGGAGCTGGGATTCTCCATTGTATATCAGTAAAGACTGGACTAAGCCAGTCTCCAGCCCAGCTATTAGGGCAGATCACACTGAGCTAGCTGAAAATTGCCTGAGGTCAGCCATAACACCTTCTCCTAACTCCAATAAATATAAAAATATCCTTTGCAGTGGGACTGCGCCTGAACTGCAAGGGATAATTGCTCATTTTGACTGGACGAGAGGAGAAACATTTTTACTTACCTAATCCTGCACTCCTTCAGCAGATGGCACTGCCCCACATGCCAGCGGTGGACTGTTCCCTGGCATCGACACGTCCAATGCAGGGCTTTGGACCCTTCTTTGGTCTTAATGATGTCAGGATCCTTGACCGCATGAGCGAAGGGGAGGAGAGCCTGTGGAAACTTGTCTAGCAGTGGGGAGGAGTGGAGGATCAGGTAAAAAAAATTGGGTTCCCCCTAGACCTAAACAAGCAACTAAAGCTTGCAGTGTGGGGGCACAGCCCCACTAAAATGGATCATATTTAATTGTCCAGAGTTAGGAAGCACTGTGTATTATGTGGGGTCATTCACAAAATACAATGCCTCTGTGAAAGGGCAGCACAGGGAAGAGGCAGGCAGAGTGGCTGTTGTGTGAGAAAGGAGCATCTCTCTAGCAATAGCTAAACCTCAGGCACTCTTACACTGTCAATTGTAAATAAAAAAGATACGGATGTGATGTGGTATGCACCTTGTTGGGCTTACCGTATAATTAACCAGCACATTAGAAAGCAGTTGAATTCCTGGAGTTCTGCTTTAATGCCCAGTATCTTACATACATTCATATTTCCATATAACAATGTTTCTCAATCCAGCAAATGGCATGTTATTTAGCAGAAAGAAAATATGATTTTTTTAGACACCAGACATGATTTTTGTGCTTTTGTGATTCTTTTAGGAGGTCTAATGTATGTTATTAGCCTTGTGAACTTTGTAATATAGGTGTGTTTTGTGTCTACCAGACTAGTGTTATATACGTTAATATAAGGTAGCTCCATCTCAGCAGTAATTATGGATTATGTACAAGTTTTGGTTGTGGGAGTTCAGTTTCAGTTGAAAAAATACAGACTCCCTCCAGATAGGCCCTCGGGCCAGTAGTAGTCATGGGACTGCATGGGAATTATGTTTGACCGTTGCATCAAGCGGATGTAGCAGTGGGGGGGGGGGGGGTTATATATCAGCGTTTCCCCTTCTTTATATTATACTGCATCCATGGATTACCGAGAGAGAGACTGGTTACTCCAGCGTTAGGACAGTGTTATGTGATCGTATTCTCCCACATTCTGAATATCTCTAGTAAGGTGAGATGTGACGGAATGGGATATTGTAGTATTTTGTGAACAATATCAGTTCTAGAGACGGTCAACACTTCCACATCCCAATATAAAATTCAAACCAAAGAACATATAAAGAGTATATAGGATATATCTCCAAAGAACAAGGGACTTTTGAGAAAGTGTTGACGTCAATGAGGTGAGCACAATACCACCTTGATTAAAATATATAAATTTTATTAGTATTCCAATTAAATTGGAATAAATCGTAATTGGAATACTAATAAAAGCTGTATGTTTTAATCAAGGTGGTATTGTGCTCACCTCATTGATGTCAACACTTCCTCTTGTTCTTTTGAGATATATCCTATATACTCTTTTTATGTTCTTTGGTTGGATACAATATCAGTTCTAGAGACGGTCAACACTTCCACATCCCAATATATAATTCAAACCAATGAACATATAAAGAGTATATAGGATATACTGTATCTCCAAAGAATAAGGGACTTTTGAGGAAGTGTTGACATATCCTATATACTCTTTTTATGTTCTTTGGTTGGCTTGGGATATTGTGTAGTCTCACCACTTGAGGACTTTTTCTTCTGTTATACTGTTTTTTTCTTTTCTTTTTCATTTTTATATTTCTTAAATGTGGATGATGATAAACTACGTTTAATGACAACATGTACTCGTGCGTGTCGCAAAAAATCCTGTAACCAGCAACTGTTATTTGTTACGATGGCAAATGCTGGCTTTGTATATTTTCTACAATTTTCTGAATGAGAATCATTGGAAACGAAAAAATACAGACTTACAGATGTGTATTGCGAGTCTTTTGCAGATCTTCTAGTGGAGGATTGTTACCTGCTGAATCCCTTCTTAGCTGGCCTGTGTTCTGTCAAATGTGCTTGGACTGCCAAATGTGTCACCTTCTATGGCTGCCCTTGGTGGCACATGAGATTTGTGAATTTTGGAGAAATAAGGTGGCACTGTGTTCAGTACAACTTCCCCATTTCCTCCACGCAGTTTGGAGCTTGTCAGGCCTTACTTTCATTTGAGAAAAATTGGGTGAATTGTAACATTATTATTATTATTATTATTATTATTTAGGATTTATATAGCGCCAAAAGTTTGCGCAGCACTTTACAATATAAAGGGAGACCATACAGCAACAATACCATTCAATACAAGAGGGTTAGGAAGGCCCTGCTCCTGCAAGCTTACAATCTAATAGGGAGGATAAGATCTATAGTTTACCCCCATGCTGTTATATTTCTCTGCTATACATAGGAACCCCAGGCCCTTTGACATTGGGCACCAATCTCATCTTTTTGCTCCAGAACAGGGATCCTCAAACTATGGCCCTCCAGCTGTTGCAGAACTACACATCCCATGAGGCATTGGAAAACTCTGACATTCACAGACATGACTAGGCATAATGGGAATTGTAGTTCCTGAACAACTGGAGGGTCGTGGTTTGAAGACCCCTGCTCCAGAATATTATATCAAACTGCCATAATCCTGGTCAGTGGTACAGAAATCTTGCATTATCAGCTAAACCTTTTTTCCTTGTTATGCTTTTTAATAGCTATTTACTACAGCATTTTCAAGACTGTAATGAGTCCTTATTAGGAGACATTCTGCTAACATATGGCCTTTATGTGCTTTAATGTTATTTTCTTATCTGCTGTTGTGGAACGGTACAAGTCATAAGGCACAAAAATCACATGCACAATTCAAATGAACATCTGGACCGGGTCTTGTGCACTGATGCATTGTTAGTCTGGCTGCCTTTCTAAATGAGAACTTTAGGCAAAATACAGCCTTCAGTAATAAAGAACTCACAAGAGTAGCTGCTTACCCATGTCCTCACTGGGGGGAAATTTATCAATTCTGTTGCACAGCAAGGCAATGCTAAACAGGAGCGGTGAGACAGATCAGGCAACAGATTTATTACAAGGTGACATCCACAGTCATAAATTCCTTACTCCTGCTGTAAAGTAGCACTGTCACAGAATGAAACCTGACCATGTGCGTCTGTTTAAAGTGAAAATCTGTTCCATCTTCAGTAATAAATCTGTCGCAGACCTGTGCAAATCTGTCACTGTCGGCTGCCTAGGAATACAGTTACACCCTGCATTGCAAACCTTTTGCAAAAGAGAGAGGCAGACTGATTTGCTTCTTTGTCACAAATTTGTCTGATAGATGTCCCCCTTTGTGTTTTTTGATGTTCTACAAAATGTATCAAAATCATTTTTTTTCTTATTTTTGGATAAATAGGTGTCAGTTTATTTTTTTGCTGTCCGTGTTTACGGCTGGTGAAACTCATCCTCTGTATTTTTTCAGGTGAACACTGTTTTAAAAAAAAATCAAAAAATGTAAATTGTCACTGGAATAGGAATGAGTTGGGGGGGGGGGGGGGGGGGGCTCACTTGTTCCAGAGATAACTATCTAAGGGAGATATACCCCCCCTCCCACTGGGAAAGATTTTATCTCACTTCCTGTGGGGTCTAAAAAGTAAAATAAAAGATAGGAAATCTACCAATGGGAATGACAAAAAAAAAAAGTGGGTGTCTACTACCCACTCTATCCAAATGAGAAAAAAAAAGTTAACATATTTAATTCAATTTCTATTTATTAAAAGTAACCTCAGAGGTCTTTTGGCTTTGTTTAGGCGTATATTCTTGACCACTATGGTTAAGAAATAATTAGCGATCTTGCCTAGTGATCTCACCGACTCAAATGCAGTGATAACAATTGACATTTGGATCTGGAAACTGCAAATGTTGAAGTTTAAAAAAAAAAATGTTTGAAAGTCCTGCCTAGGATTAGAAGAAGATCAGAAGATCCTAGATATTACCTCTATTAGCCAAAAAAGCCTCTCCTGTGCCCCTTTCTGATTTATTTTCAGTTTGCCACTGGAGGCTGAAATACCCTGGACAATATAGCTAAACTCCTTGCCATCTGCTGTTTCATTCTTGCACTGAAGGAACACTTGTCCTTTAAAGCCTAATTTCAGTTAAGTTTAGCTAAATAAATTTAATTTGTATCAAAACAAAAGGCTTGCAGTGTCTTACAGTTTGTATAGTTTCCTAAAGCAGCCACAGCCTGAGTAGAAAGCCTCTTGCTTGCCAGCATACTACAGAAAAGGACCATTACTCTCTGTGTGGAAGCAGTGATCTCTCTGCAGAGGTCCATCATGCCCCCTGCTGAGATAAACCTAGAGCTCCCCAATCTACAGGTAGTCTGAGGTTTTTAAAGGAATGCCGTGGCCTTTACAACTGAACAGTTTTATTTTTTCCTTATTGAAATTGCTATTTCATAAATATGACATTGTTGGCAAAAATCCACACTTAATTACAGAATTTTAAGATTTAAAGTAGGTTAATTGAAAGTTGACCTAAAAGCGTAATTTTATTATAACGTTATTGCCTTCTATTTTTAATTAAAATATTCAATATAGGGCAGTGATAATGAGAACACAGTTCCAAAGTCCTCATTACAGCTTTCAAAAACATTTTTAAAGCTAGCTGAAACTTAATAAATATCAGTTAAAAAAAAAAAACGAGTGGCATATTTTACATCTTTTTTGTAAGAAAATGTTCTACTTTATTTACATTTTTTTTGCCGATGCAGAGTTAAAGTGTTACTAAACCCACAACAGTAAAATCAGTCTGTATATGCAGTAAAGCATGCTTGTTATACTCACTGTGGAACCTAAGGGGTAATCCTCTGCATTGTGTAAAACGGCTGCTTGATCCTGTGTGCACAGATCCTCCTTTTCTTTCACTGAATCCAGAACAGGTCTGGATATAACAGAGCCTTTAGATTCAGGCTGCACATGCTCAGTTTGGTATGTATTGCTAGAGAGTTTTTTTTTTTTTCTTGGGAGAGTGCATGTGATCAACACAGGGCCAGACATAGGGTCAGGGATCCTGATAGGACAGCTCAGTGCAGTATGAAACCTCCTCCTACCAGGAACTGATAGAAGTCACAAGACTGCTATATACTGCTGAAGATAAAAGGTATTTAACAATTTATATTTACTAAAAGCAGTGCCATCTTAATAGCCTTATAGGCCCCCGGGCAATGCAGTGCACTGGGGCCCAGAGAGAGAGAAAGAGAGAGGGAGAGAGGGGGGAGAGAGGGAGAGAGAGGGGGAGAGAGATAGAGAGAGAGGGAGAGAGAGAGATGGAGAGATAGAGGGAGAGAGGGAGAGAGAGAATGTGGGGGGAGAGAGGGAGAGAGAGGGAGAGAGAGGGAGAGAGAGGGAGAGAGAGGGAGGGAGAGGGAGGGAGAGGGAGAGAGAGAGGGAGAGGGAGGGAGAGGGAGAGAGAGGGGGAGAGGGAGAGAGGGAGAGAGAGGGGGAGAGTGAGGGAGAGAGAGAGGGGGAGGGAGAGAGAGAGGGGGGAGAGTGAGGGAGAGAGAGAGAGGGGGAGAGTGAGGGAGAGAGAGAGAGGGGGAGAGTGAGGGAGAGAGAGAGAGGGGGAGAGTGAGGGAGAGAGAGAGAGGGGGGGGGAGAGAGGGGGGAGAGAGAGGGGGGAGAGAGAGATAGAGAGAGGGGGAGAGTGAGGGAGAGAGAGAGAGGGGGAGAGTGAGGGGCAGAGAGAGAGGGGGAGAGAGGGGAGAGAGAGAGAGAGAGAGAGAATAGGATGGCACACACAGTCGATGGAGAGAGAGTGAGAAAAAAGAAATCAAGCAGCTGCTGCAGTCAGCTTACCTTCCACAACGGCTGCACAGCACATGAAGGGAGGAGGTGGGTGGAGCCCATCTTCTAGGCGCGGACAGAGGAGGACAAGCCCACGAGGAGGATCCTCCTCCGCTGTGCATGATGGGTCCTCTCAGAACGTTACTGGTTGCTAGATGCCAATCGGCTGGCCTTCCTATCAACCAGTGTGCAGGGAGACTCAGAGCCACCGGCGGACAGCGGGGGGGCCCGGCGGACAACTGGGGGGGCCCTAGACCACCAGGTAAACTAATCTGGAGACTGGCCTGGGGGAGACAGTGTAATTGCCACCCTGTGTGTGGGGCCCCTTGGCAAGTGGGGCCCCCAGGCAAGCGCCGGGCGTGCCCAATGGAAAAGACGGCCCTGACTAAAAGGATTGTGTTTCCATCTCTGTGTACCGTGGGAGACCAGATATAGTGAATGCAGGCTCCTGGCTTTAAAGCACCCAGATAGAAAAGAATGTAAAATGGTGTAACAGTCATAATGAAAAGGACACATTTACAATAATATAAAGTGTTACCACAGCCTTTTTCTTGTGGCAGGTCATACAGGATTCATTTTTTTTTCATTCAACCAGTGGATTGAACAAAAAAGAACAGATTCTCCCATCCACACATTTAGTGTGGATGGGGGAATCGCACCCGCTGAGCTGGCGATTAGACTTCCCTGCCGGCACAATAAAAAGAGTAGTGTTGATGGCTATAGCCAGAGGCACTGATCTTTTGGGTAAAACCAGACAGGCTGGTTTTAAACAAGTCAATCAATAAATCGACTAGTGTACAACCAGCTAGCCCATACATGATTCTAAATTCAGCTGGTCCCTGCTGAACCAGCTGAATTTCCATCCATGATTAATCTAGCTGTAGTCTGAGTGGCATCTGCAAGTCTGATGATAACCAAAACAGTGGTATAC
This sequence comes from Pelophylax lessonae, assembly GCF_965119305.1. Classification (NCBI taxonomy): domain Eukaryota; kingdom Metazoa; phylum Chordata; class Amphibia; order Anura; family Ranidae; genus Pelophylax; species Pelophylax lessonae. The sequence continues at coordinate 482,008,162 of NC_138769.1, forward strand.
ATTGCACACTTTTTTCAGTTGCAATACTAAGACTGTTCTGGAAGGCAAAGGATCCCAGTTTCATGGAATTATCATGTGATCTCTTGCTGGCATTCTCTCACTAGTCTTCTGCTCAGCTGCTTACCCATATCTATCCATATGACAACCAGGTCCTAAGGGCTTATGTAGATTGATGTTGTTCTCAAATGCAGCCTTTCCAATTTAAGCACATTGCTGCTCAAATGCATGTGTTTGAATGCAAAATGCAGTGTTTGACAAGAAGCAGTTGTATACCTGTACCAGCGTTTTACCTGCTTGGCCTACAATTCAAATCCACCTTAGTGGGACATGCTCCATCCAAAGAAACCCATTACCAAGCAGATCAAATGCAGCCTCTGTACTGTCATCTACTCTTCCTTAAAAAAAAAATTAAATGGATGTCTGATGATCTGTCTTTTGATGTGCGTTTCTAACAATCTCCAAATGCAGGAAAATAATGTGTACATAAGACCTGATTGTGTCAGGACCTATGCATTTTGTAAGCATCTGAGGCTCACATATGTTGTGTTACCACATTCAGTCTTATGAAGGAAAGACTTCCTCAACTCCAGGACAAGGTTGATGATCCACCTTGTCAGGGAGATCTTCTCCTGACTGGACAATAGCATTGGGTGATTTAGGTATTGGATTTGCTTGTTCCACATTTTAAGGACATTGGATCAAATGAGTCTGGAGTGCAACAGGGAACTGGCTTGAGGCTGACAACCATGAGGCCCAGAACTCTCATGCAGAAACTAATTGAGGTGTTGTAACCTGAGGGTCTGAGAGCTAAATCTTAAAGGGATGGTCCTAGTAGTCCTGAGGGAGAAATATTCTGGCCTGGGATATGTTCAAGATTAGACTCAGGTACTCCAGACAATAAGAAGGCAGGAGGGCAGACTTTGGAAAGGTATTATCCAGGCAAAGGTTTGAAAGAACTGAATGGTTCATTGGATGTTGGCAGACAAAGTTCTGGCTGGGTCATCCAGGTAACCTGTGACTTACATTCCTTGGGTTCGTAAGAAGAGCCAAAAGAAGGGCAAATTGTATTGTGAACACTTTGGGTGCAGAGCAGAGCCAAAATGGCAGTGCCATGACCTGGAAGTGGTGGTCTCCAACAGCAAAATGCAGAAAGTGGTAATGAGATGAGAATATGGGAAAATATAAACATCATGCAGGGCAGTCATAAACCAAGCCATAAATATTAATAAATATTCCAATATTGATTAACCCTCCACACAGTAAAATACATTTCTATAGTGAAAAATTATATCTGTAAAAAGCCTCATAAACTAGACAGTGTTCATAAATCATCCTCCTATATTCTTCAACCTCCTGAAAAGGTGCCAAACTTCAAAACTTGAAATTTGGCACCTTTTAAGAGGTTGATGAATAGAGAAGAATGATTTATGGGTCTGTTTAGTTTAAGACTTTTCATTGATACAACCTTTCACTGTAGGAATTTCTTTTAGAGCCCATTCACACTAGAAACTGCATGTGAATCACACAACAACATGCTATTTTGTGCAGTGCATATTCATTCATTTTGAATGGGCTGAAATCGCACTGCACCGTACCATGCGATCCGGTAAGGACAAATACATTGCATTTGCGACCTACGTTTTTCATTAACTTTGCACTAACACCAAACTGCAGACTGCAAGGGCAGTGCGATTTGAATGCGCTGCCTGAATCTGACACAGAATGTGGGTTTTCCACACCGCATTTAAAGCCCTTACTATGTGAAGGTTTTAACATTATTAGTATATTCAGGGCTTTTTTTCTCCGGGAATAGGTGCAGGTACTCCCCTCTTCTGAGTCACCCCTTGTCTCCACTCCCTACCCACCTGCTGTCCTTTGGTTCCACCCTCTGCCCACCTCCCAGTACCCCCCTTTTAGAGAATACAGAACCAAGTATCATATTGTGGTTGTAGGTAATTTGTATGGAATTTGTTAATGATAACTAGAAAAGCAGTAAAATAGATCCCCTGGAATCAGCAACAATAGACCCCCCCCCAACAATAGATCCCCTCAGCAGCAATAAATGACACCTTCTCCTAACTCCAATAAATATAAAAATATCCTTTGCAGTGGGACTGCGCCTGAACTGCAAGGGATAATTGCTCATTTTGACTAGACGAGAGGAGAAACATTTTTACTTACGTAATCCTGCACTCCTTCAGCAGATGGCACTGCCCCACATGCCAGTGGTGGACTGTTCCCTGGCATCAACATGTCCAATGCAGGGCTATGGACCCTTCTTTGGTCTTAATGATGTCAGGATCCTTGACCGCATGAGCGCAGGGGAGGGGAGCCTGTGGAAACTTGTCTAGCAGTGGGGAGGAGTGGAGGATCAGGTAAAAAAAAATGGGTTTCCCCTAGACCTAAACAAGCAACTAAAGCTTGCAGTGTGGTGGCACAGCCCCACTAAAATGGATCATATTTAATTGTCCAGAGTTGGGAAGCACTGTGTATTATGTGGGGGTCATTCACAAAATACAATGCTTCTGTGAAAGAGCAGCACAGGGAAGAGGCAGGCAGAGTGGCTGCTGTGTAAGAAAGGAGCATCTCTCTAGCAATAGCTAAACCTCCGGCACTCTTACACTGTCAATTGTAAATAAAAAAGATACGTCTGTGATGTGGTATGCACCTTGTTGGGCTTACCGTATAATTAACCAGCACATTTTAGAAAGCAGCTGGAGTTCTGCTTTAATGGCTTATATTTTACATACATCCATATTTCCAATGTTTATCATATATACCATATACCAATGTTTATCAATCCAGCAAATGGCATGTTATTTAGCAGAAAGAAAATATGATTTTTTTTAGACACCAGACATGATTTTTGTGCTTTTGTAATTCTTTTAGGAGGTCTAATGTATGTTATTAGCCTTGTGAACCTTGTAATATAGGTGTGTTTTGTGTGTACCAGACTAGTGTTATATATGTTAATATAAGGTAACTCCATCTCAGCAGTAATTATGCATTATGTACAAGGTTTGGTTGTGGGAGTTCAGTTTCAGTTGAAAAAAAATGGACTCCCTCCAGATAGGCCCTCGGGCCAATAGTAGTCATGGGACTGCATGGGAATTATGTTTGACTGTTGCATCAAATGGATGAAGCAGTGGGGGGGGGGGGTTATATCTCAGTGTTTCCCCTTCTATATATTATCCTGCATCCATGAATTACCAAGAGAGAGACTGGTTACTCCAGCGTTAGGACTGCTTTATGTGATCGTCTTCTCCCACATTCTGAATATCTCTAGTAAGGTGAGATGTGACGGAATGGAATATTGTAGTATTTTGTGAACAATATCAGTTCTAGAGATGGTCAACACTTCCACATCCCAATATATAATTCAAACCAAAGAACATTTAGAGAGTATATAGGATATATCTCCAAAGAACAAGGGACTTTTGAGGAAGTGTTGACGTCAATGAGTTGAGCACAATACCACCATGATTAAAATATATACATTTTATTAGTATTCCAATTAAATTGGAATAAATCGTAATTGGAATACTAATAAAAGCTGTATGTTTTAATCAAGGTGGTATTGTGCTCACCTCATTGACGTCAACACTTCCTCAGAAATCCCTTGTTCTTTTGAGATATATCCTATATACTCTTTTTATGTTCTTTGGTTGGATACAATATCAGTTCTAGAGACGGTCAACACTTCAACATCCCAATATATAATTCAAACCAAAGAACATATAAAGAGCAGAGCCAAAATGGCAGTGCCATGACCTGGAAGTGGTGGTCTCCTACAGCAAAATGAAGAAAGTGGTAATGAGATGAGAAAATGGCAAAATATAAACATCATGCAGGGCAGTCATAAACCAAGCCGTAAATATTAATAAATATTCAAATATTGATTAACCCTCCACACAGTAAAATACATTTCTATAGTGAAAAATTATATCTGTAAAAAGCCTCATAAACTAGACAGTGTTCATAAATCATCCTCCTATATTCTTCAACCTCTTGAAAAGGTGCCAAACTTCAAAACTTGAAATTTGGCACCTTTTAAGAGGTTGATGAATATAGAATGATGATTTATGGGGACTGTTTAGTTTAAGACTGTTCATTGATACAACCTTTCACTGTAGGAATTTCTTTTAGAGCCCATTCACGCTAGAAACTGCATGTGAATCACACAACAACGTGCATTTCGTGCAGTGCATATTCATTCATTTTGAATGGGCTGAAATCGCACTGCACCGTACCATGCGATCCGGTAAGGACAAATACATTGCATTTGCGACCTACGTTTGTACTTTGCACTAACACCAAACTGCAGACTGCAAGGGCAGTGCGATTTGAATGCGCTGCCTGAATCTGACACAGAATGTGGGTTTTCCACACCGCATTTAAAGCCCTTACCATGTGAAGGTTTTAACATTATTATTATATTCAGGGCTTTTTTTCACCGAGAATAGGTGCAGGTACTCCCCTCTTCTGAGTCACCCCTTGTCTCCACTCCCTACCCACCTGCTGTCCTTTGGTTCCACCCTCTGCCCACCTCCCAGTACCCCCCTTTTAGAGAATACAGAACCAAGTATCATGTTGTGGTTGTAGGTAATTTGTATGGAATTTGTTAATGATAACTAGAAAAGCAGTAAAATAGATCCCCTGGAATCAGCAACAATAGACCCCCCCCAACAATAGATCCCCTCAGCAGCAATAAATATTCCCCTGCAACAATAGAAAAAACAGTAAAATAGATCCCCTGCAATCAGCAACAATAGACTCCCAACAACACTAGCCCCCCAGCAACAATAAATCCTCCCCTGCAACAATCGCCCCCCCCAATAAATCCTCCCCTGCAACAATAGATCCCCCCCAACAACAATAGTTCCCCCAAGCAACAATAAATCGTCCACTGCAAAAAAAGTCCCACCCACAACAGAATGCCTGCCAGCAACAATAGATTCACCCCTGCAACAATAGATCCCCCAGCAGCCAGCATAAATAGGCCCTTCAGCTCACCCCACTGGCCCCAGCACCCCTTTGCTATTGTATACATTCAGACTGGAGGTGCCGGAACTGCGTTCCCCCGCGTTCCCGCTGAAAAAAAGCCCTAAGTATATTTATTGATTGTTATGCTGTTTCAGTTTTTGACACTACACTGCCTAATTTTTACATGGTATTAGTGTAAAGAGCAGCTAGAGCACTTGTTTGGTAATCTGCAGTTGTTTTCACATTTATAGTATAATTATAATAGTGCAGATTCTTTATATATACTGAAATGGGAATATGGAGAAAAGCATCTTGCAATCACTTTGTCTGATTGAAGCAATGACAGATCTTGGTGATTATATTCAGAATTTTTGAACACAAAGAAACTGGTTTATGGATTTTAGGTCCAGTGGATGGTGGATGCTCTCATTTGGTTTTGAGACCGTGAATAGGTTTGGGTAGAAAGTAACCCTGAAACTGTTCTTATAAAGCAGATCATGGCAAATTAGGGCCTCAGGGCCGCATCCAGTCTGTCACCTTTCTCAGTGAGGAAGCTAACCTGCTCAGGGAGGCCTGCTAATAGATATCTGTGTGAGAGCTGTGAGAACTGGAGAGTGGGAGCCTGACGAGCTGATTAGTACAGCAGGGTTGATCAGTTCTACGAGTCCTGATGCTTTCCTGCTACTCTTACCCAGCCACGTTTTTCCTATGTTAGCGCCAGCACGCTGAAAACCCCAGGAGCTATGCACCTGGTATTCAATCCAGGTTAGAATCTGCAGAAATCCCAAATGTACCAATCTCAGGCTCTCTCCTACTAGTCGCGGTGCTTGCAGCTCTGCCAGTTATCTCTCTGAGCCTGTCAGTCACACATCAACTCTCAGAATGGCAGATTAGTTAAAGTGGTTGTAAATGCAGAAGGCTTTTTACCTTGCTGCATTCTATGCAGTAAGGTTAAAAAAACTCTTCTGCATGCAGCTTCCCCTGCAGCCCCCCAATACTTACCGGAGCATGATCTTGATCCAGTGATGTGCACGAGAGGGAAGGCTCTCTCGGGCCTCTCACTCTTGATTGGCTTTGATACAGCAGCAGGAGCCATTGGCTCCAGCTGCTGTAAATCAGAGGAAGTGAGGAGGGAGCAGGGGGCCGGGCCAAGTCCTGCTCTGTGTGTGTTATGGACACTCAGAACTGGGCTCGGGAGCTAGCCATAACAAGTGCCCCCCATAACAAGTGGCTTGCTGTGGGGGCACTCGGCGGGGGCTGGAGACAGGAGCACCAGTGGGGGACCCGTGAAGAGGAGGATAGGGGCTGCTCTGTGCTAAACTATTGCACAGAGCAGGTAAGTATAAAATGTTTCTTGTTTTACATAGTTACAAAGTTTGTCAGGTTGAAAAAAGACACACGTCCATCTAGTTCAACCAAACTAAAAACAAAAAAAACACACACACATTACTATTACTTTATTTGACCCTGTACCTGTCAGCTTCCTCACTGCTTTTACTAGCCTGCCCTACACCAACATTTTGATCAGCAGAGGGCACTTCTTTAATACTGTGTGGTGAGGGCTCCCGCGCTCTCACTTTAATTGTAAAAATATTCAAACAGTCGTCAAGCACCGGTATAGCTAATCTGTGGCTACTAGAGTAATGAAAATGTAGTGATGTGGTGCTGTGTTATTAGAATAAGAAAATAGATGTAAACTGTGTACTACTGGTCTTAAAAAAATCAGCAACATTCAGTGATAATATAAATGCAGCAGCAGCAAACAAATAGTGAAACAAATACAATATTATCCAAATAAAAATAGCAATACTGTTAAATCTGCCTGATGTGCTCAAATAAACAATAGTGCAAATGGTGAAAAAAAACAAACAATAAAGTGAACAAATTGTCCTTTTCCAATATGTCTAGAATATTCAATCAGCTTTTTCCCTTCACAGTGTGATGTGAATGACCACTAGACATTGAAACAAATCACAGCAAATCTTCAGTGTGATGACACTTCTGTGCTCACAGGCCGCTCACCATACTGCTGTAAGGTAACAGCATTGGGTTTGTGTGTCTTTAAGAGGTGGCTCCCAGTTTCTCTGCTCTCATCTGGGGGCCTTTGCTCTTTTTAACTGGCTCCTGAAACTGATATGTCTTCTCTGTGGTCCTCCTGAGGTTCCTCTTCAAAGCACTCTGTAAAATGTGCGGGTACAAAAAGGGGTCTCCATAGTGTAATCTAGTTTTTTAAAAGTTTATTAACTTTAAAGATTATTCACTTTTTTCACAATGTAAAACCAGCATAATCCACGAGCACGGAGCTTGTCAAACGTCACTTCTGGTATGCCTCTTCCCTACGCGTTGCGTCACGGGTACGTGACTTCATTAGGGGATTACATCTATTTTCTTGTTTTATTAGCGCAGTACCACATCACTACAACTCATTTTTTACTGCTTCTAATAATTGTGAGTGTGTACACTATTTCATGAGCAGTTATACCTGTTATTCCTAGTGCCAGGTGATTTTGTTTTTCTTTATGTTTTTGTTCTCATGGACTCCCCAGTCCAGTATTGTTCACCTAAGGCTGCTGGTTTAATCAAAATATTTTTTACTATACAACAAACGTTGGTTTGGCCCTCCACAACAATCCCAATTTCTCATTTCGCCCCTAGGGAAAAATAATTGCCCACCCCTGTTCTAAAGGAACTGGTACAACCTCATCTTGTGCTTGAAGTTGGTGCAAAGAAGTCATCAAATCTACCTTTCTTTGGTCTGAGACTGGCAGATTATAAGGTAAAAAGCAAGGTGGGCAGGAATAGAAACTCTATTTTTTTTTTAAATTTTTAATGAGGTGAATAGGCATGCATACAGAATAATATTTTGAACACTTTGATATAACTTGTTTCAAAGCATTCAGTTTTGCATTTTGATTGATATCTCAGATTTGTTCTATATTAGGGTAAAGAATTGAGAGATAGTAGTGAAGAGGAGGGAAGAGGGGGAGGGGAAAAAGTTTGAGAGAGAAGAAAAGGTAAGGGGAAGGGGGAAGTTTGTAGATCTGTGCCATGTATCGGGATCCCAAGCTATGTCATATAAAGAGGTTACGTATAAATGAGAAACTGTATGGAAGGTAATAGTGTCATTAAGGCATTTCCCATTGTGGAGATGAAACATTAGAGCCTGGATTGGGATTAGAACTATTCAGTGGATATTATTTCTGCATAGCGAGAAGTGGATTCCCCATTGTAATTCCATCTCCCATTTGTGTATATACGGAGGATAATCCATTCCATCTAGGTCTAGTAGGGCTGTGTAGAATTGGGAGATACCCCTAGAGAATCTATTTTTTGAGGCAAAGATGAGTTCAATGAGTTATAAGTCCTTGTAAGAGCTTAGAGGTTTTGTAGGGACACGTATAAATTGGGATAATTCGTTGTAGCGCCATTTGTCTAGTTTGGTAAGAGTAGAGGGTGGTTTGAGTATATGTAGTGGTAAGTTTTATATCTTGTAATACCTGATGCTGGAGAAGTTGGTAGGAAGTGGTCCACGAAAGAAAACCTTTGTCAATCAGTCCTGGTTTAAAGAAAGTGTGGCCTAGAAGTGGTAGAAGGGGAGAGTTGTAATTTCCATGAGAATTTTTTATGATGTTGTCCCAAATGGTCAGAGATGAGAATGTCAGAGTGGAGGTAGTATCGGACAAGTTTCAATATTGTTGAGGATTGACTAAGGTGATATTCCAGTTGGATCTATAGTTTGTCTTGATGATGGAAGGACTATTCTGCAATTCTAGTGAGTAGAACTGCATGGTAGTAACGTTTAAGGTCAGGTAAGGCAAGACCCCCTCGGCGTTTAGATCTGATGAGTACTCTTTTGGATATTGGAGGTTTGGAGTATTTCCAAATATAAATGCCTATACAGGACTGGAGAATGGTAAAATAGCCCAGAGGAACACAGAAGGGGATCAAGCAGAGCAGGCGAGGCAACACATTAATTTTTTTTTTACATTTATTTTACCCAACCATGTGTGTGCAAGGGAGTTCCATAGATTAAGTCATGTCGGATAGCGTTAAGTAGGGGCATGTCATTTATTTGGAAACATTTTGAAAGGGAGGAAGTCAGTGATATTCTAAGATATTGTAATGATGAGCTGTGCCAGGCGAATGGGAAGTTCTCTCTTAATATTTGTGCGTCTCTCTGCGGCACAGTGAGGTTAAGTATCTCTGAGTTGGCGAGATTGATCTAGAAATTCGTGATTGCCCCAAAGGTAGAGAAGACTGCCAATAAATTGGGTAAGGTAATTTTTGGTTTTGTCATCTGCGTATGCAGCATATTTATGTTCCTTTGGACTCGTCCTAATAACGTGTATATTGGGATCTTTTTTAATAAAACAGAGTGAGGGAGAGCGCAAATAATGAGGGAGATAATGGACAGCCTTGTCGTGTGCCATTGTGTAGGGTGAAAGAGTTGCTGAGTATACCATTGACTCTAATCTTGGCTGTCGGGTGGTTAAATATGGCTGCGACGCGTATATTCATCTGGTGGCCAAAGCCAAGGTGTGATAATACCGCTAGCAAGTATTTCCAGTCCACCCTGTGAAATGCTTTTTCAGCATAGGTTGAAAGAAGTAAGGTGGGCTGGGAGCAAAGTTTAGTGTGTGCAATCAGCATTAGGGTCCTAAGGGAAGCAAACAATTTGCCAAGACTTTAGATGCACAGGAGTAGGGAGTTGGCGCTGCCCAATGGAGTATGATCTAGTAAAGACGCACTTTAGTGGGGGTCATAAATTAAGTTGATGTGTGTATATATATATATATATATATATATATATATATTTAACCCCTCTGAAAACTAGGTAGTATATTCAAGTTATGCATAAATCTAATTATTACCACTATATAAATAAATACATAAATAAATGTTGCAATAAGGTGACTATGTGGCATAAAATAAGGTGATAAGGTGACTTGGCACAAATAAATATATTATAAATATATTATAATAATATTAAAAATAATAAATAGCCAATAGTTGATAATAAAACAGACTGATACAAATTGGTGGTAATATGTGAATAAATTATATATAAAAAAACGCTAAATAAGCAGTCAGTGCAGCAGTGTACTAAACACAATGGGTATATACACTGAAGAAAGTGCACAGTGAATAAGGTGTGGGGGTGACTATATAAATGACTCTTGGTATACCAAACAAAGTGCGAATTAGGATATGCACAGTGATATCTCCTGGGATAAAAGTGCATAAATCACAGTAAAAAAGTTCATAGGTGAAAGTGCTTGATCTTCAGGTGGCAATCCCAAAACTCTTCTTGTACAAAGGAAGGGTGCCCAGGATGGTTGTAAAAATGATTGCACTGAACGGAGTGCCCAACACCAAACAGGGGTGTTAAGCAGGGTATATAAAAGCTGTATACCACAGCATGGGGGTAAAAGCTCCTGTCAGTCCTCTGCTTCCGTACTCCTCAGTGTTAAGGGAGGGAGGGGACAGTGCTGTTTCCACAATATTCCACTTGCTCTCAGGTTAGGCTCCGGTGATGATGTGTATAAAATGAATAAGGGGGGACATATAGTGTGATACCGTAATATAATTTATTCAAATTGTCATAAGATAGGGTACTCACATTTGCAATAGTAAAGAATCAGCATAAAAAAGTATCCCTGTATCGGGAGAAAGCATGCAGGTAGTCGGCCGTACGTAGTTCCGGAACGCGATGCATTCCACAATAGCTCCGGATCAGGAAGTGACGCAACTACGCCAAGACTTGTACATAGGTTTTAGCATCAGTGTTCAATAGGGAGATGGGTCTGTAACTACTGCAGCATGTAGGGTCTTTACCCAGTTTGGGAATGATAATTTGTACGTGCAGGGTTTCGGGTCTAAATGAACCTCCCTCGGATACAAAATTGGCATATTTAGTTAGGTGAGGAAGTAGGGTGTGTTGGAAAATGTTATAATATTTGGCAGTATAGCCATCTGGACTGGGTGCCTTGTCGGATGCTAATGGTTTCACAACCTTGCCTATCTCCTCTTCCGAAATGGGGTCCTCCAGTTTTTGCAGTCTGTCAATGGGAAGAATGGGGAGATTTACTTTAGACAAGAAGTCCGTTATTTATGTATAGTGGACGTATGTGTCAGATGTTGGATGTTCTTTTTGGACGTTATATAGGCGTTGGTAGTAGTCCCTAAAGGTTTTAGCAATGTCAGATGACGAGTAAGCTAAGGCAACTGCATTGGTTTTAATTTTGGAAATAAAAAGGGATGACTATGGGCTGTTAACTTGTCGGGTTTATTGCCCCATTCGTAAATCTCTTTGGACACCAAGTGAAAGACACGCTTATTTTCAAGGTATAGGAGAGCTTAGTTCATCTTGTTTTGCTACAAGTTGGGAAAGTATAGCCTTGTGATTGGTGTGTTTATTGGTGTGTCGCAGCGCCTCATTAAGCAGGATGGCATGTTCTTTTTTCTTATGTGATCCTAACTTAATCAGCTTGCCCCGCATGAAGGCTTTATGTGCTTCCCAAAGTGTTAAGGGGGAGATATTTTCCATGTCATTATCAATTAAATACTGTTGGATATGTTTATCTAGTATAGAGACGTTGCACGGGTTGGAGAGAAGAGAGTTATTGAGTTTCCAATTGTTTTTTTGGGGGATCATGTCAGAATAATAAATTTTGCTGCGATGGGGGCGTGGTCAGATAGAGTGACTACCTCTGTGTTGGCCTTTGTAACCCACTCTAGGTGATGATGGTGTACAAAAATGTAGTCGATCCTCAAGTACGTGGAGTGCAGTATGGAGAAATGAGAGTAATCCCATCCCGTTGGGCGTCGTGTTCGCCAGGTGTCCATCGGTGTTTGTGTAAGCATCTATGCATGTAAGCCAATTTTTTGTTGGTGAGCTAAGTGGAGCCTCGAGATTTATCAATATGGGGGTAAAGGGCCATATTGAGGTCTCCAGCAAAAATCACTAGTCCCTGAGCAAAGGTGGATAGCTTACCTAGCATTTGCGATAGGAAATCAACCTGCTGCTGGTTAGGTGAATGAGCAGAGTACAAAGGGTGTTCCCAATGAGTCCCTTCAGAAATAAAAATCTACCTTGGAGGTCTGCCACCATGTCCTGTAATTGAAAGTTGACATTCCTATAAAACCCAGTGGCGACTCCTTTTGCCTTATGAATATCAGAAAGGCTACAATACCAAGTGGGAAAAGTTTTGGAGGCGATTCTGGCAGAAGTGGAGTAGGTAAGATTTGTCTCTTGTAAAAATGTCACAAGAGAGACGCTGAAGTTCACGCAATAGTTGATGCCTCTTGCCCGCAGCGTGTGAACCACGTACTGTACATTGTATCATGAGGTGTTTAAAGTCACCATGGGGAGATAGGAGAGGATACAGCTTCTAATTTATATATCTAGGATCTCAAGCATGGGGAATAGCGAGAAGGTGAGTATTGGAAGCGGAAAGTAGATAGTAGGAGGAAAAAGATAGGAAGAGAGAAATGCAAAGAGAAGTACCAAACAACATTAGGTAAGTCACACAAATGAATGCAGTGGTAGACTGGGGATTGAACGTCCTGTCTAGGGCCCCCACCATCAGAGAGTGGTTTGAAGACAGGCAGGTATACTTGCCATCCTGGGAGGTCAGGTGGATCAATTTGCAGATCGTGGCAAAACTTTTCCAATTCCTCAGGGAAGCGTAGGGTGGAGGATCTACCTTCTTTAAAAGCGATGAGGCATGCAGGGAATCCCCATCTGTAGGTCACATTAACTTGACATATTTTGTCCAGAGGATAAATTCGGAGTCTGTGTTTTAACCATGGAATCTTGCCAACATCCCTAGTAAATATTGAACAATGGAGAACCCCTGAGGATTGGGACTTTGAACGGCAAGAACCAGGACTTGAGTATGAAAATGTATAAATTTTATTACAAATATTACAAGAATGAAATATACAAAAACAAAAATAACATGGATGATAAAAACATGGTCATAAATACGTCTTGGAACCGAGAGGGTCTGAGGTGTCTGGATCGGACTAGACGCGTTTCGGTCCAAATGCCTTTCTCGATAGTCCAGAAAACACCAGAGCTCAGACAGATATGCAAAAGCCTCTGTGAATACCAGGACGGAGGACCAGGTAGATGGACCTTAAAGGGTGAGAAAAAGCGCCTTCAGGTGTCTTTGGCCGCAGGTAGTATGTGCCGAATTGGCTAGGTCTATAAAAGATAGGCCTGAAACAATTTATGTATCTATATGGGCTTCCAAAGGGAGATTGGATGGTTGTAAGCCAAATAAATGATGGCTATTACAGGTGACAGTGAGAAAGAGCCCCCCGATCAAAATTCCCACGAGGATCTCCAAAGCGAGGTCAAAAACACAGGTCGTCTGTAGATTTGTAATAGAGTAGAAGTATCTCCAAATATATATAGTGCTGGGACCACCTAGTATACTGTCACCTACTGGACACTTGACAAATGTGCTCATATACTGTATTCATTTTACATGTACAATATGTCATTTTCATTTGCATTGAGTTTTAATAAATATTACACTCAGGTAATGGGTCTCTCTTTCTTTATTTTTTGGTTTTACCATTTTCTGCTGGTGGGAACTGTCCTAGATCCCTCTGGAAGGAGAAACTGCTGATGCTAACATGGACTCATTGTTCTGATATATTAATTTTTCCTTGTTTGTGTTTTATATGATTTGAATTTGTGTGCTAGAACTGGTTTGCACCTGGGTGTGTACTTTACATAGCTGAGAATATTGGGGTAGTGAGTGAAGTTTTGTTTATTTTAACAAATGCACTTCCTGGTGAACCAAAGTATTTTCTTTGATTGTACGCTCCTTGAGGGCAGGGACTGATGTGAATGTGTAGGGACTGATGTGAATGTGTAATGTATATGTAAAGCGCTGCGTAAATTGACAGCGCTATATAAGTACCTGAAATAATAATAATGATATTCAGACTTCCTGTGTATGTCACTTGTCACTTTTACTCTCTTACAGGCCAAGGCATTATGTTACTTCTTGGAAGAAAACCAAGATGAATTTGACTTGAGAAACAAGAAGGTTCTTGAAATCGGCTCTGGAACAGGACTGGTATCGATTGTTGCATGCATCTTAGGTCTGTGACTGGTCTACTATTTGGTGTGCTTATACTAACCACAGATGAAATCACATATCAACTTTAAGCAATTTTTAATAGCTTTCTTGCTTCAATATGCATTACTAACACTTGTACAGTACAGTATGATACCCATTTCCTCTTCCAGGAGCTCATGCACTAGTAACTGACTTGCCCAATGTACTTGGCAATCTGAGATTTAATGTGGCAAGAAACACAAGAGGGCGATGTTTGCATATGCCCGAAGTAAAAGAACTGATATGGGGTCAAGACCTTGAATCCAACTACCCCAAAATCACTTGTGCGTATGATTATATTCTTGCGGCGGATGTAGTCTACCACCATACGTGTCTGGACCAACTTCTGGAAACTATGAAACACCTGTGCCAGCCTGGAACACAGTTAATATGGGCTAATAAATTCAGATTTAATACTGATTTTGATTTTTTAGCAAGGTTTAACAAGTCTTTTCACACAGAAGTGCTGGCAGAATTCCCAGATTTAGAGGTTAAAATCTTCAAAGCAAGACATAAAATAGATTAGACATACATGGCAAGTTATTTATTAAGATTGCGTGTATTTTTAAATAACTGTTTGTTGCAGTTTGCAGTAATAACTGTCGGAAACACCAGTAGCTGAATTTCTTATAAGTAGCTAACATAAAGTAGAAGAAATTAGAGCATTATTAATACTTTATTTGAAATCACTTTCATTAACAGGTGTTAAACAAGCTTTTCTACATTAAAGTTGAATTTATGGGCACTGGAAAAAATGACAAAAATGATGCAATCTATCACTAGCATTGACACAGCAGTTTTTGTTTTTTAATCTTATTACCATAATTGTATTTGTTTTTATTATGACAGATCTGTTGATCTTGTACTTCCTGTAACAGGGTAAATATGGTGATCATTTTACAGTAAAATTTCTTGCCGAAAAATCATTTGAAAATCTGTCATTTGGTCCGATCGTTCATTTTTCGTCCAGTTAATGGGCACAAATAGAAAATCGATTTTTACTTTTCAGAACCGAAAATTGAACAAACAGTTTGGAAAATTCTGCCGAACAATAAATTGAAAGGTTAATGTGTTTCTTGGCCGAACTGTTTGCACTAGGCATATGTGACAAACTGAATGAAAAATGTTCATTGAACGATTTATCGGTTGAAATTTGGTCATTACATGATGGCACAATCCTCTACCCTCACGGCCGATTTTTCGTTTTTCTAATGATTTTTCGGCTAGTCTAGCTTTATCCTGTTGACAAGCCAGTTTTAGACGGACATATGGTCTCAAATAGATGCTAAATCTATAACAAGCTTATTAAAGCCCGATTCTAGTCAACGTTTTTTGGAAGTATGTTTAAACCTGAAAAAAAAATGTTCATGTATTGCAGTTTATTGGCCTTAGATTTGATAGCTGGATTCGTTTTCAAGCCAACTTCATTTTCAGCAAGTACAGAAAATACGTGTTGAACTTGCCAGAAAATACAGTGTCCTTGTCACTTCCTTTAAACTGAAAAAAACAACACAAACATCCTTATTTTTTGTGTAAACTAGTAGTCCTTTCAGTCCTACATGTATTGGAAATAAACAAAGATAGATATGTTTAACCACTTGCCTACTGGGCACTTTCACCCCCTTCCTGACTAGGCCAATCCTCAGCTTTCAGTGCTATCACACTTTGAGAACTGCGTGGCCATGCAACACTGTACCCATATGAAATTGTTATAATTTTTTTTTTGTGACCGAACTTTCTTTTGGTGGTGTTTATTCACCACTGGGTTTTTATTTTGCTAAACAAAAAAAGACTGAACATTTTGAAAAAATAATTTTATTTTCTTAGTTTCTGTTATAAAAGTTTGCAAATAACTGATGGGCACTGATGAGGCTGCACTGATCATCAGTGTTAAGGCCCGTACACACAATAGGAAAGTCGGAAGTAAAATTTAGTCCAACGAACGATCTGCCAATTTTCGGATCGTTAGTATAGTGCTTTCCACAGCCGATTACGTATTTTCGTACAACAAAAACTGGATGTGCAGGCTATAAAATATTTATTGTACGTGAACACAACGTCCGATTTTCGTTTAATCAGTTCAGTTTTCGTCCGAAAAAAATCATAAGAGCAAGACTAGGCATGCTCGGAAACTAAAGAATACATACAAAACAATTCAACACATGACATCACTTCTGAAGTTGAATTCTGTCGTATGAGAATTTTTGTATGAAAGTAACCTGTTCACTTTCCATATGAGACAAGCATGCAACAAAAAACTAAAGAAAATTTGTCCAATAATCTGATCGTGTGAACGAGGCTTAGATGAGTGCTGTCACAGGATAGCCGGTTACCTGCTTTCTTTACCTCACACCCGGGACATCGCTGAGGAAAGGAAATTACTATTACCGGTGTTCCGTGAAAAAACCATACCCGTGAGAAAACCATACCCTCTTCACTTCCGGTGCACCTACGGAGGGTATGGATTTCTCACGCTAGTTACACTTGCGGCGGTTACATTAAAACAGCTCCTCTGCAACATAAATCATCTCCGCTCCTTCCCCTGTCACTTCCCTGCTCTCAGGTAATAAATATAAAAGCGGATCACGGAGCCGCGATCGCCGTCATTTACATCTCATACACCCGCCACCGATTTTATATTTATTAGACGAGATCAGGCAAGTCACAGGGATAGGAGAGGAGATGATTGATGTTGCAGCCAAACTGTTTTAATGTTACCGCCGCAAGTATAACATTACACACAGTGCCGTGATAATTTCCTACCCTCCGAGCATGCGCACTTGCCAAATTCTTTGCTGTTCAATTACGTATCCGGGGCTCTGAGCATGCGCACTGTTGCGCTGCTCAGCTGTTTGAGACAGGAAGTGACGAGGGTATGGAATTCTAACGTTACACCGGCATTTGTTTATACGGGATCAGCTGTGATTGGACACAGCTGATCACATGGTAAAGGGCCACTGTAATTGGCTCATTAACTTGATCTGTAATCAGCTGTGTTCGAAGGACATGGTGATCACAGAGCACACCCCAGGGGTTCACGAAGGGGGTGGGGTTATGGGAGGATGTCATTAGACAACTAAAGAAATCAAAGTCCTGTCCATTGCAATGATTTGAGTAAACTTCACTGCAGACCTGTTCCCGCTCTAAGCTGTGCCTGCTATAATCATTCAATTCATCTTTGTGTGACAATCACAAGTACAGGAAATGACTGTGCATAAAGAACACCCTATGTTGCCATTTTTATCAGCTTATACATTTCTAAAGGCTTAAAATTGAAGTGGAAAGGAAAGTTTAAATATCAATAAATTATCAAATTAAGTTATATAGGTTGTATCAGCGCATTAGGGCTCCCCACACCAACACTGTTTCTTAACATGTATTATGTCACACATTAACTTGTGTAATTTCAGTGGATCGCCAATACAACACAACAGACCTAAAATGGACATGCACCTTTTTTTCTGACACGGCACGTGGTAGCACTGCGTAAAATTTAATTTGAAAAAATGGCTTCCTCTGTAATCGTAAAACTATTACTGTTGCTTTCTTGCAGGGGGTACAGTATGCATGCAGAAACCATAGCGTATATGTTGCTGTGAACCTAGAAAGCAAGAGTGAGTAACCTTATTTATGTGCATAAAAGGGTTAGAAGGGAGATAGAACATAAAAGAGGTAGAGACTAAAGGCCCGTACACACGTACCGATCGTCGGCATACAAACGTCGGTGGACGAAGGATCTGCCGATTGTACGCGTGTTAGTATGGTGCCTCCGACAGATGTCTGCGCACAATCCGCGGACAAAAGTCTTTCTTGCAAACATGAAAATTTATGTATGCCGACACCAGAACGGACGATTGTTCGCCTGTCAGTACAGAATTCGGCCGACAGACCGCAGATTTGCAAGACTGGGCATGCTCAGAAAATAGAAAACACAGGGAAAGTTAACCATTACATGACATCACTTCTGCAGTCGGCGGACAAAATTCTTGTGCTGTCCTTGTGCTGTCTTTGCACTTTTCAGCAGACACCGACATCCCGGGGAGAAAAGAGGAACATTTGTATGCCGACCATCGGTACGTGTGTACGGGGCTTAAAGCCTCGTACACACGTAACGATTATCGGCCGACCGATCGGCCGTCTTTTGTCCAGTGTTGTTGTGTTTGGTTGAAATGTGCTCTAGACTGCACACGAATTTTCTCGGCCAACAAAAACCAACTTCAGAAGTGATGTCATGTTCTGGTTTACTTTCCGTTTTTTCTTCTCTGAGCATGCCCAGTCTTGCTCATCAGATTTTTGTCTGCCGAAATCTGTACTGACTGACGAACAATCGGCCGTTCTGTTGACGGCCAACAAAAATTTTATAGCATGCACACCAGATTTTCTTTGGCCGAAGAATCGGAAGCATCATACTAACAAGCCGAAGATCGTACGTTGGCCGAAAATTCACGGCCAACTATCGATGCGTGTGTACGAGGCATAAGGTTATTCAGTAAAAATGTAAATGCATTGGTGGATTTGTATAGCAACCATACTATATATGTACATTCTGTACATAGACATATGTATATGCAGTCTTTGTTGCTTGCCATCAAATTCTCCATGTGCATATCCTTCATTTTAGAGGCTCAATTTGCCAAAGATGGAGTCTCTGTGAACGTCCAGTAGCTAGAGATTGGAGCTCTGGCTGTGCTCAGACAATGCCTGACCTAGTCAAATTTGATGTTTTCTTTTCTTTTTTTTTTTTTTTTTAATGAAGCCAGGGAACATGGAGCGTATTGCAACTTTGGATTAACCAACAATTTGTGGCTGCAGTAGGCTGTAAACACTTAATCTAAAAAGGATGTAACTATTCACATCTTCATCATATATAGAGGTGTGTTCCTTATGATTGTAGGCATCTGGAGGAGTGAAACAGATATAAAATGTATATTTTTATTTTACAGTTAACACTTTTTTTTTTTTAATTGTTACTTTATGTGATGTCTTCCAAAAAAATGTTTTAAGCAATCCTAAGACAAAAACAAAGAAAGCCTTGTAACTCCTTAAAGGAAAAATATATATATATACTTTATCTTAAGCAATGGCAAAGTTATCACTAAATGCATGTTTTCCCTGTGCCTGCATGGGCTTCCTCTTGGTATTCCAGTTTCCTCCCACAAGCCAAAGACATGCTGCAAGGTTAGGGGAGATGGAACCGCGCCAGAAAATGATTAAAGTGCTGTGTCAAATGTTTGCACTGCTGCAATTCTATTGGGATAATCCTCAACCAAAGATTATATCTGCAAAGTCACAGCGCTGTGAAAACCTTGTTTGTAATTCCCTATCAAGTGTTTAATAATTGTAAACAATAAGTGAATAAATACTTATAAAAAAACATCACATAAAGCTTAGAAGTACTGATGTGCAAAATTGTATCACTCCAAAAACACAACTATAATCGTAGACATTAATGATCAAAGTCTCATATAATTATCTTAACTCCCATGTGAAGTGCAAAAATAAAGTCTGGCAAAAAGAATATCTTCAATGTGCTTGTGTCTTCCACCACACCTTTGTGAAATAATCAGTCATCATTTATGGCAAAATAGCTCACCAAAAATAATTGCTGGTAAAATCATAAATCAGCAAGCTGCGCATTCCCCTCAGTGGGTGTATCAAATCCTCAGATAGTATAGGTCCCAATGGAAGAAAGAAAACTTCCCATAACATAAAAACCTTTTGAACTTTCTTCATGTTTATTAAAATGATCACACTCACATAGTAAAGTGTCTCCACTGTGCCAGTACACATAATATCAGAACCAGGCTTGCATCAGACATCAATCATTAGCCACAAGTGAAGACCCAGCATAGGTGGTGACGACACATTCAGTCTCCGCCCTACGCATTTCATCATTTGACCTCTTCCTTGGGCAGCACTTTCTGAATTTTGCACAGTTGGCACTTTAATACTTCTAAGGTACATGAAAAGTGATTTTTTTTTTAAAATGAGTATTTATTCATGTATGGTTTACAATTATAACACTTGATAGGGAGTTACAAACATGAGGTTTTCACTGCGCCGTCATCCTTGCAGATATGTTTGTAGGTAATTGGCTCTTGTGTAAATTGACCCTAGTATGTGTAGAAATGTGAGTTAGGAACTTAAAATTGGAAGCGCCAAAAGGGCAGGGACGTGTGTGTGTGTGTATGTATATATATATATGTATATATATATATATATATATATACACACACACAGCTCAAAAAAATGAAAGGAACACTTCTTATTCAGCATATAGCATCAAGTCAATTAAACTCCTGGGATATTGATCTGGTCAGTTAAGTAGCAGAGGGGGGTTGTTAATCAATTTCAGCTGCTTTGGTGTTAATGAAATTAACAACAGGTGCACTAGATGGGCAACAATGAGACAAACTCCAAAACAGGAATGATTTAACAGGTGGAGACACTGACTTTTTTTCCCCTACTCATCTTTTCTGACTGTTTTTCACTAGTTTTTTACAGTATTAACCGAGTCTGGGTTTTATTGCTTTGAACAGTGCAGTCATTCTATGGTTAAACAGTATTATATAGGGGTAAACCCATCAGTGTGCTGTTGTTTCAATGTCCAAATCACAGGCTGGAGTTGGTTCTGATGCAGGTTGTATTGCTTAACTGCAGAAAAACCTTTAACCTGGAGGTCAAATTGCCAATCCTGAGGCAGGTGACAACTTGCCAACACTAGGATTGCTATCCATTTACCTGTATTAATGGGGGGTCATTTCTTCGCAGGCAAATTCAGCAAAGTTTGAGGCCAACGATGGAGCTATTCTGTAGACAAGCAGAAGCCTCTCGCACCTGTGTAAAATCTGTCTTATGAGCATTCAGGACATAACTGTTACAGATGCGTAGATCACATTACAGGCTGAATTGAATTACAGATCCTTGGCAGGTAGAATGGTTCATATGTATTTAATCATTTGCCTGGAGTTGTACTGGTGTAAAGTTAGTGGCACACATTATGGGGTTCCCATGACTGTACAACAACCTAAAGTAGAAATAAAAGCAACATTTTTTTTTAAAATTTTGGATAGAGTGGAGAGGGATTAGAATACCTAAAAGATTTTTGCTTTTTGTGTCCCCATTAGAGAGATTTACACTCCCATTTGTCCTACCTATTAATCATTGAAAGTTAAAAGGTGAAGTTCACCTTTTGTAACAGGTTACATCTATATTCAGGGAGCGACACGTTACAAATGCAGCACACCCCCCCCCCCCAATCCCCATTTACAGTGAGTGGGGGCTCACCTAGCTGCGTCATTCATTTAGTGTTCTGTGAATGAGTGAACTACAAATACCGACAGTATGTGCAGCTTGTACTTCTCATTAAACTACCACAGCACTGTCGATTGCTCTAGGTCAGGGGTCTTTAAATTATGGCCCTCCAGTTGTTCAGGAACTACAATTCCCATCATGTCTTGTCATGTCTGTTAATGTCAAGAGTTTTTCAATGCCTCATGGGCTGTGTAGTTCCACAACAGCTGGAGGGTCGTAGTTTGAGGATCCCTGCTAGGTAGTTCATGGAGCTATCATTGAGTAACTGCTTGTCCATACACAGACAGCCAGCAGATCATGGGTGCAATGCTTTCTGGGTAAGAGGGGAAATCTTTCAGTGGGGACATTAGCTCTGGGGGGCCTAGAGGATTCTTTTAATTTGCAGGGTATTCTTCTTACTTCCTGATTTGGCTATGGGACAGGAATGTTAATATCCCCAATAGGACACAGATAGCGGGGGGGGGAACCCTGACAGGGGTTATAACCTTTCCTTACTCTAATCAAAATGGGAAAAAAAGTTTGCCTTTACTTAAAAGCACAAACTTTGATTAAAAAAAGTTTCTAACCTGCCTTTGTTGTAAACACAGAAAGGTAGAAAGGATTTGCACTCTCCTGGGGAAATTTCTCCTGAATTCCTGAGGCTAGGTTCACACCTAATACCGATGCAGCTCAAAGCAGGGTTCTCTGTTCTCCATTATAGGGACGAATCAGGTTCAAATTTTTGCCTAAATTCAAACCTGAAACAGAGTCAAAGATGTTCAGGACCCCTGAGCAATGCGCTCCGCGGCCGCCCTGGAGAGGTGTGAACCGGCTGCATTGAGAGCTGGTCAATCTCCCGTCATGCGAATTGGATGCAGAAAAACCCACATCCAATTCGCATCAGTGTGAAGCCAGCCTCAGATACTGACTGCAAAACACTCTCCGTACAATGGTAAAAGAATATTACCTCAGTATAAATCTTCCAAGTTCAGCATGTCCATACCATTTCTGTTTGGATCGGCTTGAAGTGATGCAATCATTTCAGGCTTAAGGGCCATACACACTAAGATTTTCTGAAGACTTTTTCCTTCAGATTTACCTTTTCTATGTAGTGCAAGGGCCTGCCAGATTGCATACAAATTGAAAGTGTTTAGGTTTGACCTCATATTATATGGTTTTGGTAAATCTAAAGGTAAAAGTCTTCAGAAAATCTTATAGTGTGTATGGCCCATTAAAAAGCAACAAATGATATCTGCAGAAGGAAGAGGCCCTATGTTTATATTTTCAGTGTCGCACATCTTGAAACCCTGCTGCAAGTATTTGAGTCAAATCTCACACACAGTGGCTCCTTCTGCTGCCTTGTATGTCCTGTAGCAGCCTTTCTTAACCTGGTAAAGCCCAGAGGAACCCTAAAATCATTTTCAGGTGCTTGGGAACACTTGTAAAACCAGTTCATCAGGTGTCAGTGGAAAAAATGTTCCTTACATAATGCCCCGTACACACGTTCAGATAATCGGACGACTTATTGTTCGCATTTTGTTGCATGATACCAACATCAAATTCAACAATGCGTACAAACCGTATGATTTTTGTCGTATGATTCTGGAAAAGCTTCCTGGTTGCTTAGCTACGTATCAGATGGGGCAAAACAAAAACAATGGCAGCCAGGCTTTTTCCGTGCTATTTTAGTGTTTCTGAGCATGCACGGTCTTGGTCGATCGTTTTTTAGGGGACGCATAGTGTACTGAAGAAACGATTGTCGTTCACGAGGCAGAAGTTTTCCTGTTTGTCCCTTCGGATTTTGTTGGATGAACCGTCGTGATCGGCTGTCGAAAGCTGTGTACTAACGATCAGATTATCGTGCGATCGGGTCGAAAGCGAGTTTTGTCGTACGATTATCGGAACGTGTGTACGGGGCATTAGTGGTCAGTAGGAGAATTGCCTCTTTTATAGTATTGTCAAAATGTTACACTTCCAGGCACCTAAATATACCATTGCTGCTGCCTCTACCAAGTAAAAACTTGGTAGAAATAAGATGGGAGGTCAATCAACCATAGCTCAAGAAACCTTTGGCAACCTCTTAAGGAACCCTGGTTGAGCATGGCTATCCTGTAGTAATGCTTGAGGCATGGGAAGAACCACTATGTGCAGCAAGGGTAGCAGGAATTCACACACAAAGTACTGCAACTTGTGGCAGCTGGGGAGCAGCATTGCTGAGGCTTTAAAAGACAACTGGAAAACTTTTGGTAAAGCAAAGAAAAATCAGGTATTATAAATGGTTACTTGCAGCATTTTCCTTTCCAAATGTATCAACTTGCACTGTGCCCCTGAACATGCCAACAAATTTGACTAATCAAATTCTCTAGCATAGCCCTCTCCTATTTTGGAAGGGTGGAATTACTTTACCTTTCTTTGTAACCACTGGGAGGAGGAGTGAATGGGAATATTATGGAGTCACTAGAGTGACAGCTCAGAGTCTGTCATCACATCTTAGATGCTGGTGCCCAGCAGCAATCTCAGGATTTGATGTCTGCACAAGTAAGGGCTCTTTCACACGGTCCGCCTCCGTAGGCGGATCCGTGCTGCTCAGCGGGGATCAATCCGTGATCCCCGCTGAGCCGGCGGATGACAGCTCCGTCTCCACTTACAGTGCGTAGAGGGAGGTGTCACAGCCCCCGCTGCTCTCTATGGGGAATCGGATGAGAGCGGACTGCCTGTTCGCTCTCATCCGATCCCCAGGACGGATGGAAAATAGGGTTTCCATCCGTCCGGATTTCACGGACAGGATCAGATGCGGATGGCAGCGAACATGTCACCGCTGACATCCGCTGCTCCATAGGGCTGAATGGGGCATCCGATCAGATCCGCCTAAAAAACTGACAGGCAGATCTGATCGGACCGCACCGTGTGAAAGAGCCCTAAGGCTTTCCCATAATGTACTAAAAACCTGTTAAATGCACACAAATAAATAAATCATAATCTTATGGGAAGATTGTTGTTTAAATGAATAATCTTATGGGAAGATTGTTGTTGAAATGAATAATCTTATGGGAAGACTGTTGTTGAAATGAATAATCTTATGGGAAGACTGTTGTTGAAATGAATAATCTTATGGGAAGACTGTTGTTGAAATGAATAATCTTATGGGAAGACTGTTGTTGAAATGAATAATCTTATGGGAAGATTGTTGTTGAAATGAATAATCTGGTGACCGTTTTTCTTAAAAGACATGGACTGACAAAATGGTATGTTTAGAGACTCTTCTTTCTGCAGTCATTGCCATTTGCATTTTTTAAATCCTGTGACCCAGGGTCACTTTAAAGTGCAGCGCAACCTTACAATATAATGGGAAGCCATGACTTTTGGAACTTTTGTCTGGCAGACATCACATCCGGTAAACTGTGTTAGGCTTCCACTTTATCCCAAAAAATCATATGTGGAATAAATATACACAGACAACCATAGGTCCCATAATCATTTTATAATTGTAAAAAAAAAAAAAATAATAATAAACCTGCTAGCATTTGTAACATATTTGTTCTGTGCATGACTATTGTTTTATTTTACATAAGTATGATGATAAACATATGTATAACTGTACAATATACCCGATTAAAGAAACATTAAATGCCTGGCACGTGTCTTTATTTTAGTTCATATACAGATTATACTATTGCCTAAAAAATCTTATTGATGACTGATATTTCATTTACATACAATGAAAAGTAAATGCTAGACTTGTAAAAGCACAACTACTCAAACAAAGGGCCGTTACTGACACTGGGAATAAAACCAACTCTGAAATTCATTTATTACAAAAGTCAGTGGATGGTAAAATAAACATCTGTGCATTTTTGTAAAGAATTCTACCCAACATTGCACACTATTCAATGGGGTTTGTTGACTATAAACAGTCAGTGGGCACTTAACTTCTCCCATTTCTGGTCACATACTACCACCTCCCTCAGTCTCTATTTTGCCCAATTTGCATAATGCAAAAGACAAATGGCCATACTATGTTCATGCTTTTTCCACTGGAACAAAGTAATGGGGGGGCGCAATGACTCAGGGCAGGAATTCAAGAGCACCACAGAGATAAATGCACACAAAGTGCTTTTACTCCAATTCACCAACCCTAAACATGGTTAGGTGGGATCACCTTTTTTTATGTAAACTATAGCATGTTTTTAAAGTGCACCTAGTTGTCTACACATACTGGAGATAAACATTTTGTGGGCTAAGCTAAAATTCATTAAAATGTAGCTGATCACTGCACTAGAAATGATGCCAGTTGGTGGACCCTTCATAAGTTGCATTCCAATCAGCTCAGCCCAGAAAACTGCTACATTTACCATATGTGGGCAATGGATATGCATTATTTAAATTTACTTCTATAAATAAAATATTACTTATTTGAACTATTTAGGCCTTCATAACCTCAACATAAAAATTTTAAAAATAGGATTACTGTAAAATCCAGGTCTCGAGTTAAAAATTATTAACAACACATGCAAAAACCCTAGGCCATCCAAATACCACACACAATAATGCACATAGGTGCATTGGCAGATAAATACATTTTTAACCATTGTATTAACAGAAAACATGCTTTAGAAAAAAAAACAAAAAAAAAAAAAAAACAGAAGTCTGAGACAGCTAAATATTCTCATGTATAAGACATTTTGTATCAAACGATATTGCAGCTGGAATTTTAGAAAATGCTGTATTCCGGGGGATACATGACTGGGATCCAGTTTTCTGTAAAAGATGCACAGTGGGTCCAACCAAGCAATTTCATTAACTGAGAAAAAAAAAAACAGTACATTGTTAATGTATAATATGATCAAACCTTCACTCACATGGAAGGTACACATAATATGAACAAACATTCTTTCAAGTGGAAGGTACAACAGATTATTAAAAAAAAAAAACACACTCCAGGCTCCTCCCAGTTAGACAGAAAACCTAAGCTCTAGCTACATAAATTCTGGTGAATAACACTGCAGAGCTAGTCTAGACTGATAAAAAGAACCAGCTTTGGAGAATATGCCGCAGCCACACTGTAAGAAAGACAATTCTTACCTGGACACAGTTTTTCCAGTTTTCTTTAGTTGGCTTCTCTTCTACTATCTTTGTTGCAGCTTTAATGCCTCGTCCATATAGTTTATTTGCTAAAGCATGTTTGTAGACAAACTGTAAAACCTTTAGGAATATGAAAAAGAAAAAAAAATTCTTACGATCAAATGAAAAATGGAAAGCTAAAATGTAAAATTGTTACATAACAAAATACTAATGTTGTGCTTAACCACAACCGTTCTAACTGCAACATTTACAACAATACTCCAAAATGTTTTTTCATGAGTTAGAACCTCTGTCAGCTTTTTACTGATGCCTAGTTTCCTACTGGAGAGATGTCATGTCCTGTCTAAAGGACACCTTTCATTGGGATATAAAATGCCCTTAACAGGCACAATGAAAGCAATAAAGAACTACCAGAAGCTGTAACCGTTTCTGGCTAAATATGTGATGTAATGAGGGACTGAATTTAGAAAACCTTTCAAAATTTACAGCATAGAAATGTGTTAGAGGCTTCAAGCCTTCCCTAAAAAAAATAAAAATAATAATTAGCAGGAGTGATTTACTGTAAAGTCTGGTTTGTGTCTAGCTACTATAGAAACAGAAAATGAGGAGTAGCTTTAGTAGTAGCTAGAGATTGTAGTCAAAAAAGGAATTTTGACTTGCCTATAAATTCTTTATCTTCGAGGACAGTCTAGGACACAGTCCTGATATTCATAGACCACGGGGTTATGGGTTGGTACTTTCAGGTGATTTGTGACTGGCAAAGCTTTCGAAGACTTGCCCCTTGGGCATCCCCCTTTAACACTACCCTACTTTGGGAGTCCTCATTTTTTTTAGCAAGCAATGCAGCCTAACAAAGGAAAAGAGGGGAGGGTGCCTTGTGCCCTAACCAAGATATTAAATTTACAGGCAGGCAACATTTTTTATCTTATGCATACAGTACATAGATCCTAGAACATCCCCAAGCAATAAATAACAAGGGTGGGGGCAACAGCAAGGTAAACAAATGTGGCAACAAGCCCATTTGATAACAAGGGTCAATGAACCCAACTTAAGTGTGCTGCTTCAAGAACCTTGCAGCTGAAAACTGCATCCAGACAATTGGATATCTACCTAGTAGACCCTGGGAAAAGTATGAACAGATGACCAAGTGGCAGCCTCAAAAAGCTGGGCAACAGAGGGCTGATGATGACATGCCCAGAAAACTATCACCCTGGAGGAGTGAGCTTGTATTAGTGCAGGAGCTGCTTTGTCCTTTAGCATGTAAGATATGAATGGTCTTATCTACCTAGCAATAGTGGATCTTGAAGAAGGATAATGAATTGTCTTATCTACCTAGCAATGGTGGATCTTAAAGAAGGATATTTCTTGCAAAGTTCTCAAGGAAGGACTAACTGGGAGTTAGTCTTCCTAGAGGAAGTTGTAGCCTTGAGGTAGACTCTGCCCACATCAAGACAGCGTAGTGCAATCATCTTTGGGTGCTTAGGTGCAGGGCACAAGGAAGGATGAATTATGTCTGTTGAGTTGGAAGATTGATACCACTTTAGAAGAAAGAAGGGTCTTGGGTGCAAGACTACCTTATCCTTGTGAAGAATGAGGAATGGCTCCGTAAAAGAGCCGATACCACAGAGATTTGACAGACGTGATAGCCTGCAAGTAGGGTCATCCACGGGCAGCTCCCTGAGGAGTTCAAAGGGTGGTTTCTGCAGGGCAGAAAGAACCATGGTGATGTCCCAAGGAAGCACAAGGTGGTATTGGGGAGGGTTGATCTGAGAAACACCTTGAAAAAATGTTTTTACCAGGGAAAATGAAAGTGTTTGTTACCTTACACATTGCATGGCAGCTGCCAACCCCCTCTCCTGTATCCAGCCATAACATGCAGGTAAGTGTTTGTGGAAAACAAAGTGTCTAAATACCATTTTTGCAGATATTTTAAGGCCGATCACATGACTCCCGGCCACTCTCATACTCTGATCCAGGGCTACAGCAGAAGGAGACCCGAGATCTCCTGCTGACAACAGACGGGAGGTCACATGACCGATGTGCTGGCCGCTCGGCTCCTCCTGTTGTAGCCCTTAGATGGGGGCCGAGAGCATCTGGGAGTCACGTGACCTGCCTGAAGATATCTGCAAAAATGGTATTTAGACGCTTTGTTTTCCACAAACACTTACACTGCATGGTATAGCTGGATAGAAGTGAGGGGCTGGCAGTACATTTTTTAAAAGTTTAAATTACTACTAATAGCAACAGGAGGGGAGGGGCGACACACACACACACGCTGACAGGCAGGGATGGCGGGGGGGAGAGGACAGAGGAGACACAGCGGATGACCGAAGGCACATAAACTGACCATGGTGTCAGGGCTCAGCAGCCATAAGCCGTGGTCAGTTTACAGGGGGGAGAGCAGCACCAGGCAGGATCAGCCAGGTATTTTAGGTGATAGAAGGGGCCAAATTACACAGCACAAGCACTGTGCTGTATAACATGCTTTAAAGAAACAGGATTTTTTTTTTTTTTAAATAGGGTAACAAACACTTGAAGCCAAAGGATTTTGGAAAAGCATGGAAAAGGCCAAAACCTGTCCCTTAAGAGTACTTAAGGCCAAGTCTTGGTCATGTTCCAATTACAGAAAAGCCAGAAAGGCACAGAGGAATTTCTAGGGTTGAAGTGTGTTCAAACCAGGCAAAGAAGGGTTTTCAGATACGATAGTAGATCTTTCTGGAAGAGCGTTGCTTTTAGCTAATTGGGAATGACAGAATCAGAGACCCTAGTCCCTAAAGACCTGGGGGCTTCAACAGCAATGACATTAAAGCCAGTGACTCAGAAGCAGGATGGAAGAGGCCAAGGTATGTCTCCTAGAAGTCTGAGTAGGTCTGTGTACATGATTCTAATGTGCCAGTTTGGTGCAATCAATGGTTTCTTCTGCGGAAAAATTCAAAGCAAACATTTGCACTGGAAGAAAGGCAAAAAATTGGCCTAAATAGAGCAACCAATGCCAGTGCTAGAGGATTCCTGGTCCTGGCCACAAAAAGGAGGCAACTTCTTGTTCAAGTTGGAGGCCAGGATGCCACATCTGGAGTTCCTTTTTTTACATAGTACTAAGTATGAATGGAGTCACTCATCTCCGACAGATTAGACTGAAGATATCAGGGGGAACAGCCATTCTATATCAGGTTGAACAGCCATTCTCCTTGGTCCAAGCAGTGACAATTGAGATAATCCACCATTCAAATGTCCACCCCAGAGATGAGAACAGCAAAACTGCTGGACAGTACTTCCCTGTCCATGAGATGATCAGGCTTGCTTTCTTCAATGCAGCAGGACTCCTGGTAATCCACTCATGGCTGATGTAGGCCACAACCGTGGCATTGTCTGTCTGCACCCTGATCATACATCCCTGAAAAAGGGGGTCCAGTCTAAATTACTTGGGTGACCATATTAATGTAAAAATCTGAGCATTTTCAATCACTTTAGGTTGCAGAATGTTGATTGGAAAGTGGAATTTCTCTGGGCTCCAAGCCCCCCTACATTGATAAAGTGCCTAGGATCAAAACAAACCTGAACCGTCCACGCCAAATTTTCAGTCATAACTTGTACTGACTGTTCCCCCAACAGGAGGTCATCCCAAACTGGGGATGCCTTGGCAATGGAACAAGGCAAGCACATGGGGTTGAAACCCTGGTGAATCCACAGTGCACATTAGAGCTGCACGATTCTGGCCAAAATGAGAATCACGATTTTTTTAGCTTGGAATAAAGATCACGATTCTCTCACGATTCTCTGTGTAACAAAAAAAAATTGGGATAACTTTACTGTTACGTTTTTTTTTCATTAAAGTTTATTAATTGCGTTTGAAAGACTGCTGCGCAAATACAGTGTGACATAAAATATTACAACAATCGCCATTTTATTCTGTAGGGTCTCTGCTAAAAAAATATATAAAATGTTTGGGGGTTCTAAGTACTTTTCTAGCAAAAAAAACTGATTTTAACTTGCAAGCAACAAGTGTCAGAAAAAGGTCTAGTCTTTAAGAGGTTAAACTTCCTTTCTCCCTGGCAGAGGGAAGGAAAAGATACAATGTAATCATTTTGTTTATAGTTACTGGGAGTTTTCCACAGCTGTTTTCTCTGCTCCCTCAGCTATGCAAAGAATCGAGCATATGTCAGGTTTAGATCATCAGGGGGGGTGAATCGAGATCGCGATTTTCATACGATTAATCGTGCAGCTCTAGTGCACATAAGCTAAATAGTCATTTGGAATTGCCAGGAACCCACAACAAAATAAAGCAAAGGAATCACTGATGTGCTGGACAAATAGGGACATGCAAGTATGTGTCTTTTATGGCTATAGGAGGAAAGAATAGCGTTCCTCCATCATGAAGGCTATGACCCTCCTTGTAGATAGCAGGTGGCATTTTTGGGGACAAATTAAAGCAATCAGGGCCTTGGAGTAGAGATGGGGTGGATGCCCTCTTTAGGCTTTGGAACTGTGAAAAGGTTAAAAATAAAAGGTCTACACCCTTTCTGCCATAAGAACTGCTGCAAAGGAGGGCACAGGTATTCTTATGGCCTCTGCAGTCAGAATCAGCAATCAAAATTGCATTTTTGACCATAAAATGCAGCATAATTGTAGAGAAATTTCCCTGGGTTACAATAGAGGAAGGGCCGATGGAACTAGACAAAACTCTGAGAAATGTAGAGACTTAAGTAAAGGGCAAGGTCCCAGGCAGTCAGTATAAGACCTTTCAGGGGAAATTCTGCAGGGTTTCTCCAGAACACAAATAAATAAAA
Source organism: Pelophylax lessonae (assembly GCF_965119305.1). NCBI lineage: Eukaryota > Metazoa > Chordata > Amphibia > Anura > Ranidae > Pelophylax > Pelophylax lessonae. Next base: position 482,039,444 of record NC_138769.1, read on the forward strand.
ATAAAAAAAACAGAAGAAGTTCAAGATTTCTCATTAGCACAAAACTTAGGCGTGGTACGGACCACTGTTTGTGAATGTCCAATCCTGCTGTAGTTAGCACATTAACCCAATTGTCTCTGAATCTTGTGAACTTCAATGAAAGCAAGAAATATTTATTTTTACATGCATAAACCAAAATATATTACCATTGGTTTAACCAGATAAAACAATATTTTACCTTTGAGTCATATACATCAATCCATTTTGCAATTTCCCAGTAAGTTTCATTTAAGGTCTCTAGAGAAGCCTCTTGATCATCTTCTCTCCCATCATCATCACATGATGCAGCACCATCTTTGGACTGGAGGTGGAGCACCTTGTCTGCCAAGCCACAGCCTTTTCGACATAGAGCATCAATCAGTGTGCCCTTCTGCTTCTCCATGTCACTGTGAGCAAGTATACAGTGAAGAGACAAGATTATCTACAAAGCATACACACAAAATTTACAAGTCAACAATTTCCAAACATTTAAGACAGTACCAAATTGTATAGTCATGAGGCAGAGGGACCCGTCCATAAAATTTGTATAGTCAATTTATTAGCATTTTTAAACAAGTGGAAAGCTACAGTATGTACTGACCATTAAATTGAAAAAGCTGAGCTAATTTTGTGTATTTGCAATCAATGTATTGCTATGGAGCATGCTTAAGAGTGCACCTATCCTATGCACTGGCAGTCTGGCTCCTGAGAGCGATCAAGCCTCTTGTCAAGTAAAGGTGTCAGGAAAAAAAAAAAACACACACACACATATGCAGTACATCTCTGCAACACTTGAATGCACTTAGAAGACAAGTACAGAAAAATAGTAATTTTGACATACAGTACCTGTAAATTCTATACCTTGAAGTATAGTGCAGGATACTGGAGTGGATTCTTTGACCATGGGTTATATGCCTTCAGATGACTGGACACTGGCAAAAGCTTTGCTGGAAACTGCCTCCTCCCAGTGTACCCATATAACCCCATTCACTCTGAGGCTGAAGTGTATCACAAAGGAAAAAAAGAGGGGATGGACCGGTGTTCTGTATTCTACTCCAAGATCAGGAATTTACAGTTGCGTTAAAATTCCCATTATCTTAATTATACAACACATGACTAAGGAATTGATTCTTAGACCATGGGACATCCCCAAGCAATAATTGAGGGGTGGGCAACCAAACATCAAAAATAGCAGAAATGGGCCCACAGGAAAAAGACAAGACATGTCAACAGAAGGTCGGCAGCAGAAGCACCTTGTACCTGAAGTAGGGATCAGTAAAGTCAAACAGCTATTTGTCAAAATATGGCTTTGAAAACCTTAAAAAAAAACTGGTGTTGGCCCTGCGCCCTGACAAAAGGTCTGATGCTAAATGTTGTAAAAAAGCCTAACATCTTTGGCAGAATGGGTCTCTGGTAGGGAAAGAAGAACTTGTTTCCCAACAGCAGAGGCCCTAGAAAACAGGGCAAATAACCACTCAGCCAGACAGAAGAGGAGGAAGTAATCCCATAGGGAAACTGCCCTGTGATGAACAGAAGAGGGATCAGTTGGCAAGGAGCTACATGGCATGCAGCCAAAGAGGACAGCTCTGACCCAACCTATAAGGCAAATTTGTAGGGGTTTGACATGCCTTCAAAAACATAGGGATGGAGAATGACATTTCCATAGAGGGCGATAAGAGCCCCAAGGAAGCAAGGACTGGCTTCCAAGATAAGGTGTCCCCTTGTACCACAAGAAAAGGAGGGGGGTCCAAAAAGAACACAGGGGAAGCCAACGCAAAACTACGGCTGTCAGGGTTAAAAAAGGGAAGAAGGTTACATTCTTTCAGAAGCCCTTTTAAAAGAGAGTAACCCATTTGAGCACAAAGAGATGGCTCTGTGTAGGCAAGAACAGGCCGCAGAGAGGCACAGAAAGACACAATTGAAGATGAAGAGCACATTCTTGCAAAAGGGAGTGCACAAGGAGTGTAAAGCCAAGGCGTTAGGAAGAGGATATAGGCCAAACCTGCAGGATACCAAGGGCTAGTTGTTTGGCTATTCCAAACAGAAGAAACTGCAAGGTAGTAAACTGTCAGAGTAGAACCCCAAAAAGAGTGCAAATGTCACTGCAGAGGGAAGCGAGAGCATCAGTGTTTGGGCCTCAGGTTCATAGAGAACTTTAAGAAAAATGGTCTCCAAAGGTACTCTGGGATATGATAGCTCACAGTTTAAATAATGGTTCAACAATATAGCACAAGGTGTGGTGACTTCACAATGTAAATACAAATTGCAGTTGCTATTTAAAGTTAGAGGAAAGAACACTTTGAAAACACATCAGATCTCAATTGGGAAAAGATCATACTGGATTATCTATACTGATATGAACTCTAACGTGTTAGTAACAAAGGATGCCACATCTTTTGATGGAAATGAAAAATTATCAGCCTACAGAAGGCTGAATTCAAAGACACGCTGAAAATCAAAGTAAAAAAAAAAAAAGGATGCTTCAGGCTAGTCCATTTTGCAGAAATTTAATTGCAGCAACTCAAAATGGTACTCTGTGGTTTGTATGCCCCCCACGTGCTTGTATGCGCATATGCCTAACAATCAGGGCATGCTCCTAATGAGACAAAGGATGGTGTATTGGGGTATTTCCCATTGAGCTCCTGAACAGACTGACATGCAACCTGGCGGCGTGGGATGGACCAAAACAATGTCCCAGAGGTGTTCTATTGGGTTTAGGTCAGGCGAGCCTGGGGACCATTCAATGGTATAAATTCCTTCATCCTCCAGGAACTGAGTGCATTCTCTCGCCACATGAGGCCGGGGATTGTCGTGGACCAGGAGGAACCCAGGACCCACTGCACTAGTGTAGGGTCTGACAATGGATCCAAGGATTTAATCACGATATGTAATGGCAGTCAGGGTGCCATTGTCTAGCCTGTAGAGGTCTGTGCATCCTTCTATGGAAATGCCTCCCAGACCTTCACTAACCCACTACCAAACTGGTCATGCTAAACGATGTTACAGGCAGCCTTACATTGTCCACGGCTTCTCCAGACCCTTTCACATCTGTCACATGTACTCAGGGTGAGCCTACTCTCATCTGTGAAAAGCACCGGGCGCCAGTGGCAAACTTGCCAATACTGGTGTTCAATGGCAAATGCCAATCGAGCTCCACAGTGCCGTGGCAGTGCGCACAGGGCCAACTAGAGGACGTCAGGCCCTCATGAAGTCTGTTTCTGATTGTTTGGTCAGAGACATTCACACCAGTGGCCTGCTGGAGGACATTTTATAGTGCTCATCCTGTTCCTCCTTATACAAAGGGGCAGATACCGGTCCTGCTGATGGGTGAAGAACATTCTACGGCCCTGTCCAGCTCTCTAGTAACCAGTAACCAGTAACTGCTTGTCTCCTGGAATCTCCTCCTTGAGACTGTGCTGGGAGACACAGCAAACCTTTGGGCAAAGGCACAGATTGATGCATCATCCTGGAGGAGTTGGACTGCCTGTTCAACCTCTATAGGGTCCAGGTATCACCTCATGCTACCAGTAGTGACACTGACCCGGTCAGTGGTCTCCTCCTGTAAAACCTTTCCTATTTTGAAGGTTGTCTCATTGTTGCCCATCAAGTGCACCTGTTAATAAAATTAACACCAAAGCAGCTGAAACTGATCAACAAACCCCTCTGCTACTTAACTGACCAGATCAATATCCAAGGAGTTTGACTTGATGCTATATTCTGATTAAAGTGTTCCTTTTTTTGAGCAGTATAGATGTCCCTCTCCCCACACCCATCCTCCTTGCCTTCTCCAGGTGTGGAGTGAATCTTCAATGCAAACAAACTTTTTGAGAAAGTCCAGTAGGCTTAGAGGTGGAGGGTCTGCCATGAAATGAAGCACCTGCATTAGAGGACACCCTGAGGAGAACACATATCTATATGGTAGGAAAGACATATTCAAATTGAGAAGCTTGCTTGCGGATATTTGGATATGAAATTCCTTCCCACAGTTGCTGCCTCAATATATCCCCTCAAGTGAGTTCTCAAAAACAAGCCTCTAAGCCAAAAGATTTGGAATCACGCTCTCCATGGCATCTACACAGAACCGTGCCAAGTTCAAGAGCGAAGTTTGCATTAAGATTAGGATTATCTCTATTCACTGAAACTTGACTACTGGATTTTTCCAGTCCAGTTTGCAATAGTCTGGACAACTGACAAGGTGGGAATAGCCAGCTGCAACGCAGGACTCCAAAAGAGTCTTTGAGGGCCAACTGAATACTTAGAGGAAATGCCCTCAATGGAAACAGCAGAATGATTATTTAGTCCAAGAAAGTCCAGAACCACATTGGGAACAGCCAATTTCATCCTAAACTCCCTTTCCATAGGGTAAAAAGCATCACAATTATCAAGAGGGGTGTATAATCTTTGAGTTGGGCCAATCCTTATACCAGTATACAACCCAACCAGCTTGATCAAGAATAGGGACTTTCTAGGAGAAGTTTTTTTTTTATGCTTGGGGAATATGTGGGGGGATTAGCAGCACTAGGTGTATCTATCCACAGACTATAACACACTACTTCAACCAATGAGTCCACAGTAGCCAGCATATGTCGAGAAGTTGAAGCAACTTCACAAAAGTCTGATGAAAAATCTTTTGCAGCCTCTGCTAAAAAGTCAGCATCCCCCCTTCCGTTCCGAAGATGAAGTGCACAAGGCAGTTCAGGTTGTAATGTCTGAAGATAATTGAGGGAGGAGAGGCAGAAAACCTTTTATAGGTGTTAGTGCCCTTTGAGTCCACAAGGGATGATAGCCTTTGCTCAGACACAGTGGCAGAAAATCTTCAGACAGGCCACATATTGTGTGTGTGAGAGAGCCTTATTTACAGTAGGTGTCTGGAGCCATGTCAGTGTAAGCCCTTGTTCCGGAAGAAGGGAACAGCTATCAACTGAGTGGGACTTGAAGATTCCTCAGAGCCTGCAGAGGAATCCCTGTGGTTTATATTATGTGCGCCAAGAGCACCTATAATCTGCCATTGCTAGGTGCCGATGTTCCCTCTAGGATACTCATGGCATGGATGCAAACTGATGGGGATCAGCGTGTAGGAATCGCAATAACAGATATCCTGTGGTTGTATGTCAGGTATCAGGAAACCGGTAAGACAGCAAATGAGCAGCTTGAGTCTTCAGCAGAAACGAAGGCCTGAGCATGCAGTTTTTATGAGCACATCATCACAAGCCCGAGAGGAACTTATGGTAGTAAGGTGGAATTATTAGAGTGGTTGAAACCCCTACATATATCCAGTGAAGTGACTTAACTCAGATGATAGAGATTAAACAAACACTCCTATATAAGTTGTATCCATTTAGTTGAAGCCATCTGTTCTCTACAGCCTTCCAAAAAAATATTTTTACACAGTATCTCTTAGCTCTGAAAAGCAGGGGACGGGTGATCCAAAGTCTCACACTGCAGAGCTCATTTAGGAGCTCTGATTGGAGGGAAGAGACACACCCATCTATTCACAGTACATAGGAACATGCACAGCTGTGGCTGTCAATCAAAGGCTGTGTGCTGCAGCTCGCCTCCATCACCAATGATCTCTTGGAGTCCGGAAAAGCTGTAAAGTTACCCATGCAGATAAAAGAGGAAGGAGGCAGCAGTCAGAAATCATACTCGGTGCTTAGGATAGAGCTAGTACACAATATAAAAGCATGAGCTTTGCTTATATTTCAGGTCTGAATTTTTCAACCACTTTAAAAACACGTAAACCATATATAAACTCTACCAAGGCCAAGTAAGCAGGTCAGTAACAGTCTGGGTAAAAAGTCTCAAGTGTAAGTGTAAATGACCCCAGCATTTAGCACTGCTGTTTGTCTAATAGGCTATATTGTAGAATACTGTATACTACATATCCAAGTAATAATCCAAGACATTCATAGCCAAGAAATTGTATATTAAAAAGGTACAGGTAAACCCTATCTTACCTTACCCACGTAGCTTGTCCCATTCCAGAACTGGGCTTCACCCGTTACAGTAGGAATACCCCCCCCCCCCTCCCGAGGATTCTTGAGGGTCTGTGCAACTTATAAATGGACCACGACCTTGGATATGTATTAGCACCCTGCGGCTAACTCCCTTGTTGCGCCATATACAAAGTTGAGTGATGAGTGCAAGATCCAGTGTCCAAAGGAAATATTACAAGCTGATCCCACTGCTGTAGGGTCCCGGTACTGTCCCCAAGATATAAATGAGGGTAACCAATCAGGAAACTGCTTTTGAGCCATAAGGGAATAAGCAGTCAGATCTTGAAAATGTCATTCTAAGAAGAAAACTGGTGAAAATTAGAAAAAAAAAGTATTCAACAGGAGAAGAGGCCCAATTCCCAAGGGCACAGCCAAAAAACTGGAGACTTTCAGAATGAGCAGGGTTATATGGGTACACTGGGGGCAGTTCCCAGCAAAAGTAGTGGTTTATATGCCAAAGAATCATTCCTGTGTTCTGCACTGAATAATTAAGATATACCCGTTGATCTGCCCCAAATACACTCAGCTACCTATTTCCTCTTGTGGAATGACACCACCTGCCTTTTTGTGGCCTAAAGAACTGCAAAACATGGTGACAGCCCTGCCCAGATGCCTGTTAAACTACTAAATCCCACCCTTTCTCATAGACTCCACAGCATGACTGTTTTGGAACACAAGTTAACTCATTGAGATAACACAGAAAGTGTGCAGAGGACAGCTCTGAACTTCTGACACAATCAGTGGATATTTTTTGGCACTTTAGGAACAGTTCTAAAAACAATACGTTTTCAAAAGTATATTTACCAGACCAAAAGGGAGTAAATAAAAGAAGCTACCTGGTTTAAATAGACTATAACAAAGATGTAACATTGTGTATAAAATACCCTGTGACTTATAATAGCAATAATACACTGATCTCTGTGAAACCAAAATTGCAACATAAGGCAATTATGCACTACATTTATGAATCCGAGACAACATTACGGAGGCTGGCCACTGACATCAAAGGACATGCTTACATTCCAGAGCAGCCTATTCAATTCTAAGGCTAGCTTGGTCAAGCATACGTGTATTCACTATGGAGAGGTTGGAGCAGGTAAAAGAAGCTGGCCCCTATTTATCAGCGAAAAAACAGCAGCTGTCAACCTATCTACCCGGACAGTGGGCAGACTCCGAGGCCTCTCACACGAGATCACCACGCGAACGAAAAACAGCCGGATCTACATTTAGAGACAGCGAAACTAATCCTATGTGACTATCCCTAGTAAATATAGAATGAGAAGGAGCACCCGATATACAATGGAATGCAAGTCGAGAGGTGAATATGTAGTTGTTTACTGAACGTAATAACAAGGGATCAGGCCCAATCATTTGTTGCTACATTCAATAAACAACTACATATTCACCTCTCGACTTGCACTTCATTGGATATCGGGCGCTCCTTCTCTTTTTATCTTTACTAGTACACGGGGAAAATGTCCTCAAGACCGTACCCAGAGGCAGCAGTCCAAGCCCCCTAAAAAGGACTCACCACCTCCCTCCAGCGCAGCTGGGCAGAATATAATCGGAAGAGAACTCTTCCAACCCGCACCCACCACCACCTAAACAATGACTCACCACCAACTGGGAACGTCTGGGAACAAAAATAAGGGAGGTCTGGGATCAAAAATAATAACAGTCCCTATATATAATATACATAAAAAATGCAAAGCCCTAGAAGCAAATATATTCATCACAAGGACTGCGATCTGTATATAAAATATATCTGGAAAAGGATCAGAAAAGAAAATATTTACTGGTTAGGTACTTTTTTATAGTGGCTGCATCAGGTCTTGGATCGGACTTCATGGCAAAAAACAAGGCAAGAGCGGTCTGATCAATTCTAGAAATGACTTCCTCAGCAGCTGCAATTATTTCATTTATGAGCTTGATTCTTTCCTGGAATAAAAAGATGCCACATTAGAAGCAATCTAAACCAATATCATCATAGACCCTATAATATCAAGCAAGGGGGGCTACTTTCTAAAGATTAACAGGCAACATTAATATTAGTTCCAAGCAAGTTAAACAAAAAAAAAAAAACTGTAATGCGCACGAATAAAGCAAAGAAAAGACAGGGTAAGATTCCATATTTTGATTACAACTGTTCATTCAAAGGGAGAAGGTGTTTTTATTGCCAAGCTTGAGTGTTAAATGCAGGTTAATAAAAAAAAATAAACAAATATTACCACAATGCTATGTTAATGGCATTCTTGAAATGCATACAAAATGACTATAAGATTGCAAACAAGGAAGTACTATAGGGATTTTAGATTTACCATGCATATGCTGCTTCTGCCTTTCAAGCTTAAGTGACAAGAGTTAAAACTGACTAAGCCTTTACTCGATGCCACAGGGACAACGGTGACCTCATTCATCTACTATGAAGGTGCCCTAAGCTCCACAGGCATTGGACGGCGGTGGTTCGGACCATTAACGCTGCCTATCTCCTTTCAGTGCCGGTAGACCCAAAGCCCTGCCTTCTCGGTATGGTGGAGGACTTTACCCAAGATATTAATATTAGATGGGCAGTTACCAGGTCCCCGTTTCAGGCCCGGAAGGTTGTCTTACAGCACTGGGTGGCCCCGTCTCCTCCTATGTTGGAGATGTGGGTACAGGCAATGGGTAATACTTTGAGGTATGAACGCTTGATTTACCAACACAGAGGAGTCCCGAATAGATATGATAAGATATGGGGGGATGGCTGGCAGTTCCTGGCTTGGCTCCTAAGGATTTGGTCTTAGACGGCCTGCTGCAGTGATTGTTTTATACACGAGGAGGGGGATTTCTAGAGTTTGGGGGAGGGGGCCTTGAATTGGATTATCTTGATATACCTTTTACCTTTCAGCTGGGGGTGGTTTCTGGCAGGGGGAGGTCCATTTTGCTATTGTTGTGGTTTTCAGTTTTATGGATGTATTTGTACTTGGGAATGATGTGAACTGTGTGAAATCTGTAATTTATTGTTTTCTTTAATAAACTTTGTTTTGGATTTAAAAAAAACTGACTAAGCCTCTCATTTGGAAGAGATCACGTGACCAAATATCTAAGCCTTTACTATGGAACAGAATTTGCTCCATGCAAAGCAAGTGTTATAATCCTTCTATTTATCCTGATTTATTAGTTCCTTAAAGAGGAAGTAAACCCTCCTCTGCAAGTTGTACCTATAGGTAAGCCTTATCATAGGCTTACCTATAGGTACTGTAAATATCTCCTAAACATGCACCGTTAAGGAGAGATTTACCTTAAATGCAGCCAGTGACATCACTGGTGCATCCGCTCTGAAGGAACGGCCGCTGGTGCCGTTCCTTCAGAGCCCCGTGCCGTGACCGTCGGCTCCCGCGCGCATCAGCGGGAGTGACGTTATCGTGGGTCCAGCCAATCAGATGGCCGGATGCCGCGAACCCGGAAGAAGGGTGACAGAACATGTCACCCACGAGAGAGGTGAGCGGTCGGCACCTCGGGGCTTCGTTCTTAGGCAAGTATTTCATAATGAGCTAGTATGCGTTTGTCTTTCAGGTTTTTTTTTCCAAAAAAAAAAAAAAAATTCGGAGGTTTACAACCTCTAACAATTTATGCTAACACTTAAGTAGGATGCCTCTTGTTTGAAACAGTCAAATAAAGACATAATTTTTATATCCATTACACATTAGTTAGAATACCCTGTAAGCCAGCTGATAGTGGCAGTTAGCACATTCTAATGAAAATCATTCATAGCAAACAATACGACCACGCTATGTTCTGTGGCATTTGATATTTAGGCAACAAAATGAACCATTGTTCATACACAGGAGAGCCAGGTTGGGTAGCGTCTGCTGCCTAGAAATAACAAGTTTAGCTACAACAGGTTTTGGAAGATCTCTGCCCTGTGGATCAATGGTTTACATATTTATTTCCTACACAAGCCATTTTTGAATGCAAAGCTAATAAAATAACCCTTGCCATTTCACTCTACACCCGTTAATCTCATATCCCCTGCTCATGATTGGCTCACTGCTTTGCCTCAAACTCTGCAATCTGAGATTTCCGTTTTGCCTTTTAGCGTTTTACACACAGGGATGCAGACACTGCTGCTTTTCTTGCTGCAACGAGAACAATCAGGTGGTAAGATTTGTGGCAGATCCCATTGCGTAGCCACTGCAGCTTACTTCAGAAAAAAAAAGTAAAGTCACACTGAAAGTTTGCTCTAATCTTTTAAATGTATATAATATTCCTGAACAAAATAGTTGCTTTTTTAATGCCTCTTTTTTTGTAGTGATAAAAAAAAAAAAAAAGATGCCTCATTTTCCAATCCATAATAGAATAATGAATGATTTGCTACAGCAAACATATCCACTTTCCTTTCCTCCAATCTTTATAGAATAGCTTTTTATATTCTAAAGATAAGGACATGTGAAAAAAGGTTTTCTTGAAAATGTCCAAATATATAGACTGTTCACCATGCTGTTACTAGTAAGAAGGGGAAAACTATTGCAACTGAAAACTCGCAGCAAGCTTGTAACTGAAGATAGCTTGTGTTAATAGTATAATTTACTTACTTTTGATTTTGAAGTGCCCTTCCTCTGGTAATTTGCAAGGAAACACATAGTGGGTGCTTTAAGTTATTAGTGTTATATATTTGATCCTGATAATGCTACACTTTAAAATGGAAGCGTCCATATTATGAGTTGTCCCAGATGAAGACAGGAAACTTACCAAAAATAAAAATCACTGAATCTGATAGTATCAACTCCAGTCCAATTTATTTGTATTATTTAGAACGCTGCACGGACAAGTTTGAAGCCCTACATAGAAAGTGAGGACTAATCTTTTAACTGGGTACAGAGAATAGAGGTTCTAACAAGAAACATGGTTTCTGTCAACTAGACAGAAGGTGATAAGAAATGTCCAAAGGGACACAGCAAAAAAAAAATAAATAAATAAAATTAATAATATATATATATATATATATATATATATAAATTGTCAGGTACTTACTCCTGAATAGCAAGGCTAAATACTTTCTATAAGCATCCTCATAATGCAAAATTTGTGAAATCTGCACTTTCTGGCAAAAAATTAACAAGCTAAAATAATAACGCTCAAGCGACATTCTTGAGAAAAAGATGGATATCCTAATAGCTAGAATGGAACTATAAAACTGGGGGATAGCAGAAGTTGAGGGCTTAAGATTACAGACTTTAACTATTGCTATATTTTATATATATATATATATATATATATATATATATATATATATATATATATATATATATATATTTTTTTAAACCAAAGTTCTAACCCTTCCAACTATATTTAAAACAAAAATGACAGTGTTGGAGCTAGTGGTTATCAATTCGGTATGTCACAGTTCATGCCCAGAAACGCTTGCAATTTACGATTCTTAAAGCGGAGTTCCACCCTCAAAAACGTTTTCGAGATAAAAATACCCCCGGGACAGTCAGGGCTAGTGCATTTCAGAATGGATAGCCTCTGAACTATCCCAGGTTGCACTTACCTTTTAGAAGAAATACTTGCATTGAAAATTTCTTGTCCAGCGCTGCCACCTCAGGTGTGGGCAGCTGAAGCCAGGGCGTCCTCTTCGGTCCCAGAATGCCCTGCACTGGCCCCGCTCGTCAATTTCGGGGCAGGCGCGTCATTCCTGCAGCTCCTGGGCATGCCCAGAAGCTGTTTAGCAGGGAATGACGCGCCTGCACCGGAACTGACGAGCGGGGCCGGTCCAGGCGCATTGACTCCTGGGAGCGATGACATTCAGCAAGGAGGAAGTGACGGCGAGGGCCACGGCCGCAGAGGGAGGAAGAGGAAGGAAGGTAAGTATATTTTCTTCAAAAACAAGGTAAGTAAACGGAAAAAAAAAATATCCATTTCATTTTCAGGGGACACAGAGCAAGCGGATGGGCGAAAGTCACTTTTGAGGGTGGAACTTCGCTTTAACTTGGAAAAGCAGACACACAACCTAGGTCCAAAGTAGATAGGAGGCAATTATTCTATCGCCCTATCCTATGCTTTGGAGTTGTCAGAGGATAAAGCACAATGTGGAAACTCATAGGAGAGCGAGCTTAAATACTATGCAGGCTCTCTAGGGTGAGCAAAGTCAACAACCATGGAGCTACAAGGCATAAATTGCTTTTGTGATGCCAGTGCTTGTGCATGTCTTTTTTAAACAAAGCTATAGAAAGAAACCGAACTGATTCTAGGACAATCCATGTACACACAATCAAAGATCATAAAAAAAAAAAAAACTACATGGTCTGAGTACCCATTCTCATCAAGGTGGTCCATTGGTAAATTTAACAACCATGGTGCGGTTTATGGACCACAATGTATAGTAGGTGCATTGGGGAGGTGTTCAATGCAAATCACAATGACTGGCACCTCAGTGTACTGGTGTAAATTGTCTAAACTGATCAAACAAGCACACATTTTATTTTTTTACCTCAAAAATTAGCGTTACCTTTTCAGAATCCAGTTGATGAAGCCTTGCAACATACAGGGGAAGATGGTTTGGAAAGGATTCCTTCAATTCACTGAAGATCTCATTGCTTTCAAGCCTTCAAAAAACATGTCAAATGTTTAATCGTGCACAAAACCTGAAGTATCAGAATGATATCTCAAATAGAATTTGTCCCTCTTAGCCCCATCCACGCCGAAATTGGTACTATCTGCCTAAGAAACAATTCTCCTGAAACACTCGCCTCCTGCTTGCTTTATGTTAATACAAAGGCAAAACAAAAAGTAGAGCCACACCATTTGATAGAATTAAAAAAAAAAAAAAAAAAAAAAAGAAGAATATTTCTGCTTATAATTGAGGCCAACAGGTTTTCTGGCCCTACAAATTCTACGTCATTAGGGCTGATCAAAGAGGATCATTTGAAGACCTCCTTTAAAGAATTTGCTAAAATCAGGCCTTATTCACACCGCTCTGCTGAGGTTTTCCCACAGCATGGGTGCACCACAATTAACTCACTGTTTCATGCAGGTACCCGCACTTTTGGTGTGTTTTCTGAAAGCGCACCAAAGATACAGCATGTGAGACTTTTGGTGCGCTTTCAGAAAACATACTAAAAACACATCTAATAGAAGTATATGGGAATGCATAGGTAACCTGTATGAAAACTGCTGGTACTCCGTGCTGCAGGGAAACTGCAGTGGAGCAGTGTGAAAGTGGCTTTCTATGGAAAAATAAATACTCTGGCTAAGGACTTTGTATGGCACTTCATTCTTTTTCTATGTGTGTTTCACCCAAAGGGCCACTTGAGACCTCAGTCATGTATTTGGAGCTGCCTCGACAGGGATATCACAATCCCTTTCATAGGCTTTCTATACTAAAAAAAAAAAAAAAACCACAACAGTTTTCAGATCCAGCAATTCAAATTTTCCATGTTACACACTCTCCACGATAATAAACAGGGATACTCAGTACAGTAGTATTCAAGTTTATGGCAGCATTGGCTATTAAACATGCAAGATTGCAGTTGAAGAAATAACATTTGAGCACTGCTTTAATCAAGCAGGTATATGCAAGAGTCTCCAAACTCCGGAGGGCATTGTTATCATATGCAGAGATTTTATATTTTGAGAAAGTAATTCAGTGAGAGTGTATAATTTCCCATGGAAAAAGGGAACAAGAACATGGCTGAGAAAGAATTGCAATGGGCATCAGCAGTGCATTCAAGTCACCTACTAGAGAAGCTAAGCCCCCGTTCACACTAAGGCGACCTGTGAGGCGACCTGGTCGCCTCACAGGTTCGCCTCCCATAGGGAAGCTGCGGACCCGTTCTAATAGGAGCGACACAAGTCGCTCCGACTTAGAAAAAGGGTCCGGAGCTTCTTTGGGGCGACCAGGAGGCGACCGCCATAGACTTCAATGTTATGAAGTCCGTGGCGGCCGCTCCGAGGTCGTAGCGCGCTGCTCGCACCGTGACCTCGGAGGTCGCGGTGCGAAGTAGCGTCGCCCCTATGTGAACGGGGGCTTACTCTCTGGCCTAACTTAATAACAAACCTCAAAGACGCCAATATATTAACTAAGATGGGTATTTGTCTAATAAGTTTACATATTTAACTTCATATGTAAATTGTTAAACCTAACATTGTTTATTAAGTTTTCTACTATTACTGTTTGATTCATCAAATGCCTATGCCTGCAGAAATTAATTCCATCCCTCTTCTGACATACTTTGCCATCCACTGAATCTTTAAGTCTCTGAGAGCATCTGCAAATTCTTCCTTCACATCTTTCTCCTTTTCTGCTTCTTTCTCTTTGTCTTTGCTGCCATTCTTAGGTTTTGTTGAGGATGGTATCAAATGGTAGTGCACTGAAATCACATCCTATAAAGAATAAAAAAAAATAACCCACAGTTAAAGGTTCCCAAGTAAAACAACCATAAAAGCATTCAAAAGGCTGTAAAAGTACACAATGGTAAATAGGTGTTAAAACAAGATTGGATAAGAATGTTCATTTCACTACTCTAAACTGAGAACAGCTGAACTCTGATACTAGCTAAAGCTAGCCAGAACCAGCATAAGTACTTTAAAGGGTATTTCCACTTTTGAAGTCAAATTTGAGAAAACACCACTACAGATCTGTTGTGTCCCCACTCACGTGGCATAAAAAAAAAAAAAAAAAAAAGTTAATTTAAATATTTCTTACCTTTAGATGTTTCTTAGGGGAAAAAAGGGGTCATGACTGACTAAGGTTTTTTGAGCAATGTCAGAGTGAGTCTATCCTAAGTATGTCCTCATTAACTTTCAAATTTAAGAAACCCAGCTTTAAAATCTTTAACTCTTTTTTTTTTTTCTTTTTAAAGGCAGATGGCGTTCAAATTTAGTTACAACCGATAATTAAGATCTGCCTGCACAGTACAAATTGGGTTAATTACAGCAAACACAGAAGCCCAGCTTTGACAAACAAGGAAAACTACCTAGAATATTTCATTGCTGGAAGGTTCAGAACAGAGGAAAAAAGGTAAGCTGTAGTTTTTAAATTTTACAAGTTATGCTACATGAATCGGAACATATAAAAAATATAAAGTAGTTATCCCAATTAGGCAAAAAAAAAGTTTGAAAAACTGCAAAACTGGAAATACACTTTCAACCAGCACTCAAACTGTGAGATAAAATATTTAAGGATTCATGTCATTGCACAGACAAGCTTACGGGAGGGAGAGCACAGACAGGACTGAATCAATGTGTTGCTGTTAAGTTATTGTCCAACCAAATTGATACGGCAGGCTCTGGACCCAGATGTATTACCTTACGGCATTATCTGGCAGCAGTGCTTAGATCATAAGAATGGTCAAACATAAAGCCTCTCCCAGGTAAACTGTTCACATTATATGCATATGAACAGTGTAGGTAATTTGCCTGGAGCTAACCGTGTAGTTAATTTGCCTGGAGCTCAGCTTTAATAAATGTGACAAACCTGGAAAACTCAAACTGAGTATAATGCAAGGGATCAAAAGCAGAGGTTACCCTTCAGCAAAGACTGCATGTCACAATGATATGTAGATCTAAATATACAGGCAACTGAAGCTGTAAGCAGAAGTTTTTTTTTCTTGTTACAAGCTTAGCACCGGCCGCTCTACCTCTTGAGACCCCCCATTACACGTTTACATTATATTATAAAGGGATGTATAGAAAACACACTTTTGGGTAAGATAGAGAAGGGTTGGTTTATTTTTCGTACTAGTTTGGAGGGGGGGGGGGGGGGTTGGATTAGGATATTTGTAGGCAGGCAACTGAAATTAACTGAAGGTCAATTTCATAGGACGATGCAAGCAGGAGCAGCAGCGGCCAATGGCAAGATGGAAAAGAAACCAGATGTTTAACACTCCACCTAGCGAATTATGTCAGTGCTCAATCCCACAGCATTCTGTGTTGAGAACTGCCAAGAAGCAGATAAATTAAAAGGCACCCAGTGACCAATGTAAATGAGGTATCCTCCCAGAGGAAGTCTTCATGAGCTGAGACAATGCTGGCAGCTCTGAATTACTAATTTTTCCAGAATGCCCTAAGCCGAACCCATTGCCCAAAAGGTAACTGCTAGGCTATCCATCTCTGCAATGTACAGTTCAGCAGGGTCTGGATTCTGCAAGCAAAAAGCTAGGCTTAGGATGGGCATGTGACAAATAGCTGCAATCAAAGAGACCAGCTCTAGCAATGATGTAAAAAAATAAAAAAAAAAAAAAATCCACACAACTAAATTGAAGAAAAAAATTTAATAAATAGTGCTAGTAAATATAAATTGGCCTTTTACACAATAAAGATGAAGAGAAGATGTCCTCCTAGAACACTAGGAAAATAAATGAGGCATGCTGGTAGTAGGAGTTATCCTGGGTTGGCCTAGATTTATTAATTTTTTGCTTGCCTGTGTTCACTCCTGTAGGCAGTGAATGTGAATGATTCTCCGTGTCCCCCATTGGATGAAAAAGAAAACATGTAGACCCCAAGATCAATCTGGAGGTTCTAGATGTGGGAGGGGTGGGAACAAGTGACATGTGGTTTTTTACCAAGTACAACCTCTGCTTACTCATTTTCTTCAGTTTTAGTTGCAATTTGCTAAAGTTTGTGTTGGGTTTACATAAAAACCTATAATTGCTTTTAGTGCGCATTTACTCATTTTCATTACTTTGCTTTATTAAAATATGAATAAGGCACATTTTCTGGAAAAAGCAAATAGATCAGTCCTACAAAAACACAGCAAACATATTATATAGATAAAATAGGCAAAGTACTTTTTACATGGTGGTATCTAGGAAATACTTTTTAATAGATGTGTAGATGTTATGCCCCCACTGTAGAAAGCGTATGTTTGAAATTCTTGTGTATTTAGAGATACCATAATTATTAAAAAAAATGGATTTTAACTTACCGTAAAATCCATTTCTCTGATGTTCATTGACGGACACAACGCCTGATCTTAACCATTGGGTCATACTGCCCCCTACAGGAGTAGGGCACTAGGCAGAAGAAAAGTCTGGCAATGCCTATGGGCAGTCCCAGGGGGTATACCCCCTCTCTCTGCTATAGGTACTCAGTTTTGTTACAAGCAGTGTCAGAATTACAACTCTACAGAGGGGTGGGTGCTGTGTCCGTAATGAACATCAGAGAAATGGATTTTATGGTAAGTCAAAACTTCCATTTTCTCTTTTGTTCTTTGACTGGCACAGCACCTGATCTTCTTAACCATTGGGACGTCCCAAAGCAGTGTTAAACTTGAGGGGGGGGGGGGAACAGCAAAAAAGAAACTCCCAAGGCTAACTATAGCCAACCAAGTAAACAGGAGCTCAACTGAAAAAAACAATACACCCTTCGAGGAGGACCAGGTCCTCTGGTCACAAGGTTTTTGCAGGCTGCTGTTTAAAGGAAGCATCCGCAGATGCAAACACATCCACTTCACAGAACTTTGTGAAAGTGTGCAACGATGATCAGGTGGCCGCCTTGCAAACCTGCATCACTGACACCTGATGACGGAAGGTCCAGGAGGCACTGAGCAACCGAGTAGAACGCGTCTTGACAGGGAAAGGAGTAACCGCATCCTTGATGGAATAGACCTGAACCACCGTCTGTCTGAACCATCTTGAAATTGTCGCACAGGAAGCGGACAACCCTTTCCGAGGCCCATCCGTGAGCACAAATAGTGAGTCTGACTTCCTAAAAGACTCTGTATCTGCCAGGTACACCCTAATTGCCAAGACCACATCCAAGGCATGCAAAGCAATTTCCTTCAGAGGTTTTGGCCTGGTAAAAGGCAACACGTCTTCATTCAAATGAAAATCCGACACAACCTGAGGAAGGATCGAAGGAGATCCACAGGATGTCAGCGGGTCTCGAGAAACCAGCGCTCGGCTTGTCAGACCAGGTTCGTTTGTATCCCTACAGAGGCTGCCCTGAGAGGTTTCGAGCCCTTGTCAGTCGACCCTGAGGGACGAAAAAAAACGTATGAGCCGAGAAGGGTCCTTGCCCTTAGTAGCCTGCGGAAGAAAGGTATTCTTTCCCCCTGTGGGACCTTTAATGATGTCATCCAGGGTAGCTCCAAACAGGCGATCTTCCTTTGAAAGGGGAGATCAGTCAAGGCCTTTTTAGAAGTCTGGTTCGCAGACCAGCATTTGAGCCAAAAGACACGATGAAGGATCACTGCCAAAACAGGGAGCCGAGCCACTAGGGGAGCCGCATCCAAAGAGGCATCACAGAAACTGCAGCCCTTGGACCAACTGGTCCGCCATCTCAGCAAAGGCGGGGGGAGCTGTTCTCCCTCCAAGTCACGGCGTAAAATCTTAGCCCACACAGTCAGAGTTTGCGGGACCAGGGTAATGGTGAATACCTGCTTCAGTGCCGAACCAGCCAGGGTGTAAATATTGCGGGCCACAGACTCCACCTTCCTGTCAGCTGGATCCCTAAAGGCCGGGGACTTTTCAACCAGAATCATGGTTGCATTGTTCAATCTTGAAACCGGAGGGTCCACTAACGTTAAAACAGTCCATTCCTAATAAGGGGCTCCTTATAGGGGTATAGTCTAGCAAATCACTTAGGGACCCCAAGGGACACTTCGGTTGTCCCCACTTTCTAGCGACAAGTCTGTCAAAATAGGCAGGGAAAGGAAACACCTTTGCCGCTCTGGATGGCTTGGGAGTGCCAAAGGGAACCTGCGCCACAGCTGCATCCTCCATCTTTAAGGTCTTGTGCACAGATACAATCAGTGCTTCCACCAGCACCTTTTCGTGCGCGGTTGCAGATGTGGAGGAATCATCCTCATTGTCTGAGGATCCTGGGCCAGGCACAAAGCACTAAGCTATCCTCTGCAGAGGGAGAGGACTCCCCACCCAGCAGAAACAGGCACCTGCAGCCACCAGGATAATCTGCACTCTACATGCAGCGATCAGGAAGTAAAAACATCCAGGAGTCAGCACCAGGGGATGAGGAGGGGCTCCCAACGCCAAAATCGCCGCCTACCAGGACCAGAGATCCCAGCAAGGAACTAGGTACCTACTCCTGATTCCTGAGTACCTATAGTAGAGAGAGGGAGTATACCCCCCTGGGACTGCCCATGGGCATAGCCAGTCTTTTTTCTGCCTAGTGTCCTACTCCTGTAGGGAGCAGTATAACCAAATGGTTAAGAAGATCAGGAGGTGAACACAAGAAAAAAAAATTTGGGAAGTCAACTTTTTTTTTCTTTTGTTTTGAAATTTTATACCATGCAAAAGCTGCATACTGAACTACTCTATTAATGTCACTGGTTCTCTGCTGTACATGCCACAATAATTTCCTTGTAAAGCACCTCCAAGCTAGGCACAACTAACGCTTAGATAAAATCAAAATTTGGTCGGTTCAGCAGGGACCGGCTGAATTTGGACTAGTGTGTCGTGGTCCTCGTTCGGCGGAAGTCCATAATTAGGGTGAAAAAAAAAAGGGGGGCTAGTCGTCCTAAGGTTAGCATGTCCTAATGTGACATTGTCACATTAGGACAAGTGGCTGGGTCCATGCAACCGCTGAGTCCTAACAAGACTTGAATGGGCTGCTGATACACAACACCTGGAGACACAAGAAAAAAAAAAAAATAGGCCTGTTTATAGCATATGGACCTCAGCACCTGTGTGAACGAGGCATATAAACTATTTTCCCATTGTATAAAAATAATGAAAAAAAACCAAACCACTGAGAAACTGATATATAAATTCCACACTCCTTTTAAGCTCTAGAAGGGAGTATATTTATGAACCCCAAATTTACAGTAAGTCTGCTAGCTAAACACTGCAGTATTTCAGCAGAGCTACAAATCGAGAATTCCCAAATCTTTATATTTTTTTTATTTATTCTCCAGGGGAAGTTTCACTATTGCAGGTACACATTAGATCGCTTATTTGTGCACACTGGTTCTCAAATAAGTCTCAGTCTACAGAAAAAACCCTTGGAGGGTGGTGTTAAAAATCAAGCAATGCGATCAACTGCCAGAAATTGTCAAGAGTCTTTCTGACTAGCCCCTGATCATTACATGTGTAATGTAGAAAAGGTTTAACCCAACATTTTCCACATTTGACTGTTTTGGGAAGAAAGCTGTGTTAGGACCTGACAAGGCAGTTCTTGTTGAATAGGTAGATACCCCACCAACCATCATTGTTAGCACGTCTTCCTGTGTGCAGCCATCTTTAGACATAAGATAGCATTCTGGTGATTAGAAAAATTGCTTATAATATGTGCATATACATGCTTGTATTACTTCTTTAATCTGAAGATACCCATAGAAATAATCATGGCACATGGATCAAGTAATGATCGTCTAATGTCTATGGTCTTCAAACTTACCGCACCAGGCAGTTTAATTCATAAACAATATTTAAATAGGAGTTTCATTCACCAGTGAAATCAAAGCTGAATTTTAGTGAATATGTCACAAAACTAAAACTGCAATTTATTTTACAGAAAACAAATAAACTTTTTTTTTTTTAGGTTGTAATTTATAAAACACATTGGACTACAATCTACCTAGCAAATCCACCTTATTCACCTAATAACCTTATGTCTTATGCTAGGGCTACATACAGGAACTGATTTACTGTATCCTTAAGTGAGCAAATGAAAAGACAAAAGTTACTTTCTCTGCTACAAATCTGTCTTCAAAAGATTTGGCGACAGATTCAAATGAACAGATATGCAGATATATGAGGTTAGAGTAACTGACAAAAGTACCTTTTTATATTTTCCTTGTCGCTTTGCTGCAGACTGCCCCTGGGAGTTAGAACAACATACTGTAAGAACACATGTACTCTACAAGGAATGGATAAACTGTCTCCCTATCATATAACCTGATAATACATAAGGTCTGCTCATGCAAGAACTTAACATTTTTAAAGACTGAATACTTATTGGGAATTGCATTGCAATAATTCACTTCTGAGATTTTCATGTTGTGCAGTTGCAGTGTGGTGCGCTGTAGACACTCTTTCATGCATTATAGTTTGTTAATACAAAACATACCAAGATCGCGGAAAATAATTTTTTTTTTCTTTTTTTAATCGCACAACACTAAAAACACAGAAGTGTGAATGTAGTCCCAAGTTTCAGCTTTCCATGGAAAACAGGGCATTGTGAACTGTGCTATGTCCTATGTAGTCTACACATTTAATACGGTGCTCAAAAGACTAGGCCCTAGATTAGGAGTCATAAGCCATTTGTAGCAGGATGAATTAAACCAAAAGTAAACCCATTCATTTACCAGTTTCAAAAAACTGGTTACATTTCCGGCATATCAGGGGAAAGTAACACTCCCATTGGTTGTGCTCTCAACCAAACCATCCAATTGCTGGTCTCATAACTGATCACATGTGCTGCATCGTGGCAGTTGAAGATTAAGCAGAGGCCAAGATGGCAGCTTCCTTGGCTGAAAACGATATGAGGGTTTACTTCCCGTTTAACTCTCAAGAAAGTGGTCATTTTACCAAAAGGGACTTTACTGAGTAATCAGGATGTCTGCTCATCACAAAACGATCACATTTTTTTTTTTTTTTTTTTTTTTTAATGAATTCACAAAATGAATCCTTTTGTGGCATTTGGTTCTAGTGGTGAACTACTGGTTATAAAATCTTGAATATAATTATTCCGTCCGCTATTTTAATAATTATGATGGAGAACTGAACTGTTTACTGTACTTGTAAAAAAAAAAAGAAACGTGAATTTGTTGCGCTTGGGGGACAGACAATTTTAGTGTGTTAATGTACTGGAACATCAAAGGTCGAGGACAACTCAGTTGCCCAAGTCACCCCACACTGTATAGGACCTTTCTGTATAACACAATACAAAAAAATGACAAACTTTTTACACTTTGTAGCTCTATGCTTACTCTTTCACCAGATGTTAAATAACACCCTTCCATTTAGCCCCCGTTCACACTGGGGCGACCTGTCAGGGGACCTGGTCGCCTGACAGGTCGCCGTATGTCGCCTTCCATAGAGAAGCTGCGGACCCGTTCTAATAGGAGTGACACAAGTCGCTCAGACTTAGAAAAAGGGTCCGGAGCTTCTTTGGAGCGACCTGCATAGACTTCAATGTTATGAAGTCCGTGCCGGCCGCTCCGAGGTCGCGGGGCGAGCAGCGCACCGCGACCTATGAGGTCGCCCGGCAAAGTAGCGTCGCCCCAGTGTGAACGGGGCCTTAACCAACATGAATATGTCAACTATTTAGAAAAGGAAACAAAGCCAATAAGTTAAAATGCAATCAAGCACAAAGACTAATTTTAGAGATAAAGTATTAGCTGTGCTCAAAAACACTCAAGCTTTGTTCTTCCACAGTAGACTGATACGACATCAAATCGCTTCCATGGCATTGCTGGAAAGCTTAGGATGATACAAATAACAGGACAGTTGTAAAATCTTAAGGCACTTAGTTGCTGTAAAACAGTTTGGTGTTATTTTTTGGCCCAATGTTTTAGCCAAGATATGTTGTCTGATATTGACATTTGACTAGGTTTTATGCTTCTGGAAGTGATTTCCCCATTTGAACCCACGTCTGCAAAACCGTTTATAAAAAATTTAAAAAGAACTTGGCAGTGCATGGTATACAGATAAGCTTCTAAATCGTCAGGTACTTACTCCTGAATAGCAAGGCTAAATACTTTCTATAAGCATCCTCATAATGCAAAATTTGTGAAATTGTGCACTTTCTGGCAAAAAATTAACAAGCTAAAATAATAACGCTCAAGCGACGTTCTTGAGAAAAAGATGGATATCCTAATAGCTAGAATGGAACTATAAACTGGGGGATAGCAGAAGTTGAGGGCTTAAGATTACAGACTTTAACTATTGCTATATTATATTATAATATATATATATATGGAAAATAAAATAAAAGCTGTCCGACGCTCCACAAAGTAATGTAAAAGATGTAATAGAGTGTTAGAAATGCACCTAAATTTCCTTTTGAAGGCTGATCAACATATCAAAGCCTTTGGCAGTGTCAAGGTTGCCTATTTGTGTAAAAAAATAAATAAAATAGGTGTAGACATAATTAGAAGTTAGAGTTGCAGATATTTCCTAGGAATGATACTAATCAAATTTTGCAGTTAAGTGGGACACTATAACCCATTTGCATATTTAATTAGGCGTTTCACAACTATAAAGCATAAAAATAGCATTTTTGGATTCACAATAAAATACTTTTCTCAAGGTTCATTAAGGACAACCTAGGGTTATACTGCTTCTTACAGGAGAAATGGACACTGGGCACATAAAAACCCTCTTGAGCCTATGACCTCTCCCACCTTTTCCCTTCTCAGTTGTAGTAGGCAGTCCAAAGAGATCATCAGAGGAAAAGAAGCAGTGTAAATAGACTTAAATAATAAGTTCAACTATTAGAACATGTTACAGTTGTGCTCATAAGTTTACATACCCTGGCAGAATGTATAATTTCTTGACCATTTTTCCGATCGTATGAATAATAAACAAAAGCTTTTCTTGCACTCATAGTTAGTGTTTGGCTGAAGCAAGATGAAAGCAGTATGTTACCAAAAAACACTGGAGGAAAATTTGCATTCATCAGCCCGGGAGCTGCGCATGGGATGTACTTGGACATTCGAACAGGACAATGATCCTAAAAACAAGGCCAAGTCGACCTGTCATTGGCTACATCAGAATAAAGTGAAGATTCTGGAGTTGCCATCTCAGTCTCCTGACCTCAATATCATTGAGCCACTCTGGGGAGATCTCAAATATGCAGTTCATGCAAGACAGCCCAAGAATTTACAGGAACTGGAAGCTTTTTGCCAGGAAGAATGGGCATCTTTATCATTTGAGAAGATAAAGAGCCTCATCCACAAATGCCACAAAATACTTCAAGCTGTCATTGATGTTAAAGGGGGAAATACAAGATATTAAGAAATTCTAAAAAAAGATTATTGTAAAAAAAAAAAAAAAAAAAAAAAAAAAAAAAGAACTGTGGTATGTGATGTGAACTTTTGATCAGGGTGATTTGGGTAGTTTCTGTTGTCATTATGATTTTAAAAAAAGAGTAAACACAGTTGATTGATAACAAATGGCTTTGGCCAAACACGAATCATGAGTGAAAGAAAAGTTTTTGTGTTATCATTCATATTCTCAGAGAAATGGCCAAGAAATCATAAATGCTGCTAGGGCATGTAAACTTATGAGCAAAACTGTACATGTTTAATTTATATTCAGAGCGGAACATGCAACAAGATTAAGCTCATGCCGCCAGTTCCTCTGATCCCCCCCCCCTCAGTGCAACAGTGGGCAGGGGAGATCTTCTCCCCACACCTACTGTCAAAATTAAAAAAGGGTGTTGGTACAGGGCTCTCTCCACATGGCCACGTTGGGGTCCTTTCACACGGGCTTTCCGCCCGGCGGACTCCATTTTGCTCAGCGGGGATCGATCCGCAGATGACAGGTCAGTCTCTGCTTACTTTGCAAAGACAGACCTGTCAGATCCCCGCTCTCCTCTAAAGGAGATCAGATAAAAACAGTCCACCTGTCCGTTTTCATCCGGTCCCATTTGATCCGATCCTCCAAACGGATGGAAAAAAAGGGTTTACATCTGTCTGGATTTCACAGACCAGATTGGATAGCAGACATTTCACCGCTGACATCTGCTGCTCCATAGAGGTACATGGAGAATCCGATCAGATCTGCCTGAAAAACTGACAGCGACAGGCCTAAGGGTCCTATCACATGGGCTTTCCGCCCGGCGGACTCAGTTTTGCTCAGCTGGGATTTATCCACCGATCCCCACTGAGCAGGTGGATGACAGGTATGTCTCCGCTTACTTGGCAGAGACGGAGCTGTCAGATCCCGCTCCCCTCTATGGGATAAAAAAAAGGGACCACCTGTCCGTTTTCATTCCATCGGATCCTCCAGAGGGATGGAAAATAGGGTTTCCATCTGTCGAGTTTTCACGGACAGGATCCGATAGCAGTGGGTGTCAGCGGACATGTCCCCGCTGACATCCGCTGCTTCATAGAGGTGCATGGAGCATCCGATCAGGTCCACTCGAAAAACTGACAGGAGAACCTGATCGGAAAGCCCATGTGAAAGGAGCCTTATTCATGCACAGTTTCCTGTGAATGGACAGCTACCACGAGCCACCGCAGCTCATCAGCGATCTCAAAGTTCATTCACAAGCCCTGAGGCTTTCAAAAGACAGCTCGTATGTAGGTATGGGCAGAAAGCTGCAGGTCTTGTCTGCAGAAGCCTGACATTGCACCCCTGAGAAAAGGGTACATTTAGTTTACCCTTAACATACTGCTTGGCCAGTAGATGCTCTACACATAGGACAGCCTATGTACAAAAACAAGAGAAAAATCCTCAGCACAGAAATACCCTGCTAGTCATTCACAATGAGTCTTCAGTGACAGATGAGATGTTGCAGCTCGGGTCCCAATAACTAGGCAATGAATACTCCTATCCTGGCCTGACCTGAAAAGAAGATTCCTGTGCTAACTAAAAAAAAAAACACACTGCCAACTGCAGGACTGTCACAGAGAGATCAACAGTGTAAAAAAAAAAAAAAAAAAAATGGGAAAAAATCTGTGCTCATTGGCGTCCTGGAGAGACTTCCAGGATTCCAAATATCCAGCATGAACCCAATAGCGGTTTATAGTTAAAAAAAAAAAAAAAAACTGAGTTTAAGCAAGCTTAGCAGAAAGAAAAGTGATATCCATTCTCCTAGGGACACCAAGTGAAACTGAGCAGATGCAAGGTCAGAAGAGTTAATGCAATACATTTCTCCTGCATGTCGCAGTATAACCCTAGGTCACTTAGTACCTTCAAAGCAGGTCCCTCAAACGATAAAGGGCTATTTTTAAATTAAAGTGGAATTCCAGGCTCTACCTAACTAATCTTAAAAATGATCCCAACTCCCCCACCCCCTTCCTAATACCTATGCTGACTAACCTGTATAAGAAAGATGTATATATTTACTTATTTTCATGTCATTGTGGACCGGTTATGTGACCTGGCTCCCCTACCAGTCAGTGGTGGCTTCTGAGGAGAGGAGGGAACACGGACGGAGGATGCACCATGTACTACAAGGGTCAACTGCCTAATTCTGTCTAGGGAATAGGAAAACCAGTTTTCCTTACCTGATCCTCCACTACTCTGACAGAACGCACTTCCCTAGTCTTCAGTGATGGACAGTTCCTTCGCATCCTCATGCAGGCAATGGAGCCTGCATCGGTCTTGACATCAGAGGACTTTAGACTGCCAGAGCATAGGGGGAAAGGAGACTGTAGGGACCAGTCTTGCAGCATAGATGATCAGGGAAGGAAAAAGTCCTTTGCTAAATCCCCTAGACCTAGCAGTGAACTCTTTCAGTGTGGGCACAGTCCCAATGCACAAGAGAAGGTTCAGTTTTCTTGGAGTTCAGCTTTAAGTATATGTCGGATAAAAGTTGTTATCCTAAATATCTTTTTTCAAGTGTACAATTTGTAGTTGTACTGCTTTAAATATATATATAAATATATATATAAATATATATATATATATATATATATATATATATATATATATATATATATATATAGCCAATTTTTTTTTTTTACACGTTTTCAGTAGAAAAGGATTAGAAATCCTGTCAAGTTTATTTAATGCTATCTGTGCTCCTGCTGGGGAGACCTACCCTCTTATTTTTCCTAGTGACAAACATTGCGGAGATAGAAAAATAATGGGAAAACCAAAGTTAGCAAAAGGTGGAGGTAAGGGCTAACATTGACAAGAACGATTTCCTGCATTTGATGTAGGTTTAGAACACACAGCAAATGCAAGTCAGCTAAATCCCATGGACTATAACAGAGCAGTACACTTGGCAGTTATGAAGCTGCCTTTGACCTGCTTTGTGCTGCCCTTCTTTAAAACACATGTACTAATGAGGTGCAATAGAACGTTATGTTCTATTGCACCTCACTGTGTCAAACACAGTCTTGTCAAATACTTTGCTATTCAAAAGCATGCAGTTGCGTCTGAACAGCAAATACAGCATTTGACAATAACGCCTGTCAACATGAGCCCATAGATTAGACAGTTTACCCTAAAACATCTGTTTCATTATAAAGGAGAAAAAAAAAAAAAAAACACTGTCTAAGAGGGAAGTTCCCTGAATGTTAAAGAGATATTGCTTGTTTTACCTTTGTAATTGTTCTGTGTTCTAGAACAGATTTTTTTTTTAAATCTGATACATAATATGTTACTGCATAAATCAAGAAGAAAAATGTTTGCAACCTAAGAAAACATTTACTTCATTGAGTTTCGAAATCATTCAAAAAGGTGAATTTTTGGACTTCATACACTCCTTTACCCCTTTACTGAACACTCCAGTTAACTGGAAAAATAGACCAAATCTTACAGTTCAAAGAGTTGACACATAGAAGTAGAAATTACAATAAAGAAAGTAAGCCATTCTACAAGATTCAAAGCATGGCAGAAAATTGATGAACAGCATAAACTGCAAAATATATAGTCTTAGGGTCGTGTGTACCTTAGCAGTACTAGAGACTTGAAAAAATGGATACACAATCTCTAAATGTGATCATGAAGTACAAATTCTTAACAGAAGTAAATCCTTTGTGATAATCAAATTTATCATACAGTCCCCTGAAGATGTGTTCTGATACAAAATGTTTTGGGCAGAGCCAACTTGTGACATAATCAGGCACACCGCAGCTTGGGTGGAGATGCAATTACTATGTCTGATGTATCATGCGGATTATCCCTTCATGCTTGTGAGTTAGGGATGCACCGAAATGAAATTCTTGGCCGAAGCCGAATAATAATAAAATGTTTGGCCGAAGGCCGAATACCGAACGCGGTGTTTCACATTTTTTCCATTTATTTTGCCAATTTTTTGTCCTCTCTCTTGTCCTCTCGTGTCTCTCTCCCTCTCTCTTGTCCTCTCACTCTCTCTCTCTTGTCCTCTCATGTCTCTCTCTCTCTTGTCCTCTCTCTCTCTCTCGTCCTCTCATGTCTCTCTCTCTCCCTAAATGTTACTGTAGGGAATGGGATTCAGTGCACACTGCAGCCTTGTACCATAGGGTTAACGTTAGTGACACTGTAGGGATTGGGAAGGATGCTGGGAATGGAAATCAGGAAGCATGCAGGCAGCCTTGCAAATTTTAATTGCAGATACAGGGCACTGGGCAGGTCAGGGTTAATGTGGTAACATCAATTACTCAGTGACAGTCAGTCAGTGTCAGTGTGGACTCGATCAGATTATACAGTCTCTCATAGTGGTGGTAGTAGGAGGCTGGAGGTGGACTAGTAGTAGCCTGGAAAGGAGCACAGCCGCATACATACATTACTCACTCGTGTACTGCAGCCCGCCCCACACATTCAGTGAGTCTTACTCTCCTCCCTAGTTTTTTCAATGGCACATTCAGGAAGCCAATCACGCCGTGAGTAGCGGCACAGCGGAACCAATCAGGTGTGCAGGCACGCGTGATTGGTTCGCTGTGCAGCTAATCACGGCGTGATTGGCTTCCTGAATGTGCCATTGAAAAAACTAGGGAGGAGAGTAAGACTCACTGAATGTGTGGGGCGGGCTGCAGTGCACGAGTGAGTAATGTAATGTATGCTCACCGCTGAAGTGTCCCGGCTTCACGGAAGTCTGTGAGTCCTCCTGTCCTCCTCCGAGTCCCTTCCGCCTGTAAATATCGTGACCTCGGCGATATGAATATCGCCTACGGCCACAGAACGATAGTCGATATCATATCGACTATCGTTCAGCCCTATTATTCGGCACAAAATTATTCGGCCTTTTGACTTATTCGGCCAAACACCGAAAGTGCTATTTTTTCTATTTTCGGCCGAATAATGTTCAGCCGCCGAACATTCGGTGCATCCCTATTGTGAATAATTTTATTTAATACATTCTCGATTTGTATGCAATACTGGGCCATGGAGTTTGTATTTGTTCTCTCTGAGTGACATATACAAGATTGACGGGGTGCTCTGTTGGGAGTCCTTGGTTTATTTCATCCATGTTGGATCGACCTCACTGTATAGAGGTCTGGTTTTTCTGGTAAGGTGCTTTTGCACACTTGAAGGTGGTAGAATACTTTAAACCATATTATGTGTGGTCAAGACTTGCCATGGCACTGGTTTAGGACAATCTAGAAAAAAAAATTTCTAGACTTTTTTTTTTTCATCAATTTGTTTTTTGTATGACTGCACTTGATTTACTTATAGAGGGTACAAGAAATTTGATTTATTCCATTTGATATGCATTTATAAATTGATGAACTTTTATCACAGGATCTAGATTAGATTAATTTATCATTTTTTTATATATATATTTTTTATTCACATTGTATGAAAAATTTGATTAACGCATAGGATTTTGTTTTATTAAGGATTAGATGCACAATCACATTTAGAGAAAGCTTATCCTTTTTTAGTTCAGCTTTAGTATATTATTTATAGATATTGAATTGCAGTCTTCGCAGAGGATCGATTGACACCAAGCACAGGTGGTTGGTTAACACATTTTAGTCCTAGACTTGTATAGGGATACAAAACCTAGTTGACTTGTATGCCAACCTGCTGGACGTGAACAAAAGCCCGGCGACAGACCTTTTAAGAAGCATGGATGAAAAAACCTGACAGAAAGCCACGAGTGGAAGACTCACTATCAACCCCTGAAAATGTTAGTTGCCTGGCTGTCATACAACCCCCCCCCCCCTTTTTTTTTTTTTTTTCCTTCCATGGCTTAACAATTTGGGTAACTGACCCAGAAAAAGTGTGCAGATAAGGCCTTTAGACCAACTAAGTTTTCATACTTGTCAATAATCCAGTCAGGCAACTGTCATGTTTGGGAGTCACCGATTACCATCAATGTGGGGTGGAAACTTGGCCAGAATCATTTCTGCATCCATTCAGATATCTCTTTAGGCCCAGCACAGGAAATAAAAATTGAAAAGACAGGATAGAGAAAACGTACACAGTACCACAACCTTCTGGTACCATCAAAAGAGTGTAGCCAGACTACCGTTCAAAGCTACAACACTGGCCTAAGAACTCTAGCCAACTAACATCTCTTATTAGATATGTGCCAATAATGAATGCTCACTGAATTACCCAATACACAGGACTCCAAAAAGGGAATTGAAGAAAACTGTGTGTTGACAAGCAGACATTTGGAATGGTTCTGCTATGTGGTATTAAAAGTGCTTTGGGGCTGTCTTCTGGTGCCATACCTACATCTCACCCCAGGCAAGCTGATGAGAAATCTAACAGCCTGAATAATGCTGCTTACAAGGAGGTTGACAACGGATTAAATGCACCGGTCGAACTCTAAATTATATTGGACCGTATCTCAAGTAAAAGCAGAATGCATTCTAAAGCATTTGCCCATCTACAAGCCTGTGGACATAGATCCTTTAAGAACTTTAATATCATTTTGGTTAATATCACTTTAACAAAATCGATGATGGGAAAAAAAAAGGGAGACCTACATTTTACAATTTGTAAAATAATTTATATATTTGTAAAAAATGAATAGCAGTTAGCTATAGTGTGGTATTGGTGATAAAATCTGTGATCAAATAAGAAAAAAAGAAAATGAAAAACGATACTCACCGCTTTTTTGCCAAGTTCTGTCTTGGACAGCGTCAGAGTGCCACTGAGGTAGCAGCCTGGCCCAGCACCTTTAGGTATTCTGTTCAACGGAAGAAAAAAAATATGAAATATAAATATACAGATACATCTGCATTGTTACTACACACAGCTGCTCAAATGTTGCTTTTAAAGTTAAATTTGTACTTTAGAAGCACTTTAATTTCATAAGATGCCATTATACCTGTAGATTCGTAACACAGTTCCTCTATGAAGGTGTTTAAAATCCATGTTGCCTCAATTTTTCAGTTACAAATGCACTCCAGAAGAGGGACATTAAACCTCATATTTTGCACAAACTCCACATACACTACCCATGACATCTATTCACCATCTCTTTAATATCTGCCTTATGAACACTTAAGTCAGACTGTAGAATAGTTTGATGTTACATAGGACTTGCGTACACTGATGAATGTATTTGGCTGCTAACAATGAATGCCCTTATCGACTCTCATATTGGTATCCTATTTCAATTATCAGTCATCTAACTACTTTGGTTCTAGATGCAAAAGCCAAGTGGCTAAGCCTTTGCAATCCAATTCCCACACAGCCTTATCTGCTCGCACTGCTATTTGCATAACAAACTGCAAGGAGAAACATCCCCAAAACACCGTAAAAATTAATCTTTAGAGTAACCAAAACAAAAAAAGTTTGGCGTTATTACTCTCCTTGCATTGCTGATGTATCTAAAATCATTCAAGGTGTGACGCATTGGAGTCCAAGGTCAGAAAGGTCTGCCTTCGGACCAGCAGATTGTCCAGGTACCCAATGGAGAGGAATACCTTGGCATCATTTATGACACAGAATTGATGCTGGAGCCTACAGGAAGAATTCTCTTGGCCGAGGCAAGGGCCACAAACAGATAGTGGTTGTTGCCCATGGCAAAGCTAAGCAATCACAGATGACCTGGAAAGACTGGAATGTATATATATATATTCATCCCCTATGTCAAGATATGCTAAGAAGTCTGCGCAATAAGGGAGGCAATAACCGACCCAATAGATTCCATTAGAAAATTTTGAGGAGAAGATAGAAAAAAAGTTTTGGGTTTCAGAACTGTAAAAAAAAAAGGTTGGAATAAAACCTTAAAATTCATAAAAGGAAGAATGGGGATGTGAACCACCTGGTTTAAAAATCCCTGAATGACTGACAGAAGGTCCACTCGAAATAGCGGAGATGCGGTAAGACCCAAAGTGAAAAATCCAGGTGAAGGATGGAGGCAAAACTACAAACCCAATTCCAAAAAAGTTGAGATGTGCAAAATCTACATAAAAACAGAATGCAATGATTTTCGAGTCTCACACTCCTGTTTTATTTACAATAGAAAACATATCAAAATGTTTAAATCAAGAAAGTGTACCATTTAAAAAAATAAAAAAAGGTAATTTTGAAATTGATGGCAGCAACACATCTCAGAAACGTTAGGAAAGGGCCATGTTTTCCATGGTGTAGCAAGCCTGGGAACTGAGGAGTGGGAACTGAGGTTGGAGTTTAGGGAGATTCATATTAGGTACTGTAGAGGATGATATATTTAACCACTTCAATACAGGCCTGTTTCACCCCCTTCCTGCCCAGGCCAGTTTTCAGCTTTTAGCGCTTAGCGCTGTTGCATTTTGAATGACAATTGCGCAGTCATGCAACACTGTACCTAAATCAAATTTATGCCATTTTTTCCCACAAATAGAGCTTTCTTTTGGTAGAATTTGATCACCGCAAGGTTTTTTCTTTTTCATACACAAGTAAAAAAACAAAAAAAAAAAAACGAAAAGTTAAAAAAAAAATAAAAAAGTTGTTTATGTTATAAAAGTTTGTAAATGATACGTTTTTTTTCCTGCACCGATAGGCACTGGATGAGGAGGCACTAATGGGATGGCACTAATATGCAGCACTGATTGGCGCTGATATGCAGCACTGGTGGGCGGCACTGATAGATGGCAATCATGGGCAGCTCTGATGAGGAGGGCACTGAAAGGGTCCCTGAGCCCTGATTGGCATCCCTGGTGGCCATGCGTAGGCAATCCCTGGTGGCATCCCCCCAAGGGTCTGCACTGGTAATCAATGCTCCGATTACCAGCACAGACCCCCCCCCCCCCCCCATCAGGAAAGCTGCCGATCGGCTCTCCTCTACTCGTGCCTGTCAGGCACGAACTGAGGAAAGCCGATCAACGGCACTTCCTATTTACTATGTGACCAGCTGTGATTGGACACAGCTGGTCACATGGTAAAGAGCCTACGTCATTAGGCTCTTTACTGGGATCGGAGATGCAGTGAGTCAGAGTGACACACCACACCACCGATCGCCGCTCTGCGTGCCCCCTCTATCCTGCTGGACGTCATATGATGGCCAGTCAGGATAGAGCAACCACTTCCCGGCTGTCATTTTGCTATATGGCGGACGGGAAATGGTTAAAGTCCTTGCATTTTTCCATTGAGAAACATTATTCTGAAATTGTTCTACAATTTTTTAGATGCAGCTAGAACCTATTCCCGACTTTACTACTGAGATAACTGACTCCTAAGATGTTCAATTATGTTACTGCCCTGTTGCCAATTAACCTAACTGCAAAATTTTCTTCCAGCTCTTGTTAATGCTGCTTTGCCAGTTTATTGCTGCCCTGTTCCAAGTTTTTACATTTTTCTTAAAACGGTACATTTTCTTAAAATGGTACATTTTCTCAGTTTAAACATTTGATCTCTTTTCTATCATCTATTGTGATTTTGACAGGTACCTGCTCTTACTTCAGTTCAGTGCGAACTTTTAAAAAACAAAAAATGACTGGAACTCCACTTAAAATCCAGAATGTCTTCTATTTTAAGTCATATAACCTTTGGGGCTAGTACTGTTGAATATTTCCATTTATTCAAAATACTAAATTAGTTTAGGAGCAAAGGATTTCTCCGAAAGGGAGAATAGGTCCATCACCAAAGGACATTATCAAAAAACGGTCTCAAGGAGTGGGGTAGGGTTATAGGAGGTATGCCCAGGGAATATGTGAAGCAAATCTTTGCCAGAGTCCAATCACTAGAAGGTACAAACCTATAACCCAGGGTCAATGAATATCCAGCCTGTGTCACGTAATGTATGATTAGAATAGGAGGGTTCCCCCAAATCTCTAAAACACCATAAATGATTTCCATTAGCAGTTGATAGTAGGAAAAAAAACTTCCAAAACCAAACAAAAAAATATAGCAGATGGGAAAGAAACATTCAGTCTGATAGTTGCACTAAGCGAAATTAAGCAGGTGTGAGGTGCAAAATGTTATAGCTTTAAGGCAGCAGGACTTTAGTTTTCTATGTGCTGTAGGTGGCAGTATAACCCTAAGTTGATGATTATTAAGCTGTGACCCACAATGGGTGAAAGTAAAAACAAAATTTTTTGTTATAAAAATGCATGGTTTGCTCAATGACTACTTACTTATCATCAGGCAACATTGTAACAAAGAAAGGCTGGCTGTGTTTTGGTGGCAAAGTTATTGTATTGACCTTTTTCTTTCCCAAAAGGGCCAAACTGTGACTTTCAAAAACATCCAAACTCAAAGTGTTTGACATTCTATGAGAAACCACAAAGGGAAGGTCTTTCAATCGCTCCAATTCAGACATCTGCTCATGGCGGATCTGCATTCGGATTGTATAATCTCCTTTTTCAAGTTTCACAGAATACTGAAATGAAAGACCATACAGAAGATCAAACATCTTGTAATAGGACATCGCTCTGTAGATACCCCATTACTGCTTTATTTCCTAGTCCAATGTTAGCCCTACCACAATCTTCAACTCATACGTACGGTATTTCCAGCTACCGTAGGATTATAAACACAATAAATTGTAGAAGCATTTTTTTATAATGAAAAAAAAAAAAAAAAAAAGGATTTTTGTCTCTTACCGTAAAATCCTTTTCTCTGAGGTTCACTGATGGACACCGCTCCATGTCTTTAGACCACTGGGCTTCATGCTGCTCTCTCTTTAGGAGTAGGACTAGGCGGAAACCTTTTTGGTTACGCCCCTGGGGCAGTCCCAGAGGGTATACCATCACTTCCTGCTATAGGACTCCAGTTTGTAACAATCAGTGTCAGAAGAACACATAACACAACCCAACAAGGGGGGGGGGGGGGTGCTGTGTCAGTCAGTGAACCTTAGAGTAAAAGGATTTTATGGTAAGACAAAAATCCAGTTCTCCCTTTCTTTCACTGATGGACACAGCTCCATGTCTTCAGACCATTAGGATGTCCCAAAGCAGTGTCAATATGAAGGGTGGGGAAAAAACAAAGCAAAATGCAGAATTCCCAACAAGGCTAAACATAGCCAACCAGGTATAAAACCGGAGCTTAACAGGAGCTCACCACCAGAAAAAAATTACACCTTCAAGAAGCAGAAGCCTGCAAAACTTTGCGGCCGAACGCCGCATCCAAAGATGCAAGTACATCCACCTTATAAAACTTTGTGACTGTGTGTACAGATGACCATGTGCCACCTTGTACACCTGAACCACTGACGGAAGGCCCAGGAGGCACAAGGCGCCCTCGTAGAATGCGCTTTACCAGGGAAAGGAGGAGCTCGACCCTTAATGGAATAGGCCTGCACCACCATCTGCCTTGATCCACTTGGAAATGATCGCAGAAGACGCGGCCTGTCCCTTACGAGGTCCATCTGTAAGAACAAAGAATTTTCAAACTGGTTCAGTCACCGCCAGGTACACCCGAATAGCCCTTACCACATCCAAGGAATGTCAGGCAATCTCTTTAGGATGTTTCGGCTTAGGACATAGGGACGGCAACACAAGATCCTCATTCAAATGAAACTCCGAGACAACCTTAGGAAGGAAAGCCTGACAGGGTCGCAATACCACTTTGTCCCTATGAATCACCAGGTTAGGCGACCGACAGGACAATGCAGCGTTAGTAATAGCTACGAAGAAAGTCACCTTCTGCCACAGAGTGAGCAGAGGAAGTCTTCGAATATTTTCAAAAGGAGGTTTTTGAAGCACCGACAGTACCAAATTGAGATCTCACGGAGGTAGCAGGGATCACACCGGAGGAGCCAGATGCGAACTCCCAGCACAAAAGTGTGAACCAAAGACTTAGACGCCAAAGGACTTTGGAAAAATTCAGGCAGGGTGGAAATCTGGCCCTTGATGGTGCCCAGAGCCAAACGTTGATCTACACCTAATTGTAGAAACTCCAACAGGCGAGACATAGAAAAGGAGCGGGGAGGAATCCCCCCCGAGACTCACACCAAGTAATGTACGCCTTCCAAACTCTATGATAAACTATCCTGGAAGTAGATTTTCTAGCTTTTAAACAATGTAGGAATCACCGACTTCGACAGCCCTCTGTCCTTCAGCACCTGGGTTTCAATAGCCAGGCCGTTAAAGACAGAGACCCTAAAGCAGGATGGAAGATTGGTCCCTGAGACAGAAGATCTTCCCCTGAGAGGAAGTTTCCAAGGGACGTCTGCTACCAGCCTTACCAGACCTGCGTACCAAGACCGGCGAGGCCAGTTTGGTGCCACCAGAATGACTGGAAACCCTTCTACTGCAATTCTGCATAGCAGTCTCGACAGAAGTCGTATTGGAGGAAAGGTGTAAATCAGACGATACTGACCTCAAGGATCCACCAGGGCATCTGCGGCGTCGGCCAGAGGATCCCGAGACGACCTGAATCTCTGCACCTTTCTGTTGAGACGGGAGGCCAGCAGGTCCACATCGG
The DNA here is from genome assembly GCF_965119305.1 of Pelophylax lessonae. Taxonomy (NCBI): domain Eukaryota; kingdom Metazoa; phylum Chordata; class Amphibia; order Anura; family Ranidae; genus Pelophylax; species Pelophylax lessonae. The sequence goes on from NC_138769.1 coordinate 482,075,808, forward strand.
GGGTCCCCCACCGAAGACACAGTTGATGAAATCGGAATAATTAGATATGTGCGCTCCTAGGTCGCAGGATGTCTAGGCGCACCAAAGAGAAAGTAGCTAAAAAGTGCCACATCCTAATTAACAAAATTGAAAGTAGGGGAAAAAGAGATTGGACTTTATAGGCACCAATATAAAATAGTATATTCTTTATTAGAAAATTTACAAAAAACACATACATAATAAACCACAAAAAAAGGGGACATATAAAAAGAGCAACATGTCATATACGTCGATAATTACAGTATGGCGGCAGAGCCTACAAAAAGTAGTGCAAATCACATAGCCTTATCAGATATTGGTTATTATACAGTGTTCACAAGCGATACAAAGATGACCTGTGTTCATGAGGCGGCCCTGGAGATGGGATAGCCGTCTCCAAAGGGTCGTCTGTATATAGTAGACGCAGATGTTAGGTTGAATCCCAGCTGCTCTACATGTTTCGCTTAACCTATTAAGCTTCTTCTGGAGCATATGGTAAAGACAAACATCTGAGAAAGATATTACAGGTGAGAGAACTTTATGATGAATCAGGCCATAAAGGCTAGAAAAAGTAATAACGAGGGGGATCGGTGCGCTGTAGTTGGAGCAAGGAGCCAAGTAGAAACGTCCAAACTATCATAGGATATAGAGCTTGGAATAGCATAAATATAAAGCAAGGTATTGGCTTATTACTATGGAGGGTATGGTCCCATAAAGAGATAATGTGTGGCGACCGAGTGGGGAGAAAAGCCCCGGCCCACAGACCCAAATCACGGACCAGTGAGGTAAAAAGCTCACATGCCTATAGACCAATAGTATGTTAAGGCTGTGGATCCTGACACTACAGCGACCGTGTGTACACCCCCCCAGATGGGGATACCGCCAAGGCGGTATCCCCATCCGGGGGGGTGTACACACGGTCGCTGTAGTGTCAGGATCCACAGCCTTAACATACTATTGGTCTATAGGCATGTGAGCTTTTTACCTCACTGGTCCGTGATTTGGGTCTGTGGGCCGGGGCTTTTCACCCCACTCGGTCGCCACACATTATCTCTTTATGGGACCATACCCTCCATAGTAATAAGCCAATACCTTGCTTTATATTTAGGCTATTCCAAGCTCTATATCCTATGATAGTTTGGACGTTTCTACTTGGCTCCTTGCTCCAACTACAGCGCACCGATCCCCCTCGTTATTACTTTTTCTAGCCTTTATGGCCTGATTCATCATAAAGTTCTCTCACCTGTAATATCTTTCTCAGATGTTTGTCTTTACCATATGCTCCAGAAGAAGCTTAATAGGTTAAGCGAAACATGTAGAGCAGCTGGGATTCAACCTAACATCTGCGTCTACTATATACAGACGACCCTTTGGAGACGGCTATCCCATCTCCAGGGCCGCCTCATGAACACAGGTCATCTTTGTATCGCTTGTGAACACTGTATAATAACCAATATCTGATAAGGCTATGTGATTTGCACTACTTTTTGTAAGCTCTGCCGCCATACTGTAATTATCGACGTATATGACATGTTGCTCTTTTTATATGTCCCCTTTTTTTGTGGTTTATTATGTATGTGTTTTTTGTAAATTTTCTAATAAAGAATATACTATTTTATATTGGTGCCTATAAAGTCCAATCTCTTTTTCCCCTACTTTCACAGTTGATGAAATACCTCCGGGTGAAGAGAACATTCTCCAGGATCCAGCGTCTGCCAACTGAGATAGTCCGCTTGCAAATTCTCTTCCCCCGGAATTTGCACAGCAAAGAGGGCCGGAACATATCGTTCTGCCCACCTCAAGATACCAGCCACTTCCCCGGCCGCCAGGGCACTCTTTGTGCCCCCTTGATGATTGACCTATGCCACAGCCGTAGCATTGTCCTCACAAGGCGTCCCTGCAGACGATCCGTCCACTGAGACAAAGACAAAGTCCGATCGCCCGAATTTCCGAGTCCAGACACCTTGGGCCGAACACACTCCCAAGACTCCTCCCCATCCAGACAGGCTGGCATCCGTGGCGATTACAGTCCAATAGAGGGAATGGAAGGATTTTCCCAGACGCAGGGCCGGGGAGTGGAGCCACCATAGGAGAGACTCTCTTGAACCCGACTCAACAGGATCAGATTGTCCAATGACAGCGGATCCTTGTTCCATTTGGTCCGAATCTCTCTTGGTAGAGGACTGGTGTGGAACTGCGCAAACTGAACCGCCTTGAAGGTGGAAACCATCAGACTCAGCACTTGCATGCAAGTCCTGAGTGATAACCGATAGATGGACAACAGGAGTCGAACCGCATTCTGTAGCTTCAGAAGTTTAGTCTGAGGAAGAAACACCTGGGCTGACGCTGAGTCCAGCTTGGTGAACAGAGTCAGTGTCAAGTTCCAAAAATTCAGTGTCTACCCGAACTCCTATAGCATTCACACAGTAATGTCCAAGTCGGCTTCTAGAGCCGAGGAAGACTGCACGCAGAAGCAGATCGTCCAGGTAACCCAGTACCGCCATCCCTTTCTGCCAAAACAAGGCCAGAACTGGGGCCAAAACCTTTGTGAACACCCGAGGAGCTGAGGTGAGACCAAAAGGTAAAGCCACGAATTGATAGTGCTCCTCGCCCATGGCAAAACTAAGAAAACGCTGAAGCTGGACATATAGTGGAATATAAAAGGTCAGCGTTCTTGAGATCGATAGAAGCCAGAAGATCTCCTTGACGAAGGAAAGCTACTACCGTGCGGATTGACTCCATCTGAAATTTCTGAACTCGCACAAGGTGGTTCAGAGCCTTGATATCAAAATTGGATGAACCTTGCCTTCCCTTCCTGGGAACTGTAAACAGGTTTGAATAAAAACCGTGAAACCATTCCAACTCTGGAACCGGCACAATAACTCCTTGTGCTAACAGGTCCTGCACTGCTCCGTAGAGGCCCTGTAGCCGCTCGGGAGTCAGGCTTAAGTTGGAAGAAAAGAACCTTGCCAGAAACAAGGACTGAAACTCGATCTTGTAACTGAACCGAATCAGCTCGTGGACTCATTTGTCCTGAATGAGCAAGGTCCACAGATCCAGAAAAAGACAAAGGCGTCCCCCCACCCCAGATGCGGGTGAGGGCGCTCCTTCAGGCTGGTGAAGGCTTGTCTGTGGAACCAGAAGTGCCTGCTTTTGACTTACTATTCCAGGGTCTCTTGGAGCCTCCCGCAAAGTTATGGGTGGATCTCAAACCCTTTTCCTGCGATTCAGGCTGACGAAAGGGCCGCTTGTGAGCAGAGAAGAAAGGACAAAGTCTATCATGAGGTTCCTTGCCCTTAGCAACCTGTGGAAGTAATGTACTCTTACCTCCCGTAAGATCCTTAATGATCTCTTCCATAGAGGCACCGGAAAAACAGTCACCTACAAAAGGAAGATCAGTCAGCACCTTTTTAGAAACCTGGTTGGCTGACCAGTACTTCAACCATATCCTACGGCGAAGGATCACCGCCGTCACATAAACCCTGCTGGCCAAGGGGGCCGCATCCAACGATGCATCACAAATCTACAGTAACCCCTGGATCAGCTGATCCGCCAGTTCAGGAGGGTGTTGACTTCCTTCCAGATCCTGGCGTAAAATCTTAGCCCATTCCGAAAAAGTCAGGGATACCAAGGTGATAGTAAACACCGGTTTCAAAATTGAACCAGCCACGTTGAAGAGGTACCGGACCAGAGCCTCAACTCTCTTGTCCACAGGGTCCTTAAAGGACAGGGACTCCTCCACCGGTAACAGTGTGGCCTTATTTAACCTGGAAACCTCAGAGTCCACCAACGGTGGGACTGTGAATTTCTTCAGAAGAGACTCCTCAAAAGGGATATCTACTAGTGAAACGCTTCGGTATTCCAACCATGCATTTCGAGGAACCCCACTGACTAGTGACAAACTCGTCAAAATAGGCAGGAAAGGGAAACACCTTAGTCACCTTGGAAGATTTGCCAAACTGCACCGGCATCCCCGACTCAACCTTAGCGGAGTCCTCCAACTTTAAAGTTTCCTGCACTGACACAATTAGGGCCTTCACCAGCGCTTTTTCATGTGCGGCTGCAGAGGACTCATGCTCACTATTTGAGCACTCAGCGTGCGTGGACGTAGACCCAGTGGGCTGACTCTCGTCCGTAGTGGCCAGAACCACCTAAGAATCTGAGGAAGCAGAGGATACAGGTGAAGACGGGGGGCGCTTCTTGCTAGGCCTCCTTTGCAGGGTCATATCTACTTTGGATACTAGTGACTACAGGGCTGCCGTCATGGCTGCCAGGGCAGACTGAGACCCAGAGGGTCCCGCAGCTTCTAGGAGTGGATCAGGTGGTGATATGCGCTCCAAAGGCTCCATGACAAAGGGTTAATCGGAGCTGCACCATGCACAAATTAGACAACAACAACAACAAACAACAAAAGCAAGAATCAGAGCACCCGCAGTGCAGAATACAGCAGAGGGAGGATGGTGTACCCCCAGAGACTCACCATCTGAGCTGGAGAGCGTCAAATAGTCTGCCACACTGCGATAGGAAGAGGAAGCGCTGACCTAACAGAGGCCCCCGCAGCCCATCACCGCATAAGACTACAAGAAAATGGCAGCTGTTGAACTCTATGGGGAAACCAAAAACATGGCCGCTGGACTACACAAACATGGCCGCCAAAGCCGGGAATACAGAATCCACGGCAAAACGACAGCGCTGCACGGGAGCCTGGTCCCCAGGGAAAAACACAAACCCAGGGAGGGGACCCCCCCAGCACCCAGGTATGGACACCCCTAAAAGGGGGGGGATGGCAGCGCCACCCAACGCTACTTCTCCGGCCCAGCACCAGGCAAGCCCCCCTACCTAAATACACCCATGCCCCCCAAAAGGGGCCGGGGGGACAGGGGAAGAGGAGAGCACCTACGCAGGGGGGAACCCCTGCTAAGGAGAAGGGGAGGAAGCATTAGGGGGGAGGAAGGATACAGAAGGGGCCCACCATCCCCATTAAGGGCCCGCAACTACCCCAGCTATTCCGTAAGAAAGGAGGAGGGACACTACTCACCATACCATGGTCACCAGGCGGGCGCTACTCCTAGCAGTCCACGGCGCCATCTTGGAATAGGGGTACTCCGGCCTGAGGTCTGCTGTGACTCTGATCGTGACCAGTGCTATGCGACCTCGCGAGGTGTTCTACTCGCCAGCCAGCCCTCGTTCAGTCCGGCTATGACGCGGCCAACCTAGCGCGGAGCTAATAGGTTGGGTCGTGCATACAGGCCAGACTGGGAAGGCCATAAGGATCTACAATATCCAGTGCGTCGCCCAGTCTGGCTGTTGATTGTAGTTCACACATGAACAAAAATAGTAAAGAAAAAGTAAAAAAATTCCATTTAGAAAGGAAAAAAATGCCAGGACCGCAGGTCCCAGCAGAGAGCCAGGTCCTTACTCCTGACTAGGCAGAAAAAAAAAAAACTGGAGAACTATAGCAGGAAGTGATGGTATACCTTCTGGGAATGCCCCAGGGGCGTAACCAAAAAGGTTTCCAACTAGTCCTACTCCTGGAAAGAAAGCAGCATAAAGCCCAATGGTCTGAAGACAAGGAGCTGTGTCTGTCAGTGAACAAAAGAGAAATATAGATAAATTTGTGTTGCATCATACCGGATTAGGACATTCAGACAATCAGATACATTAAGCACAAGTTAAATGTAGCAGTGCGTAAACTATGTTTATGGCTACATTCACACCTGAGCGTAGCATTTTCATGCGTTTTTTACCGCGATTTTCAGGCGTTTTTACATGCGTTTTTTGTGCAGGCGTTTTTAGATTGAATAGGGACCAATGGAAAACGCCTTTAATCTGCCCAAAAAGAAGTTCATGTACTTTTTTGAGCGTTGGGCGTTTTGCTCACAGCGTCAAAACGCTCAGATGTGAACAGGGGCCATTGAAATGAATAGGATTGGTCTTGTTGGGCGTTTTGAGAGCTGATCCTAGAGCAGAAAAACTCCCCCAAAAACGCCTCAAAACGCCTACATGTGAACGGAGCCTATGGCAAAGAAAAAAAAATATATCAAAAATCATATGTAATGTTAACAGTTCACACACATCAGTGTCCATACACCCACAAAATCATAACCCAACTGGAGACCTTACTGTCCCTTCCTAACAACAAAGAAAGTGCAGGAAATCAGGAATGATCCTTTATTTATATAACCTGTCAGTTATAGGTTACTGCACATCCTTGCTTTCATCACTGCACTGCTGAAACTCATGTGTGCTTAAAAGGGTAACTCCAATTTTGTGACGGGGAAAAATAAATAAATTAACAAATAAAAAAAGATTATAGCGTAAACAATTGCTAAACAAGTCACATTGTATTAGAAAGTTATTAAAAATTACCTTTCCCTTTTAATCTGCAGCTCTGTAATTAGCTGTAAAATGCAATATGGCATTTATGGTGCCTGGAGGAGTTTATTACACAGATGGTCTATGGAACGCCCCCCCCGATACATACCTTCTTGCTTGTTACAGGTTCTCTCAGAAGTCTGTACTAAGATATAAAATCAGATTTTTGGAATACCCTGCAACAAAAATAGTATTTTTGGGAGATACTCCCAAAGGGAAATCACGTCTAAAGAAATACAGATCTTGTTACTTTCACATTAGAACCCTGCCCATGCAGCAGCTGATTGATAATTTTAAATTCACTTCCGTTCACATTCACTTTGCACATGGAAGCAGATGAAAAAAAACATGACTTCTTCAGAATAACAAAAAGGTAGGAATCTGCAACCAACTTTGTTAAAATCCCTGTACATAGATCACCCGGAGGGGAATGAGTTTACGCTTTGGGCTGGTTCACATTTCAGTTGAGAGCTGCATTTTTCTGCATGAGAAAAACTAGACTCTCCGCAAGGGCACATTTTTGCAGCAGTCAACTGCTGGGCAGAGCACAGGGGAAAAATGCATTATGTCAGCATTTTCCCACAGCTCTCTGTGCAGCCCTACATTCTGCAGTTAAGGGGAAAAGCACACCATGCATTGTTAAAACAAGCCACTGCCACCCTTTGCTGTCAACAGCAATCTTTACCCACAGAAAAAAACCAAACGGTTTTCCTCTGCAGGTAGTGTGAACCTACCCCAAAGTCCATGGCAAAGTTTACTTAAAGAAAAGAGAAAAAAAAAAAAAAAAAAAACACATACACCACACAGTAGTGGTCTGCTACAATGTATAGCAAGCACAACAGGACCACCCCTTCAACCATCAGCTTTGCCTCCCTCCGCTGAGAGAGAAAGAAGGAATTCTTTAATTATTTAACCATGAGATCAAGAAAATAGGAAGAAAATAAAACAAAATTTCATCAATATATATTAAGAAAATGTCACAAATCTCTATACAATACCTGGTGTGGGTAGGCATCTCCTGCTCCCATCTGTCTTTTGTTCTGGTCGTAGAGCATCCATAACTGGCTATCATACTCCGATTCATACAACAAATCACAAAGCAGCGGGCAGCTAGGAGTCACTTCTCCACTTTTGGGCTTAAATTAAAACACATGAACAACACTTAATTTTGTAAAATAAAATAGGAAATTCATTAAAAACAAAATAAGCAGCTTTGCATATAAAATTACTATGACTACACAGACCAACCAATTATTCCAACAATTCACATGCAAGAAAAAAGGAAATATAGTTGGCTTGCTTGGACATGTAGAGCTTAAGACACTGCGCATGCAGAATTCTTGTAAATTTATATTCAAATATCAACTATCCATAAAGATAACAATGGGGATATCCCTGTGTTAAAATGCAGGACAGTGGCCCCACATGGCTTCTCCGCAGTTAAATAATAACTATTTGGCTGGATTTCCACTTTTATCACTCATATAGAGCAGAACTTTTAATTATAGTCATTAATTTAAGCCAAAAGCTTGTGGTGCAAATTAATTATTGATGGAAGTATTGCAGCAAAAACTGCTTTTTTTTTTTTTGAAAAGCTATTTATTTTTAAGCTGAACTCAAGGAATTAATTATTTAAACCACTTAGCTTAGTAATCACTAGCTACTGTTGTAGGTTTTTTTTAAGAGAAGATTTGCGATCTGAGGGGTTGAGTACAAAAGTGATTCCCCCCCCCCCCCCCCGATATAATAAACATTTTAAATTTTTCTTTAATTTTATTTTTCCAATTTTAATAATTTTCTTTTCTTACATTAAAAGAGCGTATTGTTTTAAGTAGTTTAGCCTTTACTCTTCCTGCAGGAGAGTAACTGTTGGGCTGCATAAAGCGCAGTCTATTGTCTCATAAATATATATATATGTATACATACATACATATATCCCTTGAGAACGTCCTATAGGACAAAACGCATCAGAGGGGAGACACTAGTGCTGACGTCCGGCCACTGTCCGATACTGGGTCGGTAGTGGTACCCATTGTCATATGGTTTTAGGATTAATTTTATTTTGGCTTTTAACATACAAATCTATTAAATACTACACTATGGAGAATTCATCTAGCTCCAGGTGAGCTTTTTTTTTCCCCCACAGCTACATTTGGATGGTGCGAGTTGCTGAACAGCCTTCCCCATAAGAGATGTGGATCTACACTGAGTGCATGTTTGCTGCTGTTACGGCAGCCAGCTTTTCCGATGAGTATCCATTTCACAGGGGTGTGGTGGATGATTCTGGAGCACTGTACTTGATCACTTCACTTTTCATTTTTTTGTGCACATCTTTGCACTGAACTTTGTGCTTTCACCAATTAGGTTATATTGCTGAACCCTTCATGGGACTGTGCATATAAATCTATATTTTTCACTAAATTGTTTTTTTAATTGTTGATTTTCATTCAAGATTGGACAAATTGTATATTATATATATATATATATATATATACACACACACACACATAATATACATATATACACACACACATACATACATATATATATATATATATATATATATATATATATATATATATATATATATATATATATATGTGTGTATATGTATATTATGTGTGTGTATATATATATATATATATATATATATATATATATATATATATATATATATATATATATATATATATATATATATATATATATAGTCTGGTTTATTACCTTTATGCTCTCCTCCTCTACTACACATATCAGCTCAAATGCCATCTCCTTGTTACCTGTAAATTAACCTCTCAGTTCCCTAATCTTGTCCATCTGAACATAAGCCCTTTCCATCTTACCACTGTGACCAGTAGAGTAACCCCTTTCACTTCAGGTGTAGGATATTAAAAATGACTGTACCAAATGCACCACTCTCAAGCTCCAATTTTAATCCCTTCAGTACTGACATGTTTTAATCACTTCTAAAAAAAAAAAAAAAAAAGATCTCCTTGGGGTATTCTCTTTACCAAAAAGGTTCATTTTGGGGGTTATTCATACTATATGATAGTGAAAAAAAATAAAATGCCTGCGTGTCGAACATTCGCAGATAATTTGCTCCACAGGTGTTTACATGCAAATGGCTGTGATTGGCTGTGGGAAACGCCAATAGGGCTGCCTCCTGCAGGTAAAAATTGCCAGGAATCCCTGTTGTGTCTCCCACATGTAATAGCTAATGGCCCCATACAACAATATAAAAGCGACGCAAATCAACTACAGCCAAAAAAATAATCATTTTCTTAAAAATACCTCACTACTCACCTGATGGAAATTATAAGTTAAAATGATCTCGTAGAGTTGACGGTTGTTTGGCAAAATATCACGGACTCCCAAAGGTCTCGTCTTGGTGCTGATGGGCCTGTAAACATATCGTTTTTGATTAGCTAGATACACAATATGAATATTTATTTTTATGAGGTTGGATACTAGGACTAGAGGAAATGTTAAAATTCACTAAGCTTAGTAAATAAAAAGGTGAAGCAGTGTTCAGTTCAATCAACCAATCATGTCTTAGGAAACACGCACCCCCCCCCCCCACCCCAAAACAAAAATGGTTATTTAAACTAAGTGAACATGGGTTCACCTTACATAACCTTTGGTGTTCTATTATTTTTTGTGAACTACACAAAGCGTACACAATGCACAAAAAATTCCAGGACCCTTTATGTAATCTAGCAGGATAGAAAATGCAGCTACCCTTTCAGTTTTTGAAGGTGAAGGCTTCTGGGCTGTCACCTTGTCCTTGTCTTGGTGCCTGCACATTTAAAAACAAGTCCGCAGTGACATCTAACCTTTCCTTTACCCAAAAGCAGGATACAGAAATTAGACAAATTAAACAAACGTTAAATTCTATATAAGCCATATTCATAAATTGTGTGTGTCAACAGACTTTGAACTTGTGTTAATGAGCAAATGCAGCTCTCTTGACATCAGTTTGAGATGCTTCCGAGGTCATTCAGATTTTAAAGATAGGTGTATTTGACCTGCTTTAAAGTGTTTGCAACCTTATACTATGATTCACTCCCAGCCCCTCTCTTTTAAAGCAGCCATAATGCACTGCATAAGGGCCAGTTCACACCATAGAAATGCAGTTTGGATGCGTTCTAGATGCTTTTCTATATGAAAGTTTTTGACGCGTTTTGATGCGCTAAAAGCATTTTTGGTGTGTTTTTGATGCAGTCTAGTGCATCTACCCCCCCCCCCCCCCATATTTTTTTCTTAACCTTAAAAGAACATGTGTGTGCCAGTGCGTTTTTGATGCAATTTACAGCGTTCCAGTACAGTGCAGGAAAAATGCAGCATGTTCTACCTTTTTTTCTGGAACTAAAAATGCACTGGAAATGCAAGTACTGGTGTGAACTATGCCATTGGAAACCATATAACCTACTCTCAATGCGTTTTTGATGCAGAATAAAAACGCACTGGACTTCTTGTGGTGTAAACTGGCCCTAAGTGTTTGTTAAAAACTAAGCCTTTAAATACCTTTTTCATGCATCTTCAGGCCTGTGACATGACTCACGGCCACTCTAATACTTCAACCTACGGGCAACGGGAGGGGCTGAGTTCTCCCTCCGACGTCAGCCAGGTAGGTCACATGACCACAGTGCTGGCTGCACAGCCCCTCCTGCTGTAGCCCTTAGGGGAGGAGAGCAGCTGGGAGTCAGGTGACCGGCCTGAAGATACATGTAAAAGGGTATTTACAGGCTTTGCTTTTAACACCTACACAGTTCATTATGGTGGCTTAAAAGAGAAGAGCTGGCAGTGATCTTTTAGTTTGGGAGGGGGGGGCGGTAAGTGGAGACAGCGCTCACAGACACAGGAGCTGACAGGCAGGGAGGGGAAGGGGAAGAGTACAGAGGTGAGCTGCGGTTGTTGAAAACACGTAAACTGACCATGGTGTCTGGGCTCAGCAGCCATGATAAACTGTGGTCAGTTTACAGGGGGGGGTTGGGAGAGGACAGATCCAGGCAGGATTTGACAGGGGTTTTTTTTTACAGCTTACAGGAGGGACAGGTTAGACAGCACAAGCATTGTGCCGTTTAACCTGCTAAAAGGGAACAGGATATCTTTTTGTTTTTTTTCCAGGGTTACAAACAAACACTTTAAGCCACCTTTGCATTCCTACAGACTTGTATCAGGATACAAGCAGTTCTGACATTCACAAAAGCCCATCAACACAGACCTTTATAATAAGATGTAAAGTAAGACCCTGGATGATGTCTGAGAACAAAATGCATCGGATTTTACCATTATTCAGACCTTTGCATCCCATTATTTCTTGCTGGATTTTGTTAAAGGCGCTTGTACTTGGATGTGATGTAAGGGTTTTACATTTTAAATAAAAACTAAAAAAAGTTACAGTTTTATACTATGTGGAGGCTTCCTTTATCCCTATGGTCCAATGCCTATTGTGAAGCTACGATTGGAGACCCTCAGAGCTGCCTTCTGAACACCATACTCTGGATCCACTCAAGTGCTGACTCATTACGATGGTATCTGAGTTCACATTCTCTGGTAAGCAGATTATTCCCAATGGGTTGTAGAAGGTCACACATTGGTGATTAAAGCATGGACAGTGGTATGGTAAATTCTAATCACTGCGATTGCACCGGGACCCTTATTCTCTTTCTGTGGACTTTTACAGTTATACTATGGACTACAACTGCCACTTTTTCACTTTAATCTATATAATATATATTGTTTGGATACATTTTATATTAGCTCTTCTTTTTGTTTAGCGCTGCACTTTTACTTTACATATATTATCACAATGTTTTGTCCATTGTAGTTGCGAGCAGCTTCATTTATAATTAGAACTAGTGCAGTATTCTTTCGCACATAATTGAACTTTATAAAAAGAAAACATGTGATCTAAAGGATTTTGTTATAGACACACTAATAGTGCACGTAAAGAAATAAAATTGCATAGGTAGAAGTGTAGGAAGTTCTCTCCTCCTCTGGTCTGGGCTACTTCAGGGCTTTGAAAATCCTAGAAATGTGGAATGCATTGAACAGCTTCAAAAGACTGCAGGAGTATGCTTACCGCTGACCTGCACAACATGTAACACTCTATGGGGATTTCCACCAAACATGCACAATTTATACGGATGAACGAATCAAGAGGGGAAAATAAAGCCCCAATATGGTGTTTCTTTTGATGGGTACACTGCATGAAAGTAAAAAACATAAATGCAGCTTTACCCCCCCCCCCCAATCCCCAGGCCAGATCTCAATGCAGTGATGTGCATGAGAGCCGAAGCACGCTCGGCCTTCTTCTCACTGGCTTAGAGACAGCAGTGGGAACAATTGGCTCCCGCTGCTGTCAATCACAGCCAGTGAGGGAGCAGGGCTGAGCTGCGAACTGTGTGTCTTATAGACACAGAGGCAGCTTGGGAGGGAGCATGCGTGAGCGGCCCCATAGCAAGCAGCTTGCTATGGTGGGCACTCGGTGGTGGGGGGGGGGGGGGGGTGTCAGGAGAGGTCTGTCCATTGTAGGAGAGAAGGCTGAGTTCCCGACAAAGTTAGAGAGCGGACCATGGTGTGCTCTCCTGTTTAGTGTGGCAATTTTTTAATATGAAAGCAGATGGACTGGCAGGATCACCAAGGATTTTACTTAAATGAAGTAATACAAAGAGGACAGGATACTTATTCATATATAAGTATATGGTACAGCAGGCACAGATCAGGAATATGAAATTCTGGGGTGCCAAATGCTTTAAGTCAGGATTAGTTGCCAATACCCCAAGGAGCAACAGATCTTAATACAAATAGTATTGTGCTTGGGAAGATACCAAATCTGTGCACGGACAGCATAACTAAATATTGACAATTTTTGGGTATGTGAACAAGAAACATTAGCCTTTTCGTACAAGAATTACATTGACCAAAGCCTATCAGCCACTATTTTCAGCCCGCACTGAACATTTTTTGAGATCAGTATAACCCATGCAATAATTTTTAAAGAAAACAAGAAAGATAACAGGCGTAATACCTTAAAGTTTGCACCCAATTTTTCAAACTAATGCTGGGAGACAAATCCTCATACTTTAAAGTAGAGAATACATCAAAACGAGCTGTGCCTTCAGATGCATGCTGTAAAAATTAAAAATATATAATTATACAAGAAAAAGCAAAGCAAATGTGATAATCACATGGCTATTTAAACATCCTAAGGAAAATGTAGGCTGCTCAGGTATTATGCAATAAATGCTATAAATAACGCTCTGCTAAAAATAGTGACCTTAAAAACAAAATATATTATAATATATATAAAAACTACATTGAACAGCACAGATTGGTATGAATGTATCACCAAACAAAATCACATAGCTTTAGACCAATGCCTTAAGAATATTGGGTACATAATATATAAATCACAAACTAAAATCAAACTTATAATACAGAGACTGTAAAAACAGCCCTCTGAAACAGTTCCAAACCAGAAACAACCTCCAGTGGAATAGTGTGAAAGGAGGAACGTGCTACTGTAGGCACTCCTGGGTAGAGTCCATGGTGAGGAAACAAGATGTGGTAAAACACAGTTTTAATTTATTTAATAATTGGTCTTAAAGGAAATGGTCTATATTAAAAAAAAAAAAATTATATATAAAATTCCCATCCTGCTGACAAGATAATAAAAGCAGCAGCAATATGTTAATATCATTGCAGTCACTTTCCATCTATTTATCTATTGAAATAGTGCTGCTACCCCAAAATAGTCCTAAGTGATAAAAAGGATGAGATAGGAACTCATGTGCTCGGATGGCCCAAGTACTCAGACTTCGAAATGTCCAATCAAAGAAAAAAAAAATCGGGCACCACCATGTCTCAAAAATAAAACCTATGATTTTATTAAATTAGTCTGAAAAAAGGAATCAACACCTGTAATTACTGACATGTTTCAACCTCTCACATAAGCCTTAGTCATAGTTTAAGACTAAGGCCTATGTGAGAGGCTAAAACGCATCAATAATTACAGGTATTGATTCCTTTTATAGGATAAATTTCATAAAATCGTATAGGTTTATTTGTTTAGACTTCATGGTGCCAGATTTTTTTGATCTTTGATTGGACCATTCACCTATTCACTACAGGAGAGCCCAACTGGCTTATGGAAGTAGCTCTCCGGTACCCTGAGTGCTGCAGTGCTGAGTATTACAGGAGGCTAATTAGGAAAATTCAAGTACTTACACTAGATGCACATCTGCAAGGAACTCAACTTTCATAATACTAACATACTTTTTTTTATTTCAAGTCCAATAGAACAGTATCTGTACAAAATAATTATATATATAGCTCTGCAAGACAAATTGAAATGTCCTCCCATATGATGACCCCTTACAGCTATAACTGCTGATCCTATTTTATGGTAACGTAAACGTAAACTCACAATGTTCAGTTGAGATTGCCCACAAACAAGCCCATGAAAGGAAATGGAGTAATCAATATTCACATCACTGAGACTTGCCCACCAACGTGCAATGCAAAACTCAATGGTTTTGCCACTCTGCAATACAAGAAAAAAAAAAAAGAAGAATCAGATAAAAACAGTTAAATCCTACCACAAAAAAACCTCAGGAAACAAAAAAAAAAGGCCTAATATACAAGATATCATGTGCTGCAATGATATATAATGTACACACTTTATCAAAAATGGTTGATGTGCATATCATTAGAGCCTATTGTGATTTTCTGTGCTACATCCTATTCACAAACATTTACATAACCTTAAGGGTCGGTTCACACTAATGAGTGTGTTCCTGGGTGGTCCCATGCGTTCTGGTTTTGACAGCCCATTTATTTCAATGGCCTGCCAAACATAGCGAATGCAGAAAAAGTAGTTTAAGCACTACTTTTGCTAACCACACCACAAAAAACCCCATGGTACTGAGGTACCATGGCAGTTTGGTGGCAGCCGTGTTTGGGGTTCCAATGAATTTTTGCACCTGTGCGTGTTTCGCAAGGGTGAGTTTGGTGTGGGAATTTTCCATGTGTGAATGAATCCTGAAGTTTAAAAAGGTGGAAAAACCTGCAGACTTTTTTCTACAAAGTCAATGGTTCAATCACGCTCTTCAACACTGCCCATTGTGATCATATACCCGTTAATCCCGAAAGGCATAGTCATGACCAGTATAAAAACTTTGGGCTTATATGAAAAGGTGCTTTAGCAAAAGCTTTTACCATTTCTTAAGCCCCAGTAATAAACAAAAGAAAAACTCTACATTCATAGCTTACTGTAACACACATACAAGTACGTCTCACCAGAACAGGAAATGCTTCCGTCACAGAGCCATTTTCAGGTAGGGAAGTGAATTTGTAAAACTCATGACTTCGGTAAGCTTTCTGCTTAATCAGCTGGACAGCATGCAGAACAAACTTAGAGGCCACATCAGAAGAACGGGAGGTCACATTAACCTCTGGAAAAGAGAAAGTTGACAAAAGAAACACTTGTTCAAATGATAGAAGATGCAGTGTTTGCCAGTATGCATTTTAATATTGTGAAATGACATTTCAAGTGTGCTTAAGTGTATTTACACTTCTGTAGCCAAATTTGGGAAAACCCTCCTATATAAAAAAAAAAAAAAAAAAGTTTGTGTTCCCATTCACAAGGCATACCAAAAAAAAACAAAAAAAAAACGATGATTGAACCTGTAAATTCCATTTCTTCAAGCACAGTACAGGACGCGCCGGCTACCTTTAGTTAATTGGAAGTAAATGCTAGGGCCACCCTAATGCACACTCCTTAACCCTCCCAATCCATTAGACTCTAGTTTTTTTTTTTTGGGGGGGGGGGGGGGGGGGTTTGTTTGTTTGTTTTTTTTTTTTTCCCCAGTAAAGAAAGCTTGCTTTATTGACTAAAAAGGAGGGACAATGCGCACACCACCCCGAGTCCAGAGCCAGGCAGGGGCACTGCCAGGACCGGACTGCTGACCGCCAAACGCCGCCGTAAGACGAGAGAGAAAAATCCCCGCTGGAACCAGCCGTCACGAGGATAAACAGTCACTGCGCCACTGTAGTACGATGGGCAGAAGTGACTCACCTGCCTTGCAGGAACCAGTTGTTCCGTTGCCATGACTACGCGTTTAGCGCGAATGAGCTTTATGAAGTCACAAGCCGGCTGGTTCGGGCAAGGACCCCCCCCCCCAGCCCACAGCTGCACCCAGCCATCCAGTCCAACCCCTACGGCAGTTTGTTTGTTTTTTTTAAGGATAAGGAGGGATGAAACACACGAAGCGGAGGCGCCTGTGTCCTGCACCATACACCAGAATAAGGAAATTATAGGGAAGCCCAATTTCCTAGTATCGTAAATGGTACAGTACAAGATCTATATTGCAAGACCATAGGATGTCCCCAAGCAAAAAAGAAAAAAGGAGGACAAACACACAGCAAACAGAACTGCCAACAGCCCCCCCCCCCCCCCAAAAAAAAAATAAAAGGGGTTAAGAATTAAGAACCTAAACAAAACACTCACATGACAGCTTGAAGCACCTTAAGGTCAAAGCCTGCATCTGCTGAGGCCTGAATATCTGCCTAATAAGACTTAATTAAAAAAGGCAAAAACATTTCCTTTTTCCCCCATTATGGGTAAAGTAATAGGAGGTTTAGAGCCCCATTAAGTTTTATTTCTGCGGTGTCCCATTGGGGAGACTGCCCTTTACTTTCTGTCCAATAGCCATTCAGGAAGTGAGAAAAAATCCCTCTAAAGTGATGGAATCCCTGACTGTCAACAGGGATGTTCTAAACCCTCTCCGCTTATTCTAAACTAAAAAAAATAAAAGTTTTACCCTTAATCTCGCTTTAAAGGATACATTCACCTTTCATAACAGGTTTCATATTTATGGTAAAACATGTTACTGTAGCACCGGCCAACAATCCCCTGTCATGACAACGAGCGAGGGATCTTCTCCGCCCGCTTGCTGCGACACGTTTAAAAATAAAGTGGCTGTACGGGGCTCTGCCTGGTTGTGTCATTTGTTCACACAGTTCTGCAAATGTGAAAACTACCAACCTCTTTTGCGGCAGTTGGCTTGTAGTCCTCAATGATCTACCATAGAACTATTGAGCACTCCGGTACTTCACTGATTTTATTTTTAGTCAGTGTGAAACTGCCTGTCCATACGATGTATAGGGGCAGACAGCTTACAACTACAATCTGTAGGCGTCCTGCATGATCGCAGGTTCACTGCTTTCCAGGCCCCAAAAGTAAAAAAAAAAAAAAAAGAAAAAAAAAAAAAGTTCCATTTTATTTATTTATTATTTTTTTTTTTTAAGTAAACTTATCCTTTAAGTGTCATTAAACCTAAAAACAATTTTTATATATTGCAGCTTAACAATCATTAGATGTGGTGGCTGCATTTGTTTTTTTTGTTTTTTTTTTTTTAGCCTTTGGCACTTAATACGCATACAACAAACAGTTCTTTTTTGGGAAAAAGGTTTTACACAAATAAGTAAAAGTTGATCGTTGCAAGTACCACTGTCCGTGTTAAATGGTTTGTCTCAACCCCCTAACTGTTTGTTACATCTGTAGGAAAGCCTTTTCTGTTGGAAAAAAAAAACACAACAGACCTACTAGATGACCAGATACAAATTAAGGAAAGTAAGCCTAAAAAAAGATAAAACTAATGTAGCCATCACATCAAAAAATTGGTAAGCTGCAATATAATAAATGTTTACTACCGCTTTAAAATCACCTGATGGTAGCCTGCATATAAACACTTTTTAAACTTGGTTTTTATTGAAAGTTTAGCATGGTTTCCAAATCACAAAATATTAATCCCCTCCCCCCCAACTACAATTTCTACACATGCCATATCGCTATTTAAAAGTTTTTAGAAATATAATTTCCTGCTTCTGTGAAGAACTAAGATACAAGTGAGGTTTAGGGCATCTAAACAAGAAATGCAATTTTTGGTAATATACCCCCTAAAAGGTTAATCCCTTCTACAGGGATGCAAACAATGCAACTCATCTCATCAGAACACAAAGTGCACCAGATGATCAAAAATTACCCTCCCTTTTAGATTGTAATTCCACCTCTATTGAATTGTATTGTAACTGTACTGTCTGTCCTCATGTTGTAAAGCGCTGCACAAACTGCTGGCACTATACAAGTCCTGAATGATATTTAGTCATATAGTCATGCAAAAGGAGTATCCAAAAGACACAAAACACTTCTCCGGTCAGAAACAGGTAAGAATCTGCAACAAAGTTTGTTACCTTTTTCCAACAAAAGTAGAGTTACTTTTTAGAATAGCATCACGGTTGACTGCAAGCATTTCTGAACAAGTGTCAGACTAAGGGCCGGTTCACATTCCTGCAAGTGCGCCAATCACATGCAATTCAGAGCGCACTGCTCCTTCATTACATGCGATCGGATGTGCGGATGCGAATTCAGCCATACACTTTGTATGGCTGAATTCGCACTGTATCCGCACCAAACTCGCACATGACCCTCTTTTCCAGCCGCTTCAGGATCGGATCGCACAGTGGTTCACACTTGTGCGATCCGATCCTGTGTGAACTGTCAGATCGCACTGCAATATGCGATCAAAATGGGGGTGTCGTTAACATTTCATTGACAGCCCCTGCGTATCGCATATGGCAGTGTGAACTGCCAGATGTGCGTTTGCGATGCGGGAACAGGCTGCGAATTTGCAGCGTTCCCGCATCGCACAAGTGTGACCCGGCACTTAGTCTGTTACAACAGAAAAGCTTAAGACAGCCCAATATTCAATAAAGAAAGCCGGCTTCTAAATCTCTATACCATTTGTTAGGACAGAAAGTGCTCAAATATAGTTAAAACGGATACTGAGATAGAGCACATTATATACCGGGTTAATTATGGCAAACACAGCTCTCTCATAAACAGATAATTAATAAGGAAGTTTTAGTGCTGCGGTTATCAAAAAAGGAACATCTAAAAATGGTAAGCATCAATTTTTACTTTTTTTTTTTTTTTTAAGTTATGCTGGGCAACATGGAAACATGTAATAAATATAAAGCGGGTGTTACTCCAATTGGCTGCAAAAAGTGGAAGTACACTTTAAAGGGCTTGCTCACACTTAGTCCACAGTAAAATGCAGTATACCATGCAGGAGTGTCCATTCAGGCCTACGGTGTATTGCACATGTAATGCACTCATCAATATTGTTTTTCCCCCCAACTGTATTGAAAATGTTACACAGTGTGACACTTCATTTCTAAGAACCCCAGCTGCAGTGCAGTGAAGAGCAGAGAAAAACATAGCTGCAGGTGGATTGTGGTACAGGCGAAAAAAAAAATGCAAACATGTTGCAGATTTCTGCACCACACCACAGATAATCCAAAGTTCATGTGTAAACCGTGCACATAGAAAACAGGTTTTTTCCGTGTGCCCTTGCTGAGACCTGTGGTGTTCCAAGGCAAAAAACTGCAAGGGTGAGCAAGCCTTAGGTTATAAGGGAATAATACATAAAACAAAAAAAAGTTTAATTTGGTTATATACACATCTAATATATATACGAATACAACAATTTTAACGTGAAAGCTATCTGTATATTAGCTTCCTGTAATCTCCTGCACAGCAGCACAGTACCTGTCACCAATTCTAACCCTACAAAATTATATATATATATATATATATATATATATATATATATATATATATATATATATATATACACACACACACATACATACATACATACATATATATATATATATATATATATATATATATATATATATACATATACACACACACACACACACACACATATATATACATACATATATATATATATATATATATATACACACACACACACAAATATATATATATATATACATACACACACACATATACATACATACATACATACATCACACACAATTATTTATATATATATATATATATATATATATATATATATATATATATATATATATATATATATATATATATATATTATGCTTCAATCCATAAACTAAGGCTCCTTCATTGTACAAAAGGCAGGTTTGGTCATTGACGAAGTTGTGCTAGTTATGTGCCAAGTTAATAATGCAGCTGGCTAAACTGTCTGTGAGAGGCAACTAAATCTCAACTCTGGCCAAAAGAATTACAAGTCTATTGATATATTCCAAGCATTATTATCCTGAATTCTATTTTCACTCCAAGGTCAGTTGGCTAAGAAAACAATGTAAAAATTATCTGGTAGTGTTGTCTACATTTCCTAAATGTACCAGCATTGATTTGTTAGGCTATGCAGACAATGCATGGGAGTGAAGGGTTGATTAATGTGCCACCAACATGCAGCTCAGCAAGAAAAATAAATGCTAAAACAGCCTCAGAACAACATAATAATGTCTGTGTTGCCATGAATAATCATTTTTCTTACCAGCCCAGGTTGCACCTTGAGGAACTTCTATAAAATGACGCTTTATTTGCCCAGATTTGAAAAGCACATCTTTACACTCCAAATCAAACAATGCAGACTCACTGAGCCTATATAGTACAGAAATTATTAAAAATAAACAGTAAATACACATGGAAAAAAAATCAAATTCCAAAAAAAATAAAATTTAATCAATATGTATGAATATATATATTTATTTGCTAAAGTAGGTGATGCAAGACCATGTTTGGATGGAATACTCTTTTCTAAATAATTTCAGTGCTGACCAAAAATATCAATGAATTCAAGGATTAGTTCACCATTATTATCAATGAATTCAAGGATTAGTTCACCATTAATATCAATTAATTCAAGGATTAGTTCACCATTAATATCAATTAATTCAAAGATTAGTTCACCATTAATATCAATTAAGTCAAGGATTAGTTCACCATTAATATCAATGAATTCAAGGATTAGTTCACCATTATTATCAATGCATTCAAGGATTAGTTCACCATTATCATCAATTAAGTCAAGGATTAGTTCACCATTAATATCAATTAAGTCAAGGATTAGTTCACCATTATTATCAATGAATTCAAGGATTAGTTCACCATTAACAATAGAGTTTCTATGCAGGTAATGAGCATCTATAAATAAATACAAAAGTTGCATAATGCTCTTGCTATAGGTGTCGGCTATTTAAATACCTCCCAAAGCCAGGCTGAACAGACTCCTAGAGATGTTAACCCCCCCCATCCTGCCAGTTTCCTTGGGCATTGCAAAGATGCTCCTAGCGGTTACTACTTGCTCCTGCCATCACAGGAGCTCCTTCTATCCCAATTAAGATCTTGCCCCATGCGTGCTTCACCATCCTCCCTGCTGCAGCATCCCTGAGCTCAGGTACTGTGATGGAGAGAACACATGTGCATAGGGTTTGCATTGGAGAGATAAGGTGATGGTGCTCCATCCCTGCATAGGCATTTCTATGGCAAAGGTCAAAGTAACCCTTGAAGATCAGTGAGCATTTGGTGTGGGACAGTTTATACAAAAAAGTAGGTTTTATTAGTTTCTAGTATTAGGGCGAAGTTGGTATTAACTGAAGGGTGAAGTGTAGGAGAACATTATATTAGAGATTAAGTTATGTTTCAGAACGCATAGTGTTAATTTCAGTTTAGGGTTTACAGTTAGGGTGAGGAAGAAGGTGTA
The DNA here is from genome assembly GCF_965119305.1 of Pelophylax lessonae. Classification (NCBI taxonomy): domain Eukaryota; kingdom Metazoa; phylum Chordata; class Amphibia; order Anura; family Ranidae; genus Pelophylax; species Pelophylax lessonae. The sequence continues at coordinate 482,097,827 of NC_138769.1, forward strand.
AAATGTCATGGATATATTGGGGATTAAGTTTAAGGGCCTGCGATGAGAGGCCTTTCGGCTAATGTTGATGACAGTTTAAAGACGCTTCGGAGATCATTTGGATTCCACTGACATGCATCAAGTGGGTTTGGTATTCCCATAAACTTGTTTGGGAAAGTAAAACCAGATTGAAGTGAACAAAAGCCCATCAACACATGCCTTAAGGAAACTTGTACCAAGAGAAATATGTGGGCCATCATTGCTGACCTGAAAATGTTGGCTGTCATGCCGATGTGGTCGTAGCAGTACCCTGAGTCACTGACCCAGAACAAATCTGTAAATCAGGACCAAAATGCACTCTGGCTTTTTCCGATTTACTTGCTTGTGGTAGGTTAGCGGCTTCTTCTTTATGTCTCCCACAAAATAAATATATAAAACTGATATTCTTGTTCTGCCATTACTCACCTTGCTGGTATGACAACAGTTATAGGAACTCTGAATAATGGACCAGAAGTAGGGACACATATATCATATCCACATATCTGCAAACAACATTTATATAAATATTATTACATTTAATTTGCGTGGGTAACTATATTCTTGGACAGTGTCACAGTAGGTTTATGTGAGGTAATGCATTTAAAAAAAAAATAAGTGGGAAGATTACAAATAAAATGCAATGTAAGGGGTAACTCGGGTGTGGTAACCAGCCCCTGTTGTGTCTTATCGCATGCAAAGCTTATGAGACATTTAAATGTATTTCCTGCAAAAAAAAAAAAAAAAACCCAAAACACAAAATATATATATATATATTAGAATATCATTATCAGGCACTTACCTTCTTTCCGCCAGGTAAGGAGGCATTTCACCCGGTGGAGGGAACACTACATCATCACCTTGATTTTTAATTGGATTCTCTTCACCATTTTTCACATTTTGGATCATAATATCCAATGGACTTTTATTTCAATGTTTTATTTTTATAGTCACATTGAGTCTTATTTGTAAATTTTGTTTGTTCATTTACACACATTCGCTCATCACTGTGATTTCGATTGGGTTTTTTTCCCCATTTTTGCTATATATTGTTCAATATATGATTTTTCACATATAAGAAAAGCGCACCATCACCTTTAAACATATACACGTCTTATCATCTGGTTGCAGCCTTTCACCCAATCAGCGCACCCCTTTCTTTTCAACATATATATAGTATATTGTGCAGATTTGTAGGACAAGTGGGTGAGAAAGCATTTTAGAGGCCTAAAAAGTGATGTTGGGCCAACTTTCTTAACCACTTCCATACCGGGCACTCGTCTCCTACATGTAAAAACCATAATTTTTATGCTAGAAAATTACTCAGAACCAGAACCCCCAAACATATATTAATATATATATATATATATATATATTAATATATATATATATATATGTGTATGTGTTTTTTTTAGCAGAGACCCTAGCGAATAAAATGGCAGTCGTTGCAACTATTTATGTCACACGGTATTTGCGCAGCAATTTGTAAAACGCAATTTTTTTTCTAAAAAAAAAAAAATAGTTTCAGGAATTTAAAAAAACAAAAAAAAAACCACCTTAAGTTAGCCTGATTGTTTTAAATAAATAAATACAATGTGAAAGACAAGTAAATAAAAGACCTAACATGTCACTCTTAAAATTGCGCACACTCATGGAATGGCACCAAATTTTGGTACTTAAAAAGCTCCATAGGCTACACTTTACAAATTTTTGCAGGTTACGTGTTTAGAGTTCCAGAAGAGGTCTTGTGCTAGAATTATTGCTCTCGCTCAAACTTTCGCGGCGTTACCTCATGTGTGGTTTAACCGCCGTTTACATATACGGGCGTGACGTACGTATGCGTTTGCTCTTTTCTGTTAATTTTTTTTACACTTTCCCATTATTATTTTTTTTTTATATTTCTATTACAAGGAATGTAAACATCCCTTGTAATAGGAATAGGGCATGACAGGTCCTCTTTACGGAGAGAGGTGTGGTCTATAAGACCCTACATCTATCCTCTAGGCTGGAGTTCAAATAAATAAAAAAAAAAAACAAAAAACACAATCTCGAATACACAGCAGTGTTTACAACTGCCAGGGCCGGACACTGCGTCATAACATCATGCCCGGCCTCTGAGAGTCAAAGAGATGACCAGGGACCATCTGGTCCTCAGTCAGCACTACGGTAGAATGGCAGCGGATTCCTTCTCTGGCTCGCCTGTGCGATAGAAGCACCAGAAGGCGGGGGGGGAACGTCCCCTCCCACCGCCTGTAAAAACAATCAAGAGGCTGAACAGCCGTTGTTTTTATTTACGGTGCAGGGAATCACTGGCGCAAAGAGAGAATATCTGAAAGATGTCTGCAGCCAAGTCTCGGTTCACACTGGTGCGGTGAGGGAAACCCTGCGAATCAGTGCAGATTCCCGCATCGCACAGTGGTTCACACTGAGATCTGGGAATCGCTGGGGGTGTCAAAGTTAATGACACCCCCAGATTGGTTCGCAGATCTCAGTGCAAACTATGAAATGGTGCAGGAATCGGATCGCATAGGTGCGAACACCCATGCTATCCGATACCAGTGCGAACAAAAAAAAAAAAGGGGGGGGTCTTGAACCATTTTGCGATTTCAGCCATACATTTTGTATGGGTGAATTTGCATTGCACAGACATCACATGTGATCTGCACAGCAATGTGGTGCAAATCACATGCGATGTCTGGCATTGCACTAGTGTGAACCGGCACTCAAAGTCCAGGATGTCAGAAGATGACCTACGGGCGGGAAGTGGTTGAAGTATCGTTTTTTTTTCTTAAACAAACATGTTCTACTTACCTCCTCTGTGCAGTTGGTTTTGCACAGGGCAGCCTGGATCCTCCTCTTCTCGGGTGCCTGGCTGGAGCTCCTAGTCCCTCCCTCCTGTTTAGTGCCCCCACAGCAAGCAGCTTGCTATTGGGGCACCTAAACCAAGCTTCAGCTCCATGTGTCCATTCCGCCCCCTCTCTCCTGTTTGGCTAACTGACTGATTGACAGCGGCGGGAGCCAATGGCCCCACGGCTGTGTGTCAGCCAATCAGGAGGGAGAGTTTGACAGTTGAGGGACTTGTTGATAGCACTGGACAGAGTTGGGGCTCAGGTAAGTATTAGGGGGCCTGCTACACACAGAAGGCTTTTTATCTTAATGCACAGAGGTTAAAAAAACCTTTTGACTTTTCAGCTCCTTTAATCATGTTAAAATCGGACTGTATAATCTTTGCATGATCAACTTCAGATTTACCAACACTACGTAATATGACCTACCTAAACTATCCAATCAATCTGTATCCAAATCAGCAATGTCTCTGTAGTACATAGCTGCTGGTAGATCTAATGAGAATTGTATAGTCCGGCTGTAATGTGCGTGGTGAATTTTAAAAAGGAATTACTCTTGGTGACAGATTTGTGCATACAGGAAATCTTCTGCCATGCTCGCCAAGTGATGTACAAATTTAACATGTGAGGTAATTATCTCTGGCACAGATCAGCAAGCTGCTTCTGATCGTGCTTTAATCTCTTCTCTTCAAAAGGATAGAGCATGCTTTGTTAAAGCAATGTCCCAGGTAAGCATCTACTTTCTGGACTTAAGCAGCCCACAGATGATTCGATTTTCGATGAAATCGCGCAGAATGCCATCTGCAGCGCTATGGTGTTCTGCTTGCCAGAAGATGCTCACCTTGTAAGTTCTGCAATGGCACAGTCTGATCACTGGAGTGGAGGAGGAGCTATATACCTATTTAAATAGATTTCACAATAGGTACAAATTATATAAGTTTACTCTGTGTGCCAAATGTCAAGGCAAATCCAATCCAGCTGTCACTGTGCAAAAGTAGAAGTGACATAAACATACTCTGTATATAGCCTGTGTGAAGGGCAGATCTGTGGAAGGGACCCAATGGGCTCAACCACTAGTATGCCCAGAGAAGAGGGGAAAGCAGAAATGACTAGTCTTTATTCCACAACTTCCTGGATTCCCTGCATGCTTTAGAGCATGGGTGTCCAACCTTTTGGCTTCTCTGGGCCACATTGAGTGTATACAAATTTTCTCGGGCCGCATATAAATATATACTATTAGTTAAGGTATACAAGTAATAAAACGCAGCCGCGCCCTTCCCGTGCAGCCGCGTCCCCCCCCCAGCACTAATTTAACACAACTAGTGGATGATCCCCTCCGAGGCTGCCTCTGTGGCCGTGTCCCTGACTCAAATTCCTTCCTCCCCAGCAAAAAAAAAAAAAAGAAAATTGTCATGGGGCAGTGGGCCGCATTGCCTGCGGTTCCGGGCCGCAGGTTGGACATGCCTGCTTTAGAGCTTATTTTCTGCGGTTTACTTTTCATTTCTAAGGACTACATATCCCATGGCATCTTGCTGTCTGCAGGGATTCTTGCACCAACCATGCATCCTGAAATTCTTCCTCTCAACACCTCTGTGGTTCAGAAGGGAGGCTCTGAATTCAGTGCCATTGCAGTGCCTACTCATAGGGCACAGTGAGTACATCTCACAGAATTCACGGAAGTAAATGTGTGGGGATCAAAAGTAAGTTTACAAATTTCAAGTTAATTTGTAATAAGAGTAGGACAGAAATAACTGAAATTCAATATATAAAGTTTTGACCATAGATACGTTTTAACCATTGAGACACCAAATGTAGTCCTACTATACAGACGAGTTTATAAAGACCTGCAAACACCTACATGTATATGAAGGGCCCATTGATCTCAAGCTAATCCATTACGGGGCATTAACTAACATTTTAAACAAGTACTGCCAAAGCTTTTTTGGCTGAACGTCTGTGGATCACAGGAGTGCAGATCGTTCTGCACTCCTGTGACCTGGGGGGGTTGGGAGGGTCGGAGCAGACAGCGGTGACTGACAGTCACCAGCTCTCTGCTCAGGGAACTCCAAGAATCGAGCGATTAGCGGTGTTTGATCGCTCGGTTCTCAGCCTTAGAGCTGGCGGGGGACCGATGCTGCATCCACCTGGGCAGGTATAACAACAAAAAATAAATAACCCATTAAATGGTTGTGTGTTGAGGTGCTCCAAGTTGCATGTGTGATTTATAAAAGCTTTTGTCAAAGGGCCTTTTGTTTACTTCAAATGGGTTTTCATTCCAATACAAGTCTATAGGAAAGCAAAAGCCGCTTGAAGCAGGTCAAATTCAGGTTTCGAAGGTGGTCAATTACAGCTTATATAAACCTGTAAATGCATTCTGAATGATCTTAGAAGTGTCTCAAACTAATGGCATGGATACAGGCACAAAGTCATTTGACACAGGCCCCTATGAGTGTTATTGAAAATAGTGCATTAATAAAGCACATTGAGATGCATGTGTTTGAGATGGTTTTTCGCTTTTGTTTGAGATCAGTCTGAGGTTCTTCTCACTTACTTTCTGAGCTGCTTTCATATTCCTGTTGACAAAGAGAATTCTAGGTTTTCTGGCATTTCAAAATAATGTTGGGCTTTCAAATATCGGAGGTCACTGGTATAGTGGTTCCTCCACTACCAGTCTTACCTATTCTAAAACTTGCAAACAGACAGCATCCCCACTCGGTTTCGCACAGCAGTCACTTATATCCTCCTAACTGCTAGAATAAGGATTGCTAGATACTGGAAGCAACAATTGGCAACTAACACCTTGGAAACTGCTGAGTTGGGCAAAACCCACATTGTATATTAAAAACTGCTGGCCTTTAGTAGAATAATCAGTGTTTAATAACCATTAAAAAAAAAAAAAAAAATAGGGTGGGACTGGGAACAGTGCCGTCCTGGAAGATTCCTGGAAATCAAGTTAACAGGTACTAACTTAGTTTTTCCAAGTCATCTTCCAGGATGGCCTTATGAGAGCGACATCATAGAAATAATACCCGTTAGGGAGGGACTCTTGCCTAAAGCATTTTTCTCCCAAAAGCCTGGTCAATTGATGACAGAAGGTCCAGACGGTAGTGTCTTACAAAAGTCTGGAAACTTGACCAGGTGGCTGCTTTGCAGATCTGGATAGAGGTAGCCCCTGGTTTTCCTGGCAAAGAGGTGGCTAAGGATCTAGTGGAATGTGCTCTTAGGTGAAGCTGGCAGTCGTGCTATGGAATAGGCTTTGCCAATAGCGGATTTCATCCAGCTTGTGATAGTGGTTTTTTAGGCCTCTAGTCCTTTCCTGGGACTTAAATACAGCACAAACAGTTTGGGTACCTTTAGCCATTCTTTGGTTCTTTCAATGTAGCATAAGACATCTCCTGAGGTCTAATTTGTGAAAATTCTTTTAAAAATGGCTTGCTTGTTTGCAGAAAGATGGAATTACGATGGCCTGCGACCTATGGAAATCAGTGGATACCTCGGGGAGGAACCCCAGGTCTAGGGACAGAATGACCTTATCTGGAAAAATAGAACAGTAAGGTTCCGCTATTGATAAAGCTTGCAATTAACTCACTTTCCTGGCAGACACCAGGGCCACTAGGAGTACGGTTTTGTAAGTTAGGAGTTTTAAAGAGCATTCTTCAAGGAGGCCCAAATAGTTATTTCATAAAACTCTGTAGTACTGCCGATAGGTCCCAAGGGGGACCTCTTCTGCTGAGGTGGTCTATTCCTTGAAACAGACTTGATGAACCGCTAATCTTAGGTCTAGGAAACTGGATAATACCGCCTCTTGCACTTTTAGGTTGTTCGGCGCAAGGCCTAAATCTGTACCATCCTGTAAAAAATCCAGTACAGCTGGAATAATAGACTCGAAAATCCTGCCTTTACTTCCTCTAGCCACAGACCTTTTCCAGATTTTGGAGTAAATTAAATTTGTGGACTTTTTTTCTACTTTCCAATATGGTGCAGATCACTTTCTCTGAGAGACCTTGGCTTTTTAACAGCTCTTTCTCAGTAGCCAAGCTGTCAGAGAAAGATGGCCCACATATGGGTGGTGAAATTTTCCTTGAACCAATAAGTCCTCCCTTATTGGAAGCTTCCAAGGGTCTGAGATCGAGAGGTTGAGAACAGGAAACCAGGTTCTCTTCTTCGGCCAAAAACAGGGCTATTACGATGACCTTTGCTTCTTTATTTTGAATCTTCTGTAAGACTTTCGGAATGAGCCTTAAGGGAGGAAATGCATACAAGATCTTCCCTTACCAGGGGTGGGCAAACGCATCCAACCCTAAACTGCTCAACTCCCTGTGTATCAAGTATAAATTTCCTTACTTTTGCAATTTGAGGAAGCAAAAAGGTCCATCTTCGGATAACCCTAGTTTCGAGTGATCAGCGTGAACACTTCTTGGTTCAGACTCCACTTCTGCATGTGAGATCTGTTCTCTGCTCAGAAAATCTGCTAGCAAATTTAATTTCCCTTTGATGTGTATTGCTGCAAGGGAAAGGACATTAGCTTCTGCCCAGCGAAATATTATGACGGCTAGTTCCCTGAGGATTGCTGAACGCGTGCCTCCTTGTTTGTTAAAATAGGAGACTGCGCCGATATTGTCTGAAAGGATTAATACAGGTTTTCCCCTTATGGTGGATGCAAAAGTGCGCAGAGCTTCCCAAATTGCCATCAGCTCTCTCACGTTGGAAGACTTCTTGGCCCAAGACTGATGCCATTTGCCTTGCGCTGCCTGGTGGCCCATGTGGGCTCCCCAACCCCACGCACTTGCGTCTGTTGTGATTCCTAATGGATTCCCCTGTGTCCAGTAACGTCCCAGAGACAGATTCCTTTCTAGCAGCCACCACTAAGGATCCCTTCACTGGACTCGGCAGTGTCACAAGATTGTTTAGTGATTGTTGAGGACCGCCCTATACTGATAACATGAACATAGAATGTGTCGGCAGATAAGAACCATTTGGCCCATCTAGTCTGCCCAATATATCTGAATCCTATGAATAGTCCCTGGCCCTATCTTATATGAAGGATAGCCTTATGCCTATCCCATGCATGCTTAAACTCCTTCACTGTATTTGCAGCTACCACTTCTGCAGGAAGGTTATTCCATGCATCCACTACTCTCTCAGTAAAGTAATACTTCCTCATATTACTTTTAAACCTTTGCCCCTCTAATTTAAAACTGTGTCCTCTTGTGGTAGTTTTTCTTCTTTTAAATATGCTCTCCTCCTTTACCGAGTTGATTCCCTTTATGTATTTAAAAGTTTCTATCATATCCCCTCTGTCTCTTCTTTCTTCCAAGCTATACATGTTAAGGTCCTTTAACCTTTCCTGGTAAGTTTTTTCCTGCAATCCATGTACTAGTTTAGTAGCTCTTCTCTGAACTCTCTCTAGAGTATCTATATCCTTCTGGAGATATGGCCTCCAGTACTGCGCACAGTACTCCAAGTGAGGTCTCACCAGTGTTCTGTAGAGCGGCATAAGAACTTCTCTCTTTCTACTGCTTATACCTCTCCCTATACATCCAAGCATTCTGCTGGCATTTCTTGCTGCTCTATTACATTGTCTTCCCACCTTTAAATCTTCTGAAATAATTACTCCTAAATCCCTTTCCTCAGATACTGTGGTCAGGACTGTGTCAAATATTCTATATTCTGCCCTTGGGTTTTTACGCCCCAGGTGCATTATCTTGCACTTATCAACATTAAATTTCAGTTGCCAGAGTTCTGACCATTCTTCTAGTTTTCCTAAATCCTTTTCCATTTGGCGTTTCCCTCCAGGAACATCAACCCTGTTACATATCTTTGTTTCATCAGAAAAAAGACAAACCTTACCATCGAGGCCTTTTGCAATATCACTTATGAAGATATTAAACAAAATTGGTCCCAGTACAGATCCCTGAGGTACCCCACTGGTAACATGACCTTGTTCTGAATGTTCTCCATTGACTACAACCCTCTGTTGTCTGTCACTCAGCCACTGCCTAATCCACTCAACAATATGGGAGTCCATGCTCAATGACTTCAGTTTATTGATAAGTCTTCTATGTGGGACAGTGTCAAAAGCCTTACTAAAATCTAGATATGCAATGTCTACTGCACCTCCACCGTCTATTATTTTAGTCACCCAGTCAAAAAAATCTATAAGATTTGTTTGACATGATCTCCCTGAAGTAAACCCATGTTTACTTCAGGGAGAGCCTCTGAACCTCTGAAGAGCTCTCATGTGAGTCTGGGCCCAAGTCACTGCCGGAATCGCTGTGGTCATCAGTCCTAACAATCTCATTATCTTTCTGATGGACGTTGTGGGGTTCAGTATGAGCATGAAGGCTTCGGACATCAGCGCTTCCCGCCTTTTTTCTGGTAAGAAGATTTTTGCTTTTAGGGAATCCACTATATAACCCAGGAAAACACCTTTCTGAGCAGGGAGAAAATTCAACTTTTCGGTGTTTAAAATCTAACCTAGACAATGAAGGTGACTATGTTATTGGAAAGGTCTTTGAACATAACAGTTTTTGCTAACAAGAGCAGGTCGTCTAGATACGGTATTATCAAGATCCCTTCTGTCCTCAAGGTCTGTAATGCTTCTGATAACACTTTTATGAAGATTCTTCGCGCAGATGGTAGAAGGTTGAATTGGAAATAGGATTGTCTGATTTGGACCTTTTACTGCAAAACTGAAAAATATTTTTGAGATTTCTGTGATGGGATTTTGTAAATAAGCATCCTTCAGGTCTATTGTGGCCATGAATGCCCCTGCGTCAGTAGTTCTTTTGTTGTAAAGATTGTTTCCATCTTGAATTTTTTGTATTTAACTGTTCTGTTGAACATTGAACATTTTCAGGTTGAGGATCAGTCTGAATTTTCCTGACTGTTTCTTCCTTAGAAAGATGTGGGAGGTAAAATCCCCCCCTGCTTTCCCTTTGCGATAGGGAGGATATGACTCCTTGGTCCATTTCTTGGAGCAGATTTGTCATGGCAGCTGCCATGTTCACATTCTTCGGAAGCCGGGTTACTAAACATTTTTCCGGGGGGATATGATTGACTTCTATCGGATAACCTCTGGCGATTAGATCCAAGATGTATGCATTGTTTGATGTGACCTGCCACTGGGATAGGAAGCCCCCCCAGTCTCCCTCCTACCTGGCAAGGGGAGTCATTGCCCTTTTTCCTTAAGCTGCGAGGGATTAAACGGAAATCCCCCTTTTCACTTTGGTTTTCTGTATTGCCACGCCTCCTTTTGTTCTTGCTGGCTATCTTCTTTAGGTCCCATTTTCTTAAAAAGGACGAACCCCTTTCTTGTATTGCTGTTTTTTGGGGACCCGGAAAATTTTGCTTCCCGTCTGATGAACGTTCCAACACTGAATTCTAGATCTTCACCAAAGACTATATTTCCTTTGAATGGCAGAGAACATAACTTTGTCTAGGAAGAGGCATCCCCTGCCCAAGTTTTTAACCAAATAGCCCTCCTTGCTTGGTTGATCAGGGCAGTGCATCTAGCCAAAAACCTGATGGCTTCAGCCGAAGCGTCAGCAACATAAGCGAACAATTTGTTAAGTACCAGGAGGGAATCTAGAAGCTCTTTAGGAGTATCATTTTCTAGCAAAACTTTTAATTGCCTCAACCAAAGACCAAGGGTCCTGGCAACGCAGGTAGAAGTAATGGCCAGTTGGAAGTTTGCCACTCCTGCCACCCATGCCTTCCTTAGGTAGCCTTCTGCCTTCCTGTCCATGGCATCTTTAAGTTAGCTTGTGTCTTCAAATGACAAGTCTGAATGCTTTGCAAGCCTGGACAAAGCTGCATCCAGTCTTGGACACTTTTCCCATAAAGATGAGTCTTCCTCTTTAAAAGGGAAACCTTCTTTTGAGGCTTTCCATTCCTGCAAGATTGTGTCCTTCAATGCTGCATGTACAGGGAAGGATTGAGTCTCTTTTGTATGAAACCCCGCATAAAGTTGGTCAAGGATAGATCCTCTTCTCCTCTACCAGCTCTAATGTATCAGAAATTAATTTTAGGAGCTTCTCTGTCTCATCAGAAGTTAAAGGAATTTCTGAACTCTACTACCTCTCCGACTTGAGTTCCCCCTCCTCAGGGCTAGATTCCCCGCTGGATCCTTCTCCCATCTGCTCTAGCACCTCTGGATCCCCCTCGGCAGCCGCAGGGGTGGGAATGGGAGTTGCTGAGCTGGAAATGGAAGTACTAGGTATTGCAGTATCCAGGGGTCCTGAATCTTGAAGAGTTTCTAAAGGATTCAAATATTTTAACCATTTCAGTCTTCATGGTATCTAGAAACGTCCTGAACACAGAGCTACTTTCTTTCTTGGCTAAGGCATCTATGCATTCCTGGCATAAAGTTTTTTTCCATGAGGATGACAACTTCTGTTTAAAGGAAGCACATCTCTTTTTTTAGGGACCTTAGTGGGCCCTGTTTCATGCTTATCTTCGCAGCTCTTCCCCTGGGGAGGCACAAACGAAAAAAAAAAGGAGCGGATTCAGAAAGAAAAAAAAAAAAAAAAAAAAAAGAAGGAAAAAAGGACACCTGCGTCTGATTCCTTGACCTCTCCAAAAAACAAACTAACTAAAACACCCCACTCAGTGCTCCCTCCAACAAGCAGCAGGTAAGGATAAGATGCACATTCGTCACTTTCCTACCTTAGGGCTTGGATCCTCCTGCGTCCCCTAATCCTCTTCCTCTGCAGCAGCCACCTCCGTGATGCAAATGCAGGGAACTGGAGATCAGTGCAGGGTTCTTTAAATAGGCTGGTAACACCCAGCTTAGCCAGTGTCCTCCTCTGTGGATCCTGGCCTGGCATGTGTGGATTGGAATGCCTAGGCACTGTGCATTCCCCCTTCATCCTACTGGGACATCCTGGACTCCATTCCAGCTTCTGCCCCATCCAATACGGCCTGCCCCCCCCCCCAATCACTTCCACCAGAAGGTGACATTAGCACTCTGCCCCCAGCCTCCAAAAGCACCAGGAAGCCATGCCTGGCTTCACAGTAACACATGGGGGGGAAGCTACAGGTAAGTGCACTGCACTAAACCCACAGGGGAGAGGGTTAGCCTCCTACAATGGCTGGCCTAAGAACCTACCAAAAAAACACAGGGGAGAGAGGGTCCCCTAGCCTCCCCTGGGTGACACCCCCAGGGGAACCCAAGCTAATCCTTCCATCTACCCAGGAACACTGCTCCAGGGGAAACAGATAGTAGCCCAGGAGGCCTGACAGTTGATGAGAAAACAAATCCGTGATGCTGTCTGGCCGGAGGAAACACAATAACTGAGGGACCATGCATAGTGCCTGCCTTTTTATACTAATGTGGATTTGTGTTTCCTGTGCTAGGTGGGAGGAGCCACTCTCTCATAAGGCCGTCCTGGAAGATGACTTGGGAAACCTAGGATTTAGTACACTCTTGGCCTTTTGATAGATACTCTTATACCGGTCTTAATGTGGTCCTTATGTGCTGCATGCCATCTACAAATATTTGTAGGTTCCGTTTCGCCTTACTGGCAATGTTTGTACTTTAGATAAAAAAATTGAAAAAAAAAAAAAATATGATGTTAAAAAAATTATGCAGGGCCAGCTTGGACAAAGTGTCAGAAAACCTGGAATTCTCTTTTAAAGAGCTCTGCCAAAACACATGGCACAAGCCCTAAAAACAAAAAACAGTTTTATTACAACATCCTATGACCTTTTTAAAAATAAATTGGTTTTCAGGAACAGCAAAAGAAAAGCTATAAAAACCAAATAAATGTTTTTTTAAACACTGCTGTCAAGAAAACATTCAGAAATGTGTAAAATGCCCACCTCTGTATAATGTACCCCTTCTCTCAGACCCCGGGGATCCACACGGACGTTTATGTGTCTACACTGGTTCATCAGCTCCAGATGGCTAGGATACTGGATCCAGGTGGCATTTGATGTAAGAGCCAAGTGAAGTTGGAGGGAAATTCTCTCAGAATTTTCTGACAAAAAACAAAACATAATATATTATTGAGTCATTTCAGGGATATGTGATCATTTTACGAAGACAGAAGATTCAAGATTTGGCATTGACTGGCCTGTAAAATCCTTTTCTTGGATAACAGTACAGAACACAGGTTCCTTTAAAATTATGAAGCTGGGTATACAAGCTGCCACCTTTAGGTGGGGAAAAGATTGTTAGGAAAGACAACATAACCCCTATATACTCCAAGAAAAGGATTTTTACAGGTAAAAAGTGCCTTGAAAAAGTATTCATACCACTTGAACATATTCCACATTTTGTCATGTTATAACCAAAATCTTAAATGTATTTTAGTGGGATTTTATTTGACAGACCAACACAAAGTGGCACATAATTGTGAAGTGGAAAGAAAATGATAAAATGCTTTCCAAATTTTTTTTACAAATAAATATCTGAAAGGTGTGGCTGCATTTTTATTCAGTCCCCTCTACTCTAAAACCTCTAACTAAAATCTAGTGGAACCAATTGTCTTCAGAAGTCACCTAATTAGTAAATAGAATCCATCTGTGTATAATTTAATCTCAGTATAAATACAGCTGTTCTGTGAAGCCCTCAGAGGTTTGTTAGAGAACCGTAGTGAACAAACAGCATCATGAATGAAGGCCAAGGAACACACCAGACAGGTCAGGGATAAAGTTGTGGAGAAGTTTAAAGCAGGGTTAGGTTATAAAAAAAAAAAAAAAAAATATCCCAAGCTTTGGACATCTCATAGAGCATTGTTCAATCCATCATCTGAAAATGGAAAGAGTATCGCACAACTGCAAACCTACTAAAACACCGCCATCCACCAAAACTGACAGGCCGGGCAAGAAGAGCATTAAATCAGTGAAGCAGCCAAGAGGCCCATGGTAACTCTGGAGGAGCTGCAGAGATCCACAGCTAAGGTGGGAGAATCTGTCCACAGGATAACTATTAGTTGTGCACTCCACAAATCTGGCCTTTATGGAAGAGTGGCAAGAAGAAAGCCATTGTTGAAAGAAAGCCATAAGAAGTCCTGTTTCCAGTTTGCGAGACACGTGGAAGAAGGTGCCCTGGTCAGATGAGCCCAAAATTGAACTTTTTGGCCTAAAAGTAAAACGCTGTGTGTGGCAGAAAACTAACACTGCACATCACCCTGAACTCACCATCCCCCACCGTGAAAAATGGTGGTGGCACCATCATGTTGTGGGGATGCTTTTCTTCAGCAGAGACAGGGAAGCTGGCAGAGTTGATGGGAAAATGGATGGAGCCAAATACAGGGCAATCTTAGAAGAAAACCCGTTTGAGTCTGCAAAAGATTTGAGATTGAGGTGGAGGTTCACCTTCAAGCAGGACAATGACTCTAAACATACAACCAGAGCTACAATGGAATGTTTTAGATCAAAGCATATACATGTCTTAGAATGGCCTGATCAAAGTCCAGACCTAAATCCAACTAAGAATCTGTGGGAAGACATGAAAATTGCTGTTCACAAACACTCTTCATCCAATCGGACTGTGCTTGAGCTATTTTGCAAAGAATAGGCAAACATTTCACTTTCTGGATGTGCAAAGCTGGTAGAGACTTACCCAAAAAGACTTGCAGTTTTAAATACAGCGAAAGGTGGTTCTACAAAGTATTGAAAACTACATATTTTCCTTCCACTTCACAATTATGTGCCACTTTGCATTGGTCTATCACATACAATCCCTTTAAAATACATTTACGTTTTTGGTCGTAACATGACAAATTGTGGAAAATTTTGAATATTCTTTCAAGGTACTGTAAATAAAAAATCCTTTGTTAATCAAAAGGTACAGGACACAGGCTCTTCATTATGAATTATTACCCATAGGATGCCCTCAAGCAATAAAACTGAGCGGTGGACCCAAACCAAGGCAACCAGGTTCCTTACTCAAAGAGTGTTTCAAGCTCCTTACGACCAAAGCTGGCATCAGCAAGGGGGCTGTACATCCTGCTGTTTAAACTCTGGTCTTGCAAATCTGAGAAACAGATGCCTGTGCTAAAAAGCCCAAGGGTTACCAACTGAAAGAGCTTAGTGGGCCTCAACAGGGAAAGGAGAAGGATTCCTATACTTTAAAGGCAAAAATCTTAGTGATAAGATGCCTAATCCACCTAGAGATGGCGAAACGAGATGTAGGACACCCCTTGCGAAAGCCCGCAGGCAAGACACAGAGAATCCAACATTTGGATGGATGCAGTGACTGAGAGAAACCGCACTGCGCATAATAAATCTAATTAATGTAGAGATCTCTATTTGTGATGCTTTGGAGTAGGACATAGAGAAGGCAGGACATTATCCTAATTAAAGAACAATTCCAGGTATGGCTATATAATACAGGTACATTGGTCCACCTTGGACCAGGGTAACACTATAATATAACATACTTGGCTGATACCCCTGAAAGCTGGAAATCACTTTAGTAGACACTACTAATCCATTGATCTCCACTTGCTTAAAGGGTCCTGTGCTCAGCAGTTGGGCGGTGCCATTCAGAGAATGGTTTGCATTGAATGAATGCTAAGTGTTCTCTGATTGGATGCGGTGGGAGAAGCAGGGAGGTAGGAGAAGCAGGGAGAGAAGGAGAGGGAGGTCACACTGCTCCCCACCTTTTCCAATCAGACAGTACTTTGCATTTTCTGAATGAATGAATGAATGGAACCATTTAAGGTATGGTTCCCTGAGGCACTGGCACGGAGGTGCCAAATCTAGACGCTCCAGTCTTATGGCTACAGTGACGTCAATACAGCCAGGGGGAGAAAGGTATTATATGTGTGCAGGACCAAATAAAATCTCCAATCTTTAGGTATAATATGGAATCCTAAGCCAGAAACCTCTCAGAGAAAGGTCTTCTATCCCCTAAGGGAAATAGTGTCCTCCCTTTAAGGTGGCAGCATATAACCCATGGTCAAGAATTAAAGCAGCCTGCGAACTGTACGACTAAAGTAAAACTTGAAATATATACGCATTTTTACCACCACCCTTGTAGAGCATTACTGGAGCTTACCTGTATTTTCTGGGAACGTTGGCTCAATGCCTACACCATGGTCTGAGGGTGCAGCAACCTGAACTGGATCCCTGAGATAGATTCCACGACCATTTCCAACAGAAACTGTAAAACCTATTTTATTGATTAACGAGGTGTTCTGCATGAGGTAGTCATAGGCTTTGTCGACCTACAATTAAAAACGAAGAAAAAAAAGAGATCAATAAAAACAATGTAGAATTTTTTCATCAATTTAGACCAATAGGTTTTCTGCTACATATTTTTTGTAAAAAAAAAAAATCCCAATAAGCATACATTGACCGGTTTGCACAAAAGTTAGTTATCGCATCTACAAACTAGGAGAAAGATTTATTTAATTTTTATTTTCCTTTCTACTAGTAATGGCGGCGGTCAGCGATTTTTAGCGGGACTGACTGGCGGACAGATCGGACACTTAACTGACATTTTTGAGGGAACCAGTGACAATTCTACAGTAATCAGTGCTAAAAATATGCACTGTCACTGTACTAATGACACTGGCAGGGAAGGGGTTAACAACAGGGGCGATCAAAGGTTAAATGTGTGCCTAGGGGATGCTTTCTAACTGTGTGGGGAAGGGACTCACTGGATGAACACAGACTTGTGTTTCTAAATAGGAGGAACGCAGGATCCCTGTGTTCATCACTGACAGAACAGCAGTGTGCCGTGTTTAACACGGCAGACCGGCATTCTGTCTCCATGGGGAGCGATCGGGGGTGCCCAGGGGACTCCGATTGGCTCCCTCTGTGGACAATCGGTGCATTAGCTGTGTCAGGAAGCGAAGTACAGGTACGTAGTTCGCGGGACAAAGCCGACCTGTTGCAGTATCAATACGGTGGCTGGTCGGCAAGTAGTTAAAGCCAGTAACCGTATAGCAGTACGGTAAACCAGTCCTGGACAGAAGATCCAGGTGATCTGGAAAATCCCACAGAGTCTGCCAGAAGTCTGATCATGTCAGAGTACCACAACGGCTTCGACCAAACTGGAGCCACAAAGATCACTGGAATGCTCCCATCTCGACTCACCATTTTCCCTGAAGCAGGCACTGCTGGTTAATGCAGTCTTCCTGCCAGATGTACATGTCTAGGATGTAAACAGAGGACATGGCTGGATTGTGACATCCTGTTCAGGACAGGACCCGTTCTACCTCTTGTCATAGACAGACTTCTGGTTCCTCTTCGATAATTGGTGTTTACTATTGTCATGGGGTTTTCTGACTAAATCCTGATTGGATGACCCACCATATAGTAGGTCTTGTGTGGCTGGAACATACAAACTGGCCTAAGTTCCAGGCCTAAGTTCCAGGAGCATTGATTGGGGTACAAGATTCATTTGACGATCGATTCCCTTGCACAGACAGACAGGGTATCCAGGTCTTCTTCCAAGCCCAACAAACTGGCATCCTCCATGAAGATCTTCCAGGAAATTGGAAGGGATCACTTTCCCAACTCCAGCGCAAGATTCCTAAGCATCAAGGCCAAGATGACCTTTGGTGTCAAGTGGAAACATACTTTCGAAAGGTGTGGAAACTTAAATCAATATTGTTGGCAAGGATCTGTGCCAACCGCTCCCTTAACAGGAGAAAGTATTTTACACTGTGAATTTAAGACAGCAGTAGTCAACATGGGAGGTGGTAACCGCATTTTTTATACAAGAGACCATATTTGTGTTTCTAGACAAAAAATACCTGAATAATGCCATGCCCTTGGGCAAAAACTTCAATGTTTTCAGCTTTTAAAGCAGTATTCTCCAATGCTCTTCTTACTGAATGCACAGTGTAAGGAACATCATTTGCTTTAAGACCTGATAAAAAAAAGAAAAAAAAAAAAAAAAAAAAAAAAGAGTAAAAAAGTATGAACACACTATTATTTAACTATTTAACCACTTGAGCTTCGGAAGGTTTTACTCCCTTTATGACCAGACCATTTTTAGCTATATAGCACTGTGCACTTTAACTGGTAATTGCGCAATCATGCAACACTGTACCCAAAAAACATTTATAGCATTTTTTTTTCATAAAGAGAGCTCTCTTTTGGTGGTATTTGATCATCAACTTGTTTATTTTTTATTATATAAAATGAAAAAAAAAAAAAAAAAAAAAAAAAAAAAAAGAAAATCTATTTTTTTTACTTTCAGCTATAAAACATGTCCAAAAAAAAAAAAAAAAAAAAAAAAAAAAAAAAGTCAAAATTTCTTTATGAATGTAAGCACATGTATTCTGCTACATGTTTTTGATAAAAAAAATAAAACCCCAATAAGTGCATATTGATCGGTTTGCGTAAAATTTATAGATTCTCCAAGCTATGGTATACACATTTTTTTTTTTGCTTTACTAATGGTGGTCATCACTGACTAATAGTGGGACTGCGATGATGCGGTGGACAATCTTACGCTAACTTACACTGAGTGGGAACTGACATCAGCAGTGACACTAATACAGTGATCAGTCAGAATACTACACACTGTCACTGCACGAATGTCACTGGCTGGGAAGGGGTTAACATTTCGGGTAATCAAGGGGTTAAATATGCGCCTAAACACTGGTAATTTGTGTAATGTGTGCTGCTTTTTACTAAATATCTTTGTTTTTTATATATCCCTGCTTTGCGTGCGAGCGCCCTAAACTCAGAAACAGACCAGTATTCTGCTTTGCCTGTATGGGCCTGCTTGTCCACAGTACACTGCTGTAAGTGGTTAAATATTACACACAAACACTGAAGGTAAGAGCCCATTCACATTAGCGCGACTTCTCAGGCGACTTGTTATCCGGTCCATTGAGTAGTACAGGACCCGTTCTAATAGGAGCGACACAAGTCGCTCCGACTTAGAAAAAGGGTCCTGTATTACTTTGGGGGCGACCTCGGAGCGACTTGCCTAGACTTCCATTATGTGAAGTCTCTGCAAGTCACGCCGAAGTCGCGGTGCACATCGGTGCACGCGACTTCACAGGTCGCCCCCTGAAGTCGTGTCGCCTCAATGTGAATGGGCTCTAAAAGACAATATGTAAACAAGGGGCACAAGCGTTTCATAATATACATAGTGGACGCCTTAGATAGAGAAGCTTCTTCTATTAGAAGTGAGAAAATGATGCTAACCTGATAATACTAGTGCAATGCCTCCACAAGCATTCGGAGAAGACATGGATGTTCCATTCATTAGCTGAGTACCCCGCAATGTCCAGTTTGGCACGGATGCAATAGCTCCTCCTGGAGCACTAATACTGACTCCAAGAGCTCCATCAGTGCTGATAATATCAAAATAATACACAGAAATCTTATTTATTAAATCGGGAATGAATAGGACACAATTATTCTTGTACATGTATTAATCGTTGGAAAAACTACTAAAGTTTAGATTAAGAATTACAGATACAACCCCCCATGACAAAGGGAAACTAAGCCCATAGAAATCAGCCAGCATTCAGGCTGAGCATATGTCAGCTGTAACGAGACACCGAAGTTTCCCAGTAAAATGATCATACAAATTTCTTCAAATGCCACTTTCAATGTTCACTGAACACAGAAGCTAGGGTCCTTTATTATATGGACTCAATAACTGTCTTTGTTTAAAACGAAAGTAAACCCAAAACCTGTTTTATGCTATGTTTGGCATTGTGCCTCACTGTATACAGCTTTCTTAAGCAAATCAATTTATTGTGAATCTGTTACAAAAGGTTCTTTACCTGAAACTTCTGCCAGTAACAGCATGTTCTGTTACTGGATGTCCCTTCTAAATCATTGCCTCTCAATTAGTGGCAGTGATGGCAGCCTACCATGTGTGCACTTTCAGCCAACGGAAAGAGCTTAGAGTCAAACATGTAGGACTGTTTAGAAGAGTTGCCCAACTTTAAACTAAAACCACTTACTTTGCCATAGCTCAATCTTTGACCTCCTAAGACTAGTACAGATCTCAGATGAAAAAACATACCTAGGACCTCTTGAAGACCATGTGTACTGATTGGCAGGAAGTTTTTCACGGAGGGAATATTCTGCAACCATCATGTCTGGAGATACATAGGCACCCACACCTATAGGGAACAGGAGCACAATACTAACATTTTCCAGCCTTCTCTAATAGCTTCTGTCATCATCGCAATTATTACCAGAATCACCAAAGTAAAAAAGGTAAGAGACCCAATTCACCAATATTATCATTATTTTCATCCACGTCCTAATTTTATCTGAAAAGAGGTTGTTTGAGCAGCTCAATATTACTTTGTCATTTAACAAAAAAGGAGGATATATTTTTGATACAATTGCTGTACAAGTTGAACTCCACAAGAGAAAACCTTTGCAAGCAGCCATGTGAAACTAACACTAAGGCTCGGTTCACACTACGTCACTCCGACTTCGGGGGCGACCTATGAAGTCGCGTGCAGCGCGACTTCGGCCTGACTTACACGGACTTCACAAAATGAGTGTCTATGCAAGTCGCTCCGAGGTCGCCCCGAAATAGTACAGGACCCTTTTTCTAAGTCGGAGCGACTTGTGTCGCTCCTATTAGAATGTCTCCTGTAGCAGTCAATGGACCGCGACGGTACACGACTTGTCAGGCTGACCCAGTCGCCTGACAAGTCGTGCTAGTGTGAATGGAGACTAAATCTGAATATTTAACGTACCACATGTGTGAGTTCATTAGTATCTACAGTACTTACTATTGGAGTGCAATGTTAAATGAATGAGGGTTGCTGCAAAGCAACAGTATGAAGTCAGCCTAAAACAATTACGTGTCTGCCTCTCTATCCTGGTCTTTTGCAGGCATTTGCGTTTTTGTATTTTGGGCTAAAGTCTCAAACATTTTTAAAGGGGTGAGCAATGGGGGGGCCACAATTTAAAAAAGGCATTACCGTTTTCTGCAAAATTACCAACTTACCGATGACACTGGAGGTAGTTCCACCTGGACAGCCAACAGTGGAAAGACATGGACCATTATTTCCAGCACTTGACACATAAATGATGTTATGCTTCCACACCGCTTCATTTATTGCTTCACATATTCTTCTGCATAACGACAAATTAAGTGAGAGATGTGATTGTACATTCATAATAAGCAGCCTATTCAATAATCAAGACAGGACGGCATATTCAAATTAGCAAAGCAACTTTAGGTTGAAAGCCATCCTTTTAGGATGACTGAGTCCTCCTTGCTCCTCAGACAGCAGCTCAGCATCCAGAACTAACTCTGAATTGGCCAAAATGTGAGCTGTGGGTTGCTCCTGAAAGCACCCCCCAATTCGAACAAAAGTGGATTTAAAAAGTCGACTGAGCAGGTGGCAAATTAAACCAAACAATGACTGCACCCTATCAAATGCAATTAGTGTTCATCAGCTACACTATTTAGGGAATCATAGGAGCAGTGGCTGCTGAATACAATAAGAAATTGTTAAATCCTATCACTTAGTACCCAGTGTTAGTGGCCATCATCCCGGTAGATAGATACAAAAAGGGTACCCCCAATGGTTTGGGACTTTGTATGCCACTAAACACTGAAAAATTAGACGAAGGAGTATGTAAAATAAAATTTTATTACATAAAGAAAATCAACAATAACTACAACACATAATTATATATACCCAGCAGACAACTGGATATGCATAAGGTTAAAACTTGCATGCAAGGACAGACCAGTATCAGTACAGAAGACTCCTAGGCACTATTGGTGGAGAGAACCGGACAGGACCCTACACGTTTCGGGTATAAGAACCCTTCTTCAGGGTTCAACCAAAGTTCAATGAACTAACTGTACCAAAGGAAGTCCTCCTATAGGGGTAACTGGGCTGTCAATTAAAACAGTATTGACCGAAAAGAGAAGGTGGATCACTGTGGCGCCCACGGTCTTGCCATTTTGCCAGCCATCTTTCACACCATTCTCTTTCTCAGTGAAACATATTTAAGGGAGACCAGACACTTCTTTCGGTCAATACCGTTTTAATTGACAGCCCAGTTACCCCTATAGGAGGACTTCCTTTGGTACAACAGTTAGTGCATTGAACTTTGGTTGTACCCTGAAGAAGGGTTCTTATACCCGAAACGCGTAGGGTCCTGTCCGGTTCTCTCCACCAATAGTGCCTAGGAGTCTTCTGTACGGATACTGGTCTGTCCTTGCATGCAAGTTTTAACCTTATGCATATCCAGTTGTCTGCTGGGTATATATAAATATGTGTTGTAGTTATTGTTGATTTTCTTTACGTAATAAAATTGTATTTTATATACTTCGTCTAATTTTTCAGTGTTTAGTGGCATACAAAGTCCCAAACCATTGGAGGTACCCTTTTTGTAGCTGAATACAATAAAATGGCAGTGGAGATTCCTCCATCCACACCGTTAAGCATGGAAAAAATGATTCATTGAGCTGTGTGTCTCTGGTTTACCCTAGTATATAATTAACTGTCTTCTGAAAGGGCAGGAGTCATAACAAATCCTTCATTGTGGTCAGCCTTCATCACAGCCAATTCTGCTGCATGCATCGTTTTTATCCCTGATGCTTAGGCTTGACAGAAACATACCCAGAGTTCGGCCAGTGTGTTGCTTCACCATAACTGTAATTGACCAGGTCACATTTATATTTTATTGCTTCAATCATCTGTGAAACAAACAAAAAAAAGTGTCATAGCACAGAAGAGTACCAGCCACGCATTTAAACAAAGTAAAAAGACAACCCACAGAAATTTTTTTTACGCAGAAAGCCACCATCTAAGGCAACCTGGTCAATGAAGATAGACAGTGACAAAGGTCAGTTTGTAGTAACCCCCACAGGGAAAGCTTTATCACAAATCGCTTAAACTATACCACAAAACTAAATAATGAAAAACACACACACACACACACACACACACACACTTTGAATACAAAAAAGGGAAACAAAATGAAAGACAACTTTTAAAAAGTACTTGGATAATCTAGGGTTGGGAGAGAGGAATCCAACCAACGGAGATCTTGCATAGATTGGACAAAACTTGTCCAGTACCACATTCTATGCAGATAAAAAATACATTTTTTTTGTACAAAATATATTCATATATTTTAACATTTCTACAAATAGAATTTGATATTTTAATATATCCTTTTGGAGGTACTGTTAATGTCCTATTAGTTTTTCATGGTTAGGATGTGGTTTCCTTGTGGTAACTTTTAAGAAGTCCTGATACAGCTCTGCGATACTGAAAAAGTAGGGCAAACATAGCAGCCAGGAGATTGGGCAGGTTCAGTATACGTAATTGGGCAGGAATTGGGCCAATATTTACCCATCCTCAAGGCAAGTCGTTATCTGTCCCTCAAGAGCCTACAATCTAATGTGCCTTAATCACAAAGCAACATGCCAAAAGCCAGATGACCTACAGGTTTCTGGGTTTTGAGAAGAGACCCATGTTTTACAGGGTCTCTGTAAAACATGGGTCTCTTCTCTATTTTCTACTATTCACACTTAGTGTCCCTAGTAACAACTTAACCTGGGATCCCAGCATTGTATGGCAAGATTTACCACCATGCTGTCCTGAAGAAAAAAATACTACACCCTATGTAACTGAGCTGACATTGGTCAGTTACAGGATTGAGGCTGAGCAGCCATTATCCTAAAAATATACATAGAACAAACCGTTATTAGGATGGCCACACACAGACAGGTCAAGCTGCCTGATTCTTCCGATACTGCATTTTCTGTAGACCAATCGTGAGCATAACTCTCCTCCATGGAGTTAGCCAAGGTGGACAAGTAAAGAATGGTTGGCTGACTCTCAGAGCATACATAAAGATCTAATTATACCACGTTTGGTGGGCTGCATTTCTTAACCTGTTGCTACCCATGTAACACATATGTGTGATGACAAAGAGACCGTACATATGCATCCATGGAGCAGTTATCGAGCGGTCAAAGACAGCTCATGGTCTCTGGTAAAATGATCGAAAGCCAGTAAGATTGACTCCCCATCAGGTGACAACTTCTAATAGCCAATCACAGTAGTCATGATCTGGCAGACCTTTCTGCCCCCGGGGAGTAATAGCCCAGCTAAAGGGGTGCTGGAGCTGGACAGGAAGGGGTTAAGGCAAAATGTAATTAACCAAAATCCATTGTTGGGAATAGGTTGACAGGTTGCATTGGTGTGTGCTGGGAGAAAAGAAAACAAGTAGTATTTAAAGATACAGCACACAAGGTAAAGGAAATAAAAATACTTTGTTTCTCTCGCTAAACACAATAGAATGCACACCAACACAATGCAAAAAAATGTCTGTCAACATATGAAGAGTCTTACCCATACAAAAGTAGGCTACCTGCAGAGATGTTCTCAAAAGGATAAGTCCAACTTTGGTAACATTACATCCATTACACCCTCTCCCAGCTCCAGCACATCTCCTCTCGCTTCCAAGTCTCACAGGACGCACAGAGCAGTGTGAGCCATGGGAGCACGTGAGCGCAGGTACTCCCTTAGCATCCGGCTTGCTAGGGGGGGCACTCAGAGGAAGGAGCAGCATTGCTTCTGCTGCTGTCAGTCAGATCCTGTGAGGAAGAAGCAGGGGTTGGCCAAGCTGTGTTGTGGGTCTATGAAAACACACAACCTAGCTAGGGAGCATGCCCATATGTGTGTCCAAATAACACACAGCATTCTATAGGGGCACACATAGAAGAGGAGCAGCAGACAGTACTGACCTGGGACCACCAAAGAGGTGGTAAAGGCTCACTGTGCAATATTGTTGCACGTACCAGGTAAGTAGAACATCTTTTTTTATTTTAGGACAAAAAAAACTTTTAGTATCACTTTATGTGACAGTATAAAAGAAACTTTTTTGTTTTCTTCAAACAGATTTTATTTTAACAAAAATTGAAATATCGAACAGACTAGTTAATTTCCCAACTAAAAGTTAAAAACAGGACCACAATACATCACACTGTACCCCTGTAGTCATGCTGCAAAATAATTATGTAAAAAACATTACTGGTGTCCAGCTATGCATCTTCAATATCAAATGAGGATCCTGGAGCTCTGGTACTTGATGTCTCTAATGTCAAATCTGTCAGTTTGTTACATTTTAGTGCCAACAACAACTGTGCTCAGCATTTGATTTATTCTGCCTGAAGGGATGACTCTAGCGCTGAGCGCCTGCAAAGAGGATGAAGGTGGAGGATCTGCATGGGGAATCCTTGTCCCTCCACACACGTTAAGGTTTTTTTGTAATAGAGCTGCACCTGTCTCACCACAGACAAGTCAGGGTCCTTGAGATGAAAAATGCTGGTTTGAGAAGGTGAAGAAAGCATTTGGGCATGGAGATTTCCCCAACAAGCTGATATAGCTATTGCTTGTGGGGAGAGAGACACTTAAGGCTTATCCAAATCCAAAAACAAAAATGGAATATTTGATGTGGGGACTGCATTCGTTTTCCCATTTCATTTTTTTCTTTTCTTTATTTTTACTTGGTGTTCCAGTCAGTAACACATCTGTTTTAGGGTGGATCATCCATCTACAAAGAAATAGCTGAGATACTCTTGGATAGCAGCATTGTCTAGAAAGACTAGTGTTAGATGGACTTTACAAAAGTGACAATTAAAGCTGAACGCCAGACAACATTTTTTAAACATTTACAGAAACAGTTTTTTTCCCCCCTTTAGGGATAAAGATTTTATATAAATGAATAACAGTGGACCAATGTAAAAGTACCCCTGTCTGTGCTTAATGGTTTGTCTCAACCCTTGTCCTCTTTTGTTGGACAGCTTGGTGTGTAAAAAGAAATTGAAAATTGACAGACTTACTGGAAGGATCACCAGGTAAAGACTGTTACAAGGGAGAAGTCCGGGAAAAAAAGCAGCTTTGTTAATGTAACAGAAAACATTTAAGGAGGTAATTTTTGGTTTTGCTTTCAGTACAATAAAAAAGACCAAGGCTAAAGTTGGCACTGAGTAAAAATGCAGCTGTCATTGTGTATTGACAGCCAGCCTTTGCTTGAAACAGAGCAAATATTTGTCTCACATAGGATTTGCCTCAGTTTGTCTTTTGCAAAACCAAATGCCGATACAGTCACATTAGCTGCTACATTCTCACACAGTGCCAGCAGTACCCAACATTAGCCCAGGCATTTCAGCAAGACCTTACAGGAAAGGATCACACATCTGGAAAAGAAGATGGTATCGAATGGAAAAAAGCAATACATGAGTTGCAGCCTGCCATGCATACATGAGAGGGTTGGAATGTCATTTTTCTCTTACCCAGTAACCAAAGTTCACATTTACAACCACTGCACTAAGCAACACCAGCAAAGAAGCGTAGTTAATAAAAAAAAAAATAAAAATCCTGAGATTTAACAGTGCAAAAACCAGTGAAAATGGAGCTAGATGTCCTTGGCAGTTTTCCACACAGGACCCCAACCAGAAGTGTCCACATGTCGGCTTTGCCACAATTCACGCAAGGGGGACAAGTAGGAAAGCCAGGGCCAGAGAAGTCAGCAGGTAAAGCGCTTGTCCACACCACAGAACCTGCCAGAGGGTTTTGGCATAAGAAGGGGCTACCCAGCATGAACGCCGGCTGTCATGGGACGCAAGAGGCAGAAGAGGGCAAGGCATCAGGGGTGCAGCATCCTTAATGACGGGAGCTTGCTTAGTGGGGTGCAAGAGGCAGAAGATGGCAGGGCCAGGCATCAGGGGTGCAGCATCCCCAATGACAGGAGCTTGCCTAGTGGGAATGGGCATGAAGAAAATAGAACTTATTGTAGACTCCCAATACAAAGTAGTATGCCATACCGCTCTAATCAGTCCTGTGCCAGTCTCCATTGTGCTGAGCCTAGTATCACCAATCTTTATGGCTAGGACCTGGGCCCCTGGAGCTACACCATTTCTTTCAGGTTCATCAGGAAAGTAACCAGCAGCAATACTCGCCACATGTGTCCCATGAGCACCTGTAATATACACAAATATTACAATTATTAACATATATCTAGAAAGAATAAGACTCATCTGATCAAAAAGGATTCAGTGAAAGCACACCATTGAGCATACAATTGCTAAATATGCTACTATCATAATGGATCAATGTGCCAGTGTGAACTTGAACCTCAAAGTGTGAAGTGCATTTAACCACTTGCCGACCGCCGCCCAACTATATACGGCGGCGGTCAGCCTCTCCCAGGCTAGTGACGTACCGGTATGTCACTAGCTTGGGAGCCAATAGGGGGCGAGCGTGCGCCGCCGGAGGCGCGCTCCCGCCCCCGCTCGTTCCCTAAGCAGCCCGCGCGTGTGACCGGTGGACCCGATGTATATATTCATGTAATTTACTGGCAGTAGAACTCATGTACACAACATGGCTGAAAGCCTTTTCTGAACACTGGCAATTTTACAGCTTTTACATACCGCGTTTATGAGAGTTTAGCAGCGGTTATGAGCGTTTGAGGTTAGAAACATTATTTAAAGATAAACTCAGGAGACCCTCCCAAATGCCCACAATGCATGAAACACAAGTAAATTATTAACCATTTCAGGCATTGTGTGAGAGAAAAGAGCAGCAGCAAAGACAGCGGCTTGTTTTTACTATGGATCCCATCATGAGCATGTGTGAGGAAATGCTCCTGATGTTGCTGAAGCTCCGAGGACGTAGCAAATTGCTTGAAAGGACCAGAGTTTGTTGCTACTGGACTCAATCATTGATGCAGGGAACAGCATGTGGTAAAATTAGTGTTTTTTCAACATTTTTATATGTTAAAAAATTATCAGAAACGTTTTCGCCTTAAGAAAAAAAAAAAGCTTATAATAAAAACGCAAACGTGCATAAAATGCAGTTTACCACGGTTGCAAGCATTGAAATGCCAGTATACTACAGTCCTGAACACGATTTTTCTGCTTTAAAAAAAAAAATTTTTATAAAAATAATGCCTGTAACCTCAACTGCCTCTAAACTACTATAAACGACTCAGTGTACATGTACACGAAACAACAGAGGAGAGTTCAGGGGCTGCTGAAAACAACCCCCAACAGCTCCTAAACTTCAGCTTAGCAGCTGTAGTATTACAGGCAATGCTCCCTTTAAGATGCGCGCATGCGCGGACGCGCAGTCTAATTGACGGTCCCGCGCAAGCACAGTTTCAGACTGGGCAGCCGCAGACGTGACGGCCGGGGAGCAGAGCAGTGCGCCCCGAGCCCGCCCATTGTGTGACAATAGCGAATGAAAATTCGCTATTGTCACACGGAGCCTCCTCCTGGCCAATCAGGGAGCGGGTCCTCCCACTTCCTGATTGGCCGAAAGGCAAAACCCATGCCGAGGAGGAGGCGGGAGGACTGAGGACTCGAGGAGACGCGGGGAGTCGGGACTGAAGAGAAGCTGCCGTCAGGTAAGTGCACGGGTCTCGCGGGGGGAACGCTGGCATCTCTGCATTGATTGGGGGCAATGCTGTGGGCACTCTGCATTGATTGGGGGCAATGCTGTGGGCACTCTGCATTGATTGGGGGCAATGCAATTAAAATTCAGACCTTACCTCCACTTGTTACAATAGACAGCAAATTCCCTTCATCATAAATGTTTACTGAGTAATTCAGCATTTCTGATGTACCAAACGATGCATATTCTTGTATTTCTCTGTAACTTCCTAATACAGTGCAAGCTTCAAGATCACCACATTCACTTGTGTCCATGCAGGCACTAGAAGAAAACACATAGATTCAGCAATTCGTATCCTTGAAAAAGAGTATTATAGGATGTTAAACAAAAAATGAGCAATTAATCCTATAGTTGGAGGACAAGCAAATTGACTTTTTTTATATCGAATGTGCATCGTATAATTTGCCACATATATAAAACCCATTTACTATCCAGGATTGATTTTGCATTGCTAAGCTGAAGTCACATTTGCCGACATCTGCATTTTCCCTTCCAAGCTACAGTAACCTTCAACATATTTACAATTCTCATCCATGACCATTTCTTGTTTTTAAACAGAGAACTGATTTTTCAATGATCCACTGGAGGACTTACCGCCATGTTTCCCCATCATGCCACACCAAACAGTCATACACTGGACCCGGATCACTATACTTCTTTTCAAATGAATTCAGCAGTTCTACTTGATTTTGAACATCTTCTTTGATCAGTTTTCCCATCTATAGAAAAAAAAAAAAAAAAAAGATTAAAAAAAAAAAAAAAAGGCAGAAAAATAGAGCTAGGTACCTAGTAACTTTTCCTAAGAAGTCTTCTAGGGCAGCATCTGAGATAGGTCCACCTGAGACCGGAAACAAACACAATAATCCACCATTATAAAAATTTCAGCCATACCTTCTGCCTTAGTATAAGCAGGAATCCTCAGTAGCTAATAAATCCACAAAACCATTTTTCTTATTGTTGTTTAGGGCGGGAACGAGTGCTGCCCTGGAAGACTTTAGAAAAGGTTACCAGGTACCCAACTCTGTTTTCTCTAATCGTCTTCCAGGGCAGCATCTGCGAGGATGTGCCAACGATAGTACTAGGGATAAAGTCTGGAGCAACTTGCGACCAACCCTCTGGTCCTGACTGGACAGATGGTCAATGCGGTAATGCCTTTCAAAGGCCTTGAAGCTCGACCATGTCGCTGCCCTGCAGGTCAGCTCCGGCTCTTTCAGCGGTTGAGGATGCCCCAGCCCTGGTTGAGTGGGCCTTGACTCCGCTCGGAGGGCAAGGTTTAGAGCCTGGTAGGCTGTCTGAACAACAAGTTTTTTCCCTCTGGGTATCGTACTTTGAGGCCGGCTCCCATTGTTGACTTGTGCATGGAGAATGAATAGTGTGGTTGTTTTTCGCCAACCTTTAAATGCTCTCAAGGTACGTTATCAGGATCTTCCTTACATCCAGCTTGTTGCAAGTGACTTTTTTCTCCGCTATCCATTGAGTATGGAAGGGAGGAAATAACCACCTTCTGAGTTCTGTGAAAAGTCAAAATAACTTTTAGTAGGGAGGCTGGGTCCAGAGCGAGGATAACTGCCAGAATTAAAAACAGCGTGGTTCTATCATGGATAGAGCTTGTCTTTCGCTGTCTCTTCTTGCTGACACGAGTGTCACCAAGAGAACTGTTTTTAGTGTAAGGTACTTCTCCGAAGATTCCTCTAATGGTTCGAAGGGTGCAGAGAGGAATCCTTTCAGTACCGTGGAGAGGTCCCTTGTCTGAGTTCTGCTGATCTTTATGGGTCTGGCTTTTTTCAAAGAGAGAAGGTATCTTAATGAGCATTTCTTCTGCTAGCCTTAACGGCCAGGTGGGAAGATAGGGCTGCCATTTGAACCTTTAAACGTGTTGTGGGCAAGGAGACTGTGAAAATAACAAACAGGTGTAGCTCCTAGTGGATCCGGAGGAGACACAATCAAAACTGAGGCAGAAGGTATGGCTGAAGTTTTTATAATAGTGGACTGGTGTGTTTCCTGTTTCAAGTGGGAGGAGCCCATCTCAGATGCTGCCCTGGAAGACAATTAGAGAAATATTCACAGTTCTAAAAACAGGAGTGTGTACTATAAACCAGTTATGTAATTAAAGAAGAATTGAAGTGCGTGGGGGCATGGCTTGGCAGCGGATGTAGCTGGATGAGCAGTCTGCCTTCTCTGCCAAGGCACTGGTCTTATCCTGTTGGCACCTTTCCTGTACTCAGATCTCGGGCACACTACATTTTGCAGGGTTCCTCACAATGGGGGCTAGTCTCTGGTATTGCTTTAATTCCTCAGAAATGTCTTAACAGAGCAAAGACACCAGATCTGCAGCAGATCCAGTACTCCAAGATGGTGGGCTTCCACCCCAGCCAGCAAAAAGAAGGAAGCTGCCCATAAATTCTTTGCTAAAACACCAGCTAACACAACCAGCAGTAGAACAGAGGAGCCAAATCTGGGAGATCTGGATAGTGAAGATACCATGCTCAAGGGAAGAGGAAGCAAGTGGCTTTTCAGAATAGGGAAAGGGTCAGGATACATGCTTAGAACACTGACATGGTGCCCACTGCACAGCAGGACAGAACTGCTCCTAAACAAACACTACGTGCGATTCTCACGGTGGTAACGTCATGTAAATCTGCCATTACGGATCTGACTAATAAGACTCTAAAAGAGGTCCTGTTGGATGAA
Organism: Pelophylax lessonae; assembly: GCF_965119305.1. NCBI lineage: Eukaryota > Metazoa > Chordata > Amphibia > Anura > Ranidae > Pelophylax > Pelophylax lessonae. Next base: position 482,128,758 of record NC_138769.1, read on the forward strand.
ATGGACTAGGGTGGAGATATAGTGACGTCATGCAGCTGGATGCTGTGCTGTGGCTTTTTATGCAAGTGTTTTTCTTCTGACTTTATGTAATGGATGCTTCCTGGCACTCTTAAATAAAGATTACACTATGAGAATATTTTACTGGCTGGTGCGCTAAGCTTTTTCCTTTGATAGTATGCGGTTTGAATTCACCTGGTCTAAATTATTTATTGGAGCCTTAAAATGGGATATCATCTTCGGTGGTAATTGGTGATGGTGGATATTGTCGTGCATGACCAAATTTCCTTGATGTGATTACCTGAGTGTTTTTTACTGTAGACTAGCAGCAAATCTTTATGTTGCATTTGAACTTTTCACGGGGTACGACCAACATCGATAGGACTACCAATACTTTTATTGAGTGTACATTGCGGATCCCTTGACCCCTTAAAGGGGCAGACACCTTATATGGTAAAGAACCACTGGGGAAGAGAGAACGAGATATGGATGATTATGACCGCTGGAAGTGGCGCTTAAGGCCTGTGATGTGGGTAACAGTTATAAGGGAAGGGCGCTCTTGGCAAGGTTTGCGATGGAGCACGTGGTACTTTTTTTTCGTAAAAGCATAATCCCTAAAACTAATGTAAATGGATCACCCAGGGTTTATCTCTCTAAAAAGGTCTACAGCTATTATTATTAGACATTTGTTCCTGAAAAAAATTGAACAGTAGATAACCTTAGCAATAGAGCTATCCGCTCTCTCAATGCTGCCAAACCATTAGACAGCATCGAGTGCCCCCATTTCTGAGAGGTTCTTTCTAGGTTAACATTGGGAGAAACCTTTATCGAGTGGGTTGCCCCTACTATTCGCCCTGGCTTTAGAACCCCTTGCCACGCTGATGCAAGAGTCTTCTTCTATCAACAGGTTTCTGGAGAGGTACCTGGGAGGAAAAAAAATCTCTATGCCGACACAAATGTTTCTTTGCAAAGTGTTATGCCACTCATTAAAACAACGTGGTAGATTCTTGGGATTTACCATGAATTGGAGTAAGTCCGTTTTAATGCCTCTGGGTGATATAACCAACCCCTTGCCCAAATGTGCCCTTCAAATTTAAGTGGTTCATTGTTTTATATATTTAGGGGTGAGGTTACCCCTGATACTCAACATATGTAGCTCTAAACATTCAGCCTATCTTGTGTTACTTTAACCAGTTGCCGACCACCCGCCGCAGTTTTACTGAGGCAAGGTGGCTCAGCTGCACGAATCGATGTAACTGTACTTAGGGGGGCGCGCACGCACCTGCTGTCCCCGCAATGTTCTGATTCGGTCCAGAAACGATCAGTCATCAGGTCCAGGCCAATGATTTTTGGCCTGGACCTGGTGATCGGTTCTGACCAATTGCAGAACGTCCTGTGCAACACAGGCACAGGAAACACAGGCACAGGAAATTATGTAATCTCTCCTGGAGCCCTTTTCGGTTCCAGCATGAGAGAAGAGAGCATCAGACAGCACACAAGCACTACACTGACACCAGATCACATAGGCACACATTCAGGCAAACAGTCCTCGACAACCTTTTTCACCTGTGAGTCACACTAGGTCCCTTTAAATGTATTGGCCAAAATGTCCAAACAGAGGTACACTAGTGAAGAGGCCTACACAATGCTGAGCATGACAGATGAGAGCGATGGGGGAAGCTTCACTGTCAGAACCAGGCTCAGCATTTGAACCTGTAGAGAGCAGCAGGACCCTGACAGTTAGCTCTGACGATAGAGTAGAAGTCCTTGCTAAGGTCAGGCGTACCCGACCCTGTTCTTCTGCTGCTGAGGTGCAACAATCGCTGGGTTCTCATATGCAGCAGAGTGTCGGTACTAGTGCCGCTCAACCTTCTGGTGAACTGGCAAGCACCAGCAGCCTTGTACATCCTGGTCATAGTCAAACCAGCACTGCAGTAACACTTGGTAACGTGGCGAGTCCCATAAGTGCACTTCAAGCTGGTGCAGTGGCTAGCACAAGTAGTGTCCCGCAGCCACCAATAATTCAAAGACAGGCCCATAGTGTCCTTCCTGATGCACTTGCAAATCCTGACTGGGAGCCCACCACTTCTGCAGCACCCGTACTTCCCTCATTCACTGGCCAACCTGGAATTCAGGTGGAAACAACCAAATTTTACTTCCCTTGGTTTTTATGAGCGGTTTTTCATGGAAGATCTGTACAGAGCCATCGTGGACCAAAGCAACTTATATGCCTATCAATCGCCACAAATCCAAATTTGACCCTTTCCAGAGAATTTGCATGGAAACGTATAACTGTTTCTGAATTTAAAACCTTTCAGGGCTTATCCCTCCTAATGGGCATTGCCAACCAGAAGTTTGCAGCCTTGTATATGCCCCAACAAGCTGTCTGCGTTGAGGAGTCCCTGATTAAATTTTCTGGCCACCTTGCTTTCAAACAGTTTCTCCCAAGCAAGCGTGCCAGATATGGGGGTCAAGATGTATAAGCTCTGTGACAGGGCTACAGGCTATACATGTAGTTTCCGGATTTACGAGGGAAAAGATAGCAATGTGGAGCCCCCCCAACTGCCCAGACTACATGGGGAGCAGCGGCAAAGTTGTTTGGGACTTGGTGTCACCCCTATTCAAAAAGGGGTACCATTTATACATGGACAATTATTACACAAGCGTGACACTTTTTAGTCACCTTTTTGATTTTGGAATTGGAGCATGTGGCACCGTGCGACCTAATCGCAGGGTTTCCCTCAACGGCTTGAAGATACCCGACTTAGATGGGGGGGGGAGATGGGGGGGGGGGGGGAGCCTGCTTGAGGTGTAGTAAATTGCTTGCAGTGAAGTGGAGGGACACACCAAATGTTTTCGTTGCGGTCCTCTATTCATGCAGATACAATAATCCAAATCGCAACAGCAACTGGTGTTGAGAAGCCACTCTGTGTCCACGAATACAACCTTAACATGGGGGAGGCAGGATGAATTTCAACGACCAGATGGCGCCTTACTTAATTGCCCGTAAGGCCAGACAGTGGTACAGAAAAGTGTCTGTATACTCATTCCAATTGGCTCTGCTGAACACTTATGTGCTATGCAATGCGTCAGCAATAAGTGGATCCTTCCTAGATGCAGTGAGCCAGCTGCATGAGAGGATGTCCTACCTCGTACCCCTGCCCAAAGGGCACCCCAAAGAAGAGGTTGTGTTTGTAGAAAGCGCGGATATAGGCTTGACAACTGCTATTTTTGTCCCCCCTGTCCTGATCAATCTGGTCTCTGCATTTGGGACTGTTTCAGTCGCTACCACACACTATAGAGTTATTAGTATAGGGTACAGCACAGTTTAGGGCACACTTTTACAGAGGGTCTCGAAAGATGTGGACTATCGCATTTTTAGAGACCATAGCCTGAAATAGTTTTTATAAAGTTACAAAAAAATAATTAAAAATAAAAAAAGCCAAAAATAGTTGGAGTTAATTTTCTGTTCTTACTCTACTGTTCTACTTTTACTGTACTTTATAATATATGTTTTATTGTTACTGTTTTTCATTGTGAACCACAGGTTTCTTTGCAGATACCACCATTGTACTGTTTTACTGTATGTTATATTAGAAGGTTTCATTGTTACTGTGTTTTATTGTTAACCAGAAAAAACAAAGCAGCCACAATTAAACTTACTAGTTTACAGTATGGCAAGGAAGTTTGGCAGTCCCAAATGCTAGGATCCATTTTATGCTGCCCTGTTGCAACATTTAACAGGATGTGATTATAGATGTACATGACGACTACGACGACTGACATTGATCTAAGTGCCCTAGCACACTTCGTAACTAACCTTCCCTTTGCCCCTTCAACCTACAATTATCCTGTTGTTGAAACTTTAGAAGTATGTAAAGTCAAGTCTACAGGTTAGGGGCTACCTGAGCAGTACCCCCATTATGGTGCAAGTATAACTAATTTGGAACTTACTAACAAGGGTTTTTATCTTGGCAAGTGAAGGGCATTTGAATGATAGCTCAGGTATACTCAGGAAAAACATACTGAAATCTTTCTCTTCCGAGTTTTAATATTCCAAAACAACACTTTTACAAGTATCTGCAGTTGCGCCATGGCCGCCATACACAAAGCTGAGAAAAGATCCACGCCTATTCAGGGAGGTCATGGTCAAACTAATAAAAAGGGCATGATCTCACACATCTATGCTGCTCTCTCTCTTACATCAGGTTTACAACACCTACAAAACCGTTTGGATTGGGTAAGAGAGATTCTCCAGTTTGTCCCAAATGTAATTGTGGTGTGGGAGATCTAATTCCTATAAGTCTTGGAGAAGTCCAAAGCTTTTTACGTACTGGACAAATATCCTTCAAACTATATGCTCAGTATATATCTCTTCACCTCAAGATCCTTCAGTTTGTTGCCTGGGTGCTCTAGATGAGAAAAGGTTTACACCTCCTGTACTCACTGCTATATTAAGTCTTCTTTTTGTTGCATGTACGCAAGTCGCATGTTTTTGGCTGTCTCCTCATTCTCCCATGATACAAGGAATTGAACAGGTAAATTCCATATTGATAACAGAGAGGGAGAGACTAACAACATTGTAAAGGGTTACGCTGGCATGCTAAAGAATATTTCAGGTTTGAAATGCCAGAATAAAGATAAATAATATTGCTTAGTGTAGGAATTAAAAAGCCCTTGAAGAAGCTAAAACACAATACCACACCATAGAGGCTTCCTTCACGCAAGTTTATTAACCTGGGTTTGACTGTTTGAGCCTGTGTCAATCTCATCCTGCCTCCTGCATGCCTCTGCTAGTATGGCTCGGTGGGTGGGATCCCACAACTTCTCCTTTCGCTCTTTCTAGAACATAAAAAAACAAAAATTAATGAAACAAACAATATCCAAAAATAAACAGTGCCAAACATAAAATGTAAAATCTGTACTAAAAATCTAATTCTGGTAAGGTTAGGTGTCTTTATTGTTTTATGGTTTTAACATGTAAAAACATTTAAAGTGTCAGTACGGTATATATAATATATATATATATATATATATATATATAAAATAAAAGGCACCAACTGCTTAACTACTTTAGAAAAAGAACAAATATTTTTCATTAAAAAAAAAAAAAAAAAAAAAAAAAAATCATCAGCATTTCTGGCTGTGCCAATTTACTTAAAACCCCCAGAACGGAATAGATTTTCTGAAAGCAGAAGCCTTGCAGAATAAAAAGATAGCTGTTTCAATTTAAATAGATAGATAGATTGATAGATAGACATCGCACAGGTGATTAAATACCGCCAAAAGAAAGCCATTTGTGGGGAAAAAAAAAAAGGACATCAACTTATTTTAGGTACAGCATTGCACGACCACGCAATTGTCAGTTAAAGAAACGCAGTGCCAAATCGTAAAAAATGGCCTGGTCATTAAGGGGGCAAATCCTTCTGGTCCTAAAGTGGTTGAATTCTATGTCTTCACACTGATCTGTTGCGCTTCTGTTGTGGTGTTAAAAAATCTGCTTGCCGCACTTTTAGTGCATATTTGGTCAGTTACAAAAACACACCAAAAAAGCAGTAAAATCGTTGCAAAATTGTGCAAGTTTTTCAGCAGCCATTATTGGCAATTTTTATTTTATTTTATTTTTTCATTTAATTGTCAAAACACCGATAACCCTATTTTAGGCCGATCTTTAACGGCCAATATATTGGTGCATCTCTAGTTATGTTTAGTTGGCACTTTCACGCCCTTCTTGCCTAGGCTTATTTTCAGCTTTCAGCGCTGTCATACTTTGAATGACAATTGCGTGGTCATGCAACACTGCATACCATTTACATTTTTTATTTATTTATTTATTTTTTTTTTTTTTAAGACAAAGAGCTTTCTTTTGGTGGTATTTACTCACCGCGTTTTTATTTTTTTACTAAACAAATGAAAAATTACAGAAAATGTTGAAAGAAAAAGAAAACTGGCATTTGTTTACCTGTGAACAACTGATCACATGGTAAAGAGCCTACGTCATCGGCTCTTTACCACGATGGGTAATGCACGCCCTAGCAAAATGTGCTGTCATATGACGTCCTCCAAGAACAAGAGCAGTCCAGCCCAACTGTCATTTTACAATACAGCGTGAGGGAAGCAGTTAATATAAGTTTTAGCTTTTTTTTTCCTACTTTAAATTTACCTTTATTGCCATCAGAAGGCATTAAACTACTAAAGCAATGACAACTATTATTTATGGAGACATTAGGGTCCCCACTTTATCTCCCCATTTTTAAAGAATTTACCTGAGCAGAGATCTTTACAGCCGTCAATCATTTTTGCTTTGCAGCTAGGAGCCGGCTGGGAATAAAATAAGCACAAGCTGATGGCATTAGCTTGTGCTCAACCCCTCACTCTTTGTAAGTACGCAATGGGGTTTATTTACTAAAGCTAGAGGGCAAAATCAGTCACACTTCTGCAGAGAAACCAATCCGCTTCCAGGTTGTATTGCCAAAGCTTAAACAAGGTGAGGTTAGAAGCGGATAGGTTTTTCTGAGAAGTGTGACTGATTTTGCCCTCTCGCTTTAGTAAATAAACCTCAATATGTCCAAGATGCTGAACTAGTTAAAGAAAATGTCTCGCCAGAAGATGAAAAAGCTTTTTGAACCCCCCAAGGAAACCAGTGAACATCACACTTCGTCCCATTCTAATCTGTGCAGGGCTTTTTGAGCAGCGTTGTTGGATAGCTGCTAACAATAGAAGGAGATAGAGCTCTCACTGACAGTTCACACACCCTCTGCCCCCTTTTTTTGTAAACCCTGCCAGGCAATGGGGGAATACCTGCAGCTTGGCCATGTAATAGAAAAGCCCTGTCCTTCCTTTGAAAACTTTTTTTTTACTGCAAAGAACGTTAGTGAGCACAGACCACAATCTCCCACCCACTAGACAGCAGCCTGATATATCGAGAAGAGAAAAAAAAAAAAAAAAAGGAGAGAAAAAGAGAAAAAAAAAAGAGAAAAAAAAGAGAGAAAGAGAAAAAAAAAAAAAAGAGAGAAAAAAAAGAGAGAAAGAGAGAGAAAGAGAGAGAGAGAAAGAGAGAGAAAGAGAGAGAAAGAGAGAGAAAGAGAGAGAGAAAGAGAGAGAGAAAGAGAGAGAGAAAGAGAGAGAGAGAGAGAGAATGTTGGTGGCTTTTGTTGTTGTGAAAGACCGAGCTGGAGAGCAGAAAATCATTCACAAAAACACAAGCCTAAAATCCGTGTTGTGTTGAGAGTGGCACCTTGATGACTGTAAAATCTTCTGGATGCCAGCTGCACCTTTTCCCTGTTGGAGGATTTCTGGCAATGTGTCAGTAAACACCTAACATGGCATGGTTGTCATATTATTGTTTTTTTTTTATTTAAAAAGCTACTTTCTCTTTTCATTAGGACTCATTATCAACTTGGTGTTTGGTTGCAATTTTCCCTAAAGTCAATAGAAACATATCAAAACACAAGTCAACTGGGGTTACTCCAGTCACAAACACAAAATACCCTAGGTTATGAGGATGTTAAAAGATATGTCAAGCAAAACTAACGCTAAACCTGCTCTGTGCCACATTCTAAACCTAAAATATCCAACACTGTACAGAAAAAAAAAAAAAAAAAAAAAAAAAAAAAAAAAAAAAAAAAAAAAAATCGCTGTACTTACCTATTCTGCAGCCGATCTGGTCCAGTCCCACACTAAGTTGTCAGTGGCGGCTTCAGCGCGGAGACAGGTGCAGGAGAAGCACTCGACAACGAAAGCCCCATTGTAAGTCAATGGGTGACATCACTTCCCATTCATTTCACAGCTGTTGTCAGGTCGTCCTCTCCTGTACACAGCTTCCACTGCTGGAGGCCGGACCAGATCGGGGGCAGAATAGGTAAGTACAGTGATTTTTGTTTCACAGGGTTAGATAGATTAGGTTTAGAATGTGGCACAAAGCAAGTTTAGCATTAGTTAGGTTTTGCCTGGACTTATCCTTTAACCACTTAAGCCCCGGAAGATTTTACCCCCTTCCTGACCAGGGGGTATTTTGCGATTCGGCACTGCGTGACTTTAACGGACAATTGCGCGGTCGTGCGACGCTGTACCTAAACGAATTTGGCGTCCTTTTTTTCCCACAAACAGAGCTTTCTTTTGGCGGTATTTGATCACCTGTGCGATTTTTTGATCACGCGCTATAAACAAAAAAAGAGCGTCCATTTTGCAAAAATAGCAATATTTTTCCCTTTTTTTTATATGAAATTCCCCCAAAAATAAATGTAAAAATCAAAATGTTTTAATATTTTCGGCCAATTTGTTTTATGCTACCTATGTTTGGTAAAAAAAAAAAAAAAAAAAAAAAAAAAAAAAAAAAAAAAAAAAAAAAAAAAAAAAAAATCGCAAAAAGCGTATTTTGATTGGTTTGCGCAAAAGTTATTGCGTTTACTAACAAAGGGAAAGATTTTTGTCATTTTTGTTGTTTTTTTTTTTTAACGCGTAATGGCGGCGATCTGCGATTTTTTTTGCGGTACTGCGACAATGCGGCGGACAGATCGGACCCTTGACTGACATTTTTGACACTTTTGGGGTTACCAGTGACATTTCTACAGTAATCAGTGCTATATATATGCACTGTTACTGTAAAAATACACTGGTAGTGAAGGGGTTAACTTTGAGAGGGAGGGGCTGTGTGTGTCCCTAGGGGCGTGCTTCTAACTGTGATTGGCTGGGGCTTCAACTGTATGCAGAGTGATCAATGGATCTACATAGTAGATCCATGTGATCATCTCTCATACAGAGAGGAGAATGACAGGCAGCTTGTTTACACAAGCTGCCTGACTTTCTCCCTCTCCCCCGCCGATCGCAGAGTGGCCGGCGGCGATCGGGTCCGCCGGTCACACGCGCGGGGGGGGGGGGTCCGTGACCACGCGGGAGCGGGAGCGCGCCTCCGACGGCGCGCGCTCGCTCCCTAAACCCTCACAGGCGAGCGACGTAGACCTACGTCACTTTGCCTGTGAGGGGCTGACCGCCCACGTAGATAGTCGTGCGGCGGTCGGCAAGTGGTTAAATGTATAAATTAAAGGTCAACTGTGTTTTTTTATAAAAAATTATATAGGTTTTGAGAACTACTATTTTTCACATTACCTGCAGTCGCTCTTTGAGGGCCTTTGGATAAAAGTCAAATCCATTCTTTACACCGATATGATATCTGCCTGAAGGATTTTTCCAGCTTGTGGGAATCTACAAGATGGAAAACATAGAACTAGCAATTCTCTATGAAAACCACCAAAAATACCGGTACAAAATCGACATGGAACATTATACAGGGACTTTATAATATAAATTATAGCTCATGGATTACCCAGAAGGCCAAAATAACAAAATCAGTCTACTTATACTGTATGCCAATAGAGTGGAATTAACAAATGCCAGCTATAAATAGGATTATTAATGCTATTCTACAATAGATGCAGCATTCCTCTTCATCCAGGGTGCTTCAAAGTAAACCTAAGAAGTCAGGATAAGACATTGATGAGGTCGTTGCTGCTCACAAAACGATTTTGGCTGCATTGCGTTTGCTAAATGAATCTCAGTTCTGCAGATTCTAAACTGGATATGTTCACTGAATGCGACACGATCAATGTTGTTTACGGAGAGGTGCAGCCACAGTAAAAATCAATGATGTCTGAGCCTGCCTAAATGACAGGTAGTGACTGAGCTGTAAAAGCAGTTTTCTGAATATGAGCTGGTTAATGTCTACAATATACAGTATAGGATTGGTAAATGCTTTGCTGATCTGAGCTTTAGGAGTGAATAACACCACATCCCACAGTCGAATACACTAATCTTACAGTAAAACAATACTACAATCAAAAATTTAGGAGGTCATCCACAAATTGGATATTATGTAAATCTCTGTTTTTAAACACAGATGGTGCAATTTCTTATTTTCTCAGGCAAGCTGGTAAGTATGCTTGGAAACATATGGGGGGGGGTTTACTAAACCCAGAGCAGCTGTTCATAGCAACCAATCAGCTGCTAGCTTCAATTATGTTTGAACCCTCACCTTGAAAAATACCCCTTTCAGTTAAAAATGAAAAGCAAAAACACATACAGGTGGTCACCACTTTTCTAGGTAAATATATTTCTATTGACATTACATTAACCACAAGTCAGTAACAACCCATGCAATCCATACATACAAAGAAACCAAAACCAATAAGTTCAGAAATAAAAGTTGGAAATGCTCTCCTATACCCAGTGAAGTAAATAGCCTCAGATGATACACAAAGATGAGACAAATTTCCTTACTTAGGTTTCACATGTCTATCTGCAGTCCTTCCCCTTTCTAGATCCTTAGGAAGCGCACATCGTGTTACAAATCTTTCTTCTTCATTCAGCAGTTGGCCTGGAGCCTGGGCATACACAGTGTGAGAGCCGATTGGAGAAAAAGGCGCACACCCCCCCTCCACATAGGCAGAGGAACCAAGGAACTTGCAGAGCCGCAGTCTGAATAGACAAGCTCTCTGCTTATTAAACTAAATCCCCTCCCTTTAGCTGCTTTTATCTCGTGTGTTTGTGAACTTGTCAGAAGTTAGAATGCTGATAACAGAGGAACAAAGCAGCAGAAAGTCATGGAACTCAGAGCTTTGGAGAGCGATAAGTAAACACTGCAGATATATGGTCCTAGGTCAGATTTCATGAATGGGGTAATGGCAATGACAGCTTTAGGACTCCTCCTGTATGGACAAACTAGTCACATGCATCACTCAGGTGTGATTTTGACAGTTTCTTCCACACAGTCTTCAAATCTTGAAGGTTCCGTGGGCCTTTTCTGTAACCTCTGATCTTTAGTTCTTTCTATATATTTTCTATTGGATTCAAGTCAGGTGATTGGCTGGGCCATTCGAAAAGCTTTATTTTTATTTATTTGAAACCAATTGAGAGTTTCCTTGTGTTTGGGATCATTGCCTTGCGATCATTGTCTTGCTGAAATGTCCACCCTCGTTTAATCTTCATCATCCTGGTAGATGGCAGCAGATTTCTTTCAAGAATGTCTTTGTACATTTTTCCATTCATCCGAAGTTTGCCAGTACCAAATGCTGAAAAACAGATCCACACCATAATGTTCCCACCTTCAAACTTCACTGTTGGTAAGGTGTTTTTGGGGTGATGTGCAGTGCCATTTGACCTCCAAACATGGTGTGTATTATGGCATCCAAAGGGTTTAATTTTGGCCTCATCTGACCAGAATATATTCTCCCAGTATTTTACAGGTTTGTCTAAACTTTACATGACTTTCAACATGCTTTAGCAATGGAGTCTTGCGTGGAGAGGGTGCATACAGGCCATGGTGGTTGAGTGCATTACCTATTGTTTTATTTTAAAAAATTGTACCCGCTAATTCCAGGTCTTTCTGAAGCTCTCCACAAGCGGTCTTTGGCTCTTGGACAAACTCTGATAATTCTTTTCACTCCTCTGTCAGAAATCTTGCGAGGAGCACCTGGTAATGGCCGGTTTATAGGGAAATGATGTTCTTTCCACTTCCGGATTATGGACCCAACAGTGCTCACTAGAACATTCAGAAGTTTAGAAATCCTTCTGTAACCAATGCCATCAGTATGTTTTGCAACAATAAGATTGTGAAGGTCTTGAGAGAGCTCTTTGCTTTTACCTATCATGAGAGGTTTCTTCTGTCACACCTTGGTAATGAGACATCTTTTTATAGGCCATAAATTGAGACTAAACCAGCTGATATTAATTTGCACTAACAAGGGGCAGGATTACTTTCCAATATGATAGATTTCAGCTGTGTCTTGGCTTTCCATTCCCTGTAGATCTCATCACAAAATCCTCAGATGGAAGCCCCAACGCGTTTCCGTGGTCATGACCCCTTCGTCAGAGCTGGTCAATGTTTGGGAGCATCCATTTTTTTGGTATTAAATAAATGTTATGGTGTTAATGCACAAGGAGTTAAGCCCTCGTGTGTTTTTTGCAGTGGATTAGAGATAGCCTGATCTGTAGAGGGCTGCACCTGAAGAAGCATTGCACACCCTAGTACTGTCTCCCAGAGCACCGTAAAAGGGGGCTGGAGTATTTATTTATTTTTTTTTTAGTTTTTAATAGGAAAGCAGATGGACTGGCAGAAACGCCAGGGATTTCACACAAAGGAAGCAATTCAAAGAGAACATTATACCTTTTTATATAAGTACAAGATACAGAAGGCTTTACTTATGCTGGCCATACACTATACGAATAATCGTTCAAACTAATTTTCGAAAAACGAACACTCAGCCATGAGAGCAGACAATCGTGCCATCATGTAATGACCAATAAATCGTTCAATGGTCATAAATGAATAGGATTTGTTTGTTTTTTCACATCTACCTAGTGCAAACAGTTTGGACGAGCAACACATTAACCTTTCGAATTATCATTTGTTCGGCAGAAAGTTTACAAACCGGTCCTTTGTTTGTTCGGCTCAAAAACGTCACAACCGATTCGTTCCCATTAACTGGCCGAAAAATGAAAGAACTGACCAAATTACCGAATTTCGGCCAATTTTTCTTATAGTGTATGGCCAGCCTTGGGGAGGAATGGGCTGCATCAAGGCATACCTGCATTTAATTTATCCATTGCTGAATATGCTCTAACATGGAAACTCAGAAGAGAGTTAGGAACACACTATACGGAGGAGCCTTGAAGAGGCAGTGCGGCTTCCTCATATACTTGCAAATTAAACCTCTGTTTTTAAATGCAGACAGCGCAATTTGTTTTTTTTTTTTCTGGTTTCCTAGTTAGCTGGTAAATCTGCCGGGCATTTTGTTTTGTTGCTCTAGATTACGCAATAACCTACCAAGCAAATAAATTCACTTGTGCATCATCTACAAAAGTAGCATGGGGCCTTACCTTTAAAGTCCTTCCGGAAAGGCCAGCTACAATACCGTCTTTTGGTTCAACCACAGTACTAGTGCACACATCACCACTTCCAGTTGTATCAATGATGTCAATAATCTTGGGTTTTCCATCTGTTGTTTGCTAAGGGGAAAAATAAAAATAGTATTGATAACTTTAAAAAGCAATTGAATTGCAAGATCACAAAACATACTCCCTGTCGCTGGTTTCCTTTGAAGAAACTTCATTCCTGCTAAAAACTGGGAAGTATCTTTAAGGCTCCGTTCACATCTAGGCGTTTTGGGGCGTTTTTGGGGCGTTTTTCTGCTCTAGGATCAGCTCTCAAAACCCCCAACAAGACAAATCCTATTCATTTCAATGGCCCCTGTTCACATCTGAGCGTTTTGACGCTGTATACAAAACGCCCAACGCTCAAAAAAGTACATGAGCTTCTTTTAGGGCAGATTACAGGCGTTTTCCATTGATCTCTATTCAATCTAAAAACGCCTGCACAAAAATCGCGGTAAAAATCGCGGTAAAAACGCCGCAAAAATCGCCGTAAAAAACGCGCGAAAAACGCTACGCTCAGGTGTGAATGTAGTCTACAGTGGAGTTCCACCCTAAATTTATACTTACCTCCATCTTCTCGCTCCGGGTCACCTGAAAAACAAATGGATAATCGCAATTTTTTTTTTTACTTACCTTGTAGAGAAAATATACTCCCCTTACTTCCTTCTTCCTCCCCTCGGCGGCTACGGCGATTCATCACTTCCTGGCTTTTGCAATGATTCCTGGGAGCTGAACGTCATCGCTCCCAGGAATCAATGTGCCTGCACCGGCCCCGACGTCAGTTCCAGGAAGTGACGGCGGGGCCGGTGCAGTGCATCGTGGGACCGAAGGAGGAAGAGGACGCGGAAGAGGATCGCGCTGGCTTCAAGCTGCCCACACCTGAGATGGCAGCGCTGGACAAGACTTTTTCAAGGTAAGTATTTCTCCTAAAAGGTAAGTCCAACCCGGGACAGATCAGAGGCTAGCCATTGTGGAATGTACTAGCCCTGACTGTCCTGGGGGTATTTTTATTAAAAAAAAAGTATAACCAGGGTGGAACTCCGCTTTAACAGATAAAAACAGAATGCGTTAGAATATTGTATACAGGTTCCCAATGACCATGTTCTAGCTGCAATTTAAATGCTATCTTCACGGTTTTTATTTTTATTTTAATTCCAGCCTCCCTGTGTACCAATATACCATTAATGTTCTTCTGTTGGAGAAAAGAAAAAGCTTTCTAGATATATTTTAGGACAGGCCTTATCTCGGACTCCAGCTAATTCCATAGCAAAGTGAATGACTTCCTGGTATGGAGATTTAGGGCATGAAAACTGTTGAGACACAGGAAGAAATTCACCAACTGACCTTATTAGCACTCACCCTGCACCTGTCCTCCCCTTCTAAGAGATAGTTTCCACCCACCACTGTGCTCACATGCAGACATGCATCAGGTGCACGCCGTAGTATTGAAATCAGAAGCGTGTCCTGGGAAGTCTGTAAAGCTCACCACACACTATATAAAATTTGATTGTACAATATATGAGCTGCACAATCACGGCGTAACATCTTTCACATTATACAAAAAAATTGGCCTAACTTTACTATTTATTCATTTTTTTTTTTTTTTGGATGGCTGAGAGTGAGCAGAGAACGGGTCTGCACTGTATGAATCCTGAATATGCTGTTTTAAAAGAGAAGTATGGGGTTTCCTTTTTTCCCCCATGTATACTTATCTAGGTGGATGCTGCATCTGTCCCCCGGCGCCTCTGCACTGAGAACCGAGCGATCGAACACTGCCAATTGCTCGGTTCGGACATTTCCCTGAGTAGAGAGCTGCTGACTGTCAGTCACTGCTCTCTCCTGACTCACTGGAGCGCTGAGCTGTGGAGGGGTGGGGATCGGCTGGCTCAGCCTCTCAGCGGTTCGCTGAGAGGCTGAGCCAGGTGTAGGTCCAGGCACCTGGCAGATCACAAATCCATGATGTGAGGAAGAGATGCCTTGACCGACTTCTGTGGCGTCAACAGAGAGTGGATTTCTGCCTGCTCTCTGCTGAAAATGGGTCACAGGAGTGCAGCATGAACTGCACTCCTGTGATCCATAGGGGATGTACAGCCAAACAAGCTTTGGCTGCACATCTCCTTTAGGATCGTGAGGGGGGTTGAATCGATACTATTTTTTTTTTTTACGATCGTGCAGCTCTAATATATATATGTATAGTGTATATGGTTAGCTTTACAAACTTCCAAGTACACACCTCTATTTTCAATACTACTGCATGTAAGTACAGAGGTGGGTGGGAGCAATAACCTGGAAGAGGAGGGCAAGTGCAAAGTGTGTGCTAATGAGGTCAGCTTGTGAATTACTTCCTGTGTCTTAACAGTTTTCATGTCCTAAATCTATATACCAGGAAGTAATTAACTTTTCTATGGAACAAACTGGCTGAGGATATGCCTGTCCCAAAATACATAGAAAACGATTTTCTGCAACATAATTACGTTGATGGTATATTGTTACATAGGGGAAGCTAGAATTTAGAAAAGAAAAAAAAAAAAAGTGGACTTAAGACTTCAAGCCCATGTTCACATTGGTTCAATTTGACATGCGATTTGACATGTCAAATCAGAGGCAATTGCTGGCAATGGCACCATTGGCATCGGTGGGACGCCGACCCCATTCCCAAACGTAGTTTCTGCAGTACTTTTGGCGACTTCGGGGGGTGATTTCAATAGACATCTATGCAGGAACCCGCATACACAGGTGTGACCGCTCCAGGTGAAAGAGATTCAGGTGCAGGTCGGATCCGTCATCCGGTAAACTAGTCAAGTGCAGAAGAAAGTGACCGCACTCCGAAAATCCAATTTAAAAGAGGAGTAATTTATTCTTCATCAAATACATCAAAGATCAAACTGGTGAGACATAGGACAAAAGAAGGTAGACGCGTTTCACGACACAAGAGGTCGCTTACTCATTACCACAGCTTGTTACTCATTACCAATTGTGGTAATGAGTAAGCGACCTCTTGTGTCGTGAAACGCGTCTACCTTCTTTTGGAACCCGCATAGATGTCTGTGAAATCGCCCCGGAAGTCAGACTGAAAATGCCGGTTTGAAATAGTGTGAGTTCAGCTGAACTCCAAGCGAGTTTACCATGAAGTCAAGAGTCCCCAGAAGATTCAGGCTGGGTTCACATATATGTGAATTGGATGGGGGTTTCCCTGCATCAAATTTGCATGACAGAGGAGTGTGACCGGCTCTCAATGGAGCTGGTTGACACAGCTCCGGGGCGGCCACAGTCTGCATTTGGAAAAGGTCCTGTGCGTCTCTGGTTCCAATTTGGTGCGAATTCAGGCAGAAATTTGGACCTGAATCTTTGAACAGGGACACACCGGACCCTCTGCTGTGAGGATATGGGAGAATATGTAAACCCAGCCTAAAACAAACAATGCCCAGCTATGCAAAGCTGAGCTTCTATTTCAAACTTCTAACTGTAGGCTTATCTCCTAAACAGTTATAAAAATTCCTAATTGAGTGACTAGATGGCAGGGCAAGCTGTACGTTTGACACGCACCCCCAGCAATACAGAATGAGTGCTCTGCCTCATTGAGGCTAGCTTCACACCATTGCGTTTTTTCAGAAACGCAGGACATTTTTAACATGGGTTCCTATGGAACACATTCATATCATCTGCCTTTTTGGAATGGGTCGGGGACATTTTTAAACACAAAAACTGCTTGTTTTGCTTTTTTCGTTTAAAAGACTTCAATGAAGAAGCTGCAGAAAAGCATGTAGTGGATTTTTACCGTGATTTTGCCATGATTTGTGTTTCATGTTTTTTTTTTTTTCATCTGACCAACAACAAATTTCACAAAAAAACAAAATGCAAAAAGCACAACAGAAAAGCTCAAAAGCATAGTTTACTGTACCACAGATGTGCTGGCAGCTACTGTACATGCCCATTGGGGTATCAATGTGGATGCAGAAAAAATTTACTTTTAAATGGAGTACTGTATACAGTCCAAAGAGCACAAACATTAGCAGGAAATGGAAAAAAAAAAAGTTAAACATTCAAAAAATATTCTACCAGGATTTTCCAAAATTCAACTCCATTTACAACATTAAAGCAGAGTTCCACCCAAAAGTGGAACTTCCGCTTTAGGTAGTTCTAACCCCCTGACATGCCACATTTGGCATGTCATTTTTTGGGGGGGGGGGGGGAGAGCGGGTACCTAGTTTTGACAGGTACCCGCTCCCACTTCCGCTCGGAGCGCCGCGGCGCCCTGAGCGGAAGTTCTCCTCTCCCCCTCCCTCCCTGCAATCTTCTGGGACATCTCAGAGGTCCCAGAAGATTGCCGGCCAATCACGACGCGTAGCGCAACTCGCGCATGCGCAGTGGGTACCCGGCTGTGAAGCCGCAAACTGTCACAGCCGGGTGCCCACACCAGTGATGCCGGCGCCGCAGAGCAGAGATGGAGAAGAGCGAGGCTTCGGGCGGCCGCATTGCTGGACCGTTGGACAGGTGAGTGTGTGAGGCTGGAACTCCGCTTTAAGAGTCTGTTAAGATATATGGCTGTATATAAAAGTGTGTTAAAGGATAAGTTCACCTTTGGAACGTTACATGTTCCACCCATATTTAAAGTAATGGTATAGTCTTTTTTTTTTTTTTGTTTTTTTATTATTTCTATTAAAATAACAAACATATTATACTTAGCCCCCCGTTCACATTAGGTCGCTCCGACTTCGGGGGCGACCTGTGAAGTCGCGTGCAGCGCGACTTCGGCGCAACTTGCACGGATTTCACATAATGGAAGTCAATGCAAGTCGCCTCCAGGTCGCCCCGAAGTAGTACAGGACCCTTTTTCTAAGTCGGAGCGACTTGTGTCGCTCCTATTAGAACGGCTCCTGTACTACACAGTGGGAGCGACGGTGCACGACTTGTCAGGCTGACCAAGTCGCCTGACAAGTCGTGCCAGTGTGAATGGACTCTTACGCCCTATGCACAGTTGGTTTTGCACAGGGCAGACCAGATCCTCATCTTCTCGGGTTATCAGGTTCCTCCAGGCCCCTCCCCTCTGTTGAGTGCCCCCCACAGCAAGCAGCTTGCTATGGGATGCCCGAGCCGAGTCAAAGTTCCTTGTATCCATTCCGACACGGAGCTGTGGTTTGGACCCGCCCCCTCTCTCCTGATTGTCTAACTGAGTTTGATTGGCAGCAGTGGGAACCAATGGAAACACTGCTGTGTCTCTGCCAATCAGGAGAGAGTCCCAGACGGCTGAGGCATTCGTGGACATTGCTGGATAGAGATGTGGCTCAGGTAAGTATTAGGGGGGCTGACGCAGAAGGCTTTTTATTATATATCATCATTTATAGAATGCATTAAGATATAAATAAAATAGAAATAACCTCCGGACTTTACAACCACTTAACGGTGGAACATGTAACATTTCCAAAATGTATTTCAAAAATTTATTCTGCTTCATGTTTTTGCTAAAAAGAAAAAACATGTACCGTATATACTTGAGGTTAGTCGACCCGAATATAAGCCGAGGCCCCTAATTTTACCACAAAAAAGTGGGAAAACGTATTGACTCGAGTATAAGCCTAAGGTGGGAAATGCAGCAGCTACTGGACCCAACTGGACCACCACGAGACACAAAACAGGGGCTGCGGGCATGGTACAGGAGATGGCGCAGGTCATGGTATAGGCATGGCAGAGGTCAGAGCACAGGTCATGGCACAGGTCATGGTACAGGCATGGCACAGGAGATGGCACAGGCCATGGCACACGAGATGGCACAGGCCATGGCACACGAGATGGCACAGGCCATGGCACACGAGATGGCACAGGCCATGGCACACGAGATGGCACAGGCCATGGCACACGAGATGGCACAGGCCATGGCACACGAGATGCAGTGCTGCGGGCATGGTACAGGAGAATGTCCTGTACCATACCCGCAGCACTGCATGAGGAAATGCAGGGGCTGCAGAGGAGTCTCACTTACCTTTCGGTGAGGCGCCTTCGATTTAAAAATCACGCCGCCCGGCGCCAATACGTCACCACGAATGCACCGTCGATGCTCGGGAAAGCCCGTACACGTTGGGCTATTCTCGGGCATGCGGCACATGCGCGGTGACACATCAGCGCATAACACATAAGCCGAGAGGGGCATTTTCAGCCTGAAAAAACATGTTGAAAATCTGGGCTTATACTTGAGTATATACGGTATATGAACTGGTTCGTGTAAAAGTTATAGCATCTACAAACTATGATATATACAGTATATTTGAAAATTGATCAGTCCTGACGTACGGACGGTCTATCTCATTTCTTGAAGCCCTCAAATGCTGGGACAGTACAAATAGCCCCCAAATTACCCCTTTTAGAAAAGCACAGTCGGAGGTATTTAGTAAGAGGCATAGCAAGTTTTTTAAAGCTGCAATTTTCTGAACAAAATAAATAAAATAATTTTTACTCACTTTTTTTTTCCCATACTGTAACTAGCGCATTACAGCATCATTATATGACTGGTGTGGCAGTGATCAGTAATACTGACTGGTGACATTGTTTTTTTTTATTTTTTTACATACTTTCATCAGAGTATTTCAATGTCACCATAGTAACACTACTACTCAGGGAGGGGGGGATGGGTAATGAGGGATATTTTTTATTTTTACAATGATCACCATAGTAACACTACTACTCTGGGAGGGGGGGATGGGTGATGAGGGATATTTTTTTATTTTTACAATGATGATCATTGTAACAGCAATGATCTGTGATTGGCTACAGCTATGGTATGGGGTGGTGTGATTGGCCCAGGTACCATGCGATAGGAAACAGCTGTTATAAATGAAATTCTCTCATAACAGCTTTGTTGACATTGTGATCATGTGATTGCATAGTGATCACATGATCCCACGGCTGCCAAACCGAGCAGTGTGCTGCATGCCCCTAACCTCAAACAGGCTGGATCACGTACATATATACGCGATCCAGCTTGCCCGTGCCGGACACCACCCGTAAATGTACTGTGGGTGGTTGGCAAGTGGTTAATACCTGTTGCCAAACAACAAAATTAAAGTTCTACGCGTTTTGATGTGCTGCTATTGACTTCTGTATAATGCTGGTGCGTGATATGTAGGGGCAGTGTGTTGCGTTGTTACAACGCATTGCACAGTGTTATTTTTTTCCTAACTTTATTGAAAGGTCAAAAAATGACATTTCATTCAACTCTGTGCAACACAGTGCACTGCATCCTAAACAGTGAATACACCTTTACCAGAAAACTGTCCATGCCAATAAAGGGTGTCTGTAGATAAAAGCTGCCCCGCTTAACCTGCAATAGGCAGCAGACGGGGAGGTCTACATGCCACATCCAAAATGTAATGTTACCCATGCACACATTTAAGATAACCAGGTGTTCAGTGATGCTGGGTGCTGTAATGACCATAGATTGGAAATCATAGATAATCAAAGTGATGGAACGTCATCAGCACACCAAGGATTCCTCGCCAAGTCACATGCCTGTCGAAGGGGCCCTGCCTGGCTCCGAAACATTGCTGTATTTTTATGTGACCATGGAATAATGCTTTGGACCCTTTTGAGGAATCCTTGGTGTGCTGATGACATTTCTTGACTTTGATTGTTTACAAGCCACAGGCACAATGCTTTGCGCCCATGGCAACGTTCACCTGTCAAGCAGAAATCGGTGTGTGGCAAGCCTGCCAACAGCTACACATTCAAGTAAATGGGGAAGAGCAGCAAACAACCTGCAACTGCGTGCAATGCACGCAGCTATAGCGCATTTGTCAGCTAAAACCGGTGCGGAGTCGTCACATTACTCCCACGCTGCCTGTGGTGGAGCACGATCTAAATGCAGATCGGGCTTCAGAGGCCAGGGAGATTTAGCCACATGTACTCGTGTTTATCAGCCAACCATTTAAAAATAAATTAATAAAAATGGACAGATTTTGAGTGGCGGTTCACATTTGTGTTTTGCGGGAACGCTGCGAATATGCAGCATGATCCCACATCGCATCCACACCTCTGGTAGTTCACACTGCCCTATGCGATACGCAGGGGGTGTCAATTATAAGTTAAAGTGGAGTTCCACCCTAAAATGATACTTACCTCCATCTTCTTGCTCCGGGTCACCTGAAAAACAAATGGATAATCGCAACTTTTTTTTTTTTTTTTTTACTTACCTCGTTTAGAAGATAATATACTCACCTTACTTCCTTCTTCCTCCCCTCGGCGGCCGCGGCGAGTCGTCACTTCCTGGTTTTGCAATGATTCCTGGGAGCTGAACATCATCGCTCCCAGGAATCAATGCGCCTGCACCGGCCCCAACGTCAGTTCCGGTGCAGGCGCCGTCATACCTTGCTAAACAGCTTCTGGGCATGCCCAGAAGCTGTGCAGGGATGACGCTGCGGCACCGGAAGTGACGGCGGGGCCGGTGCAGTGCATCGTGGGACCGAAGAGGACATAGAGGATCGCGCTGGCTTCAAGCTGCCCACACCTGAGATGGCAGCGCTGGACAATACATTTTCAAGGTAAGTATTTTGTCTTGCAGGTAAGTGCAACCCGGGACAGATCAGAAGCTAGCCATTGTGGAATGCACTAGCCCTGACTGTCCCGGGGGTATTTTTATTAAAAAAAAAAAAGTTCACTGGGTGGAACTCCGCTTTAACAACACCCCCAGTTGCGATCGCATATCGCGGTGCGATCTGACAGTTCGCACCGAATCGGATCGCACTAGTGTGAACCACTATGCGATCCGATTCTGCTGCAGATAAAAAAAAAAAGCCTCATGTGCGAGTTTATTGCGGATGCGGTGCGCATTCAGCCATACAAACTGTATGGCTGAAATTCGCACCGCACATGAGATCGCATGTAATTTAGGAGCAATCGCACAAATGCGAACCGGGGCTTAAATCCACAGAAGCGAGGTGATAGAGGAATCCTCCCTTTTGTGCTATTGTATTCTGACAGCAAGGACTCCTCTGCTGTCAGAATACACAGATCAGTGCTGCAGCTAATCGGCTACCTGCGCTGATCAGACAAATTTTCCTGTTCCAATAGGTCATCTCGTCTGAAAGAGGACCAGTCATAGATGGATGGACATTTAGCCGGTCCCTGCTGAACCACCTAAATTTGGATTTATCTATGGGCAGATCAGACAATGGAGGGTGGTGTCAGTGGGGTCCCTCCAATGGCTGGCCCTCCTGTGGGCTATGGCATGCAGTGTAATGGATATGCCCCATGACTGATGTGTATGTGACTAGAATCAGAGGGCTGTGAAGTGAAAGTAGAGGAGGAAATGATCTAGTCCTGTGCTGTGTACTTCCTCCAATGGTGTGTACAGATCATCACACCTAGGCCATATCATACTCATCACCCCCCTCCAATATACCTGCATGCCCGGAGCCCCCGGGTCCACCCCGGTGTCCAGCACAGCGATCACCACCCCGCGCCCATCGTACTGTGGGTACCGAGTCAGGAACGACGCTGCCCCGGTCTCCTTCTTGGGCAGCAGGCCGTGGAAAGGGAAAGGCTCTTCGGTGCCGGCAGCCATGATAATGACAAGGAAGAGGATCGATGGCAGTTAAGGCGAACAGATAGATAGCAGCAACCTTTCCCGGCAGCGCTGCCTTCCAGGGAGACGTAAGGCAAGGTGACCACGCCTCTTCCTTACGACCAAACAGATGGACGGACACGGTGATTGTCGTCATCGGCTCCGCCCCCGTTCTAAGGCGGAAGAGAGAGCGTAGAGCAGGGAGCGCTGAGGGAGGTTCTATGGAGAGGATGTGTGGAGAAGTCTCTGCTCTGCTTATAGAGCAGTGCGGGGAGAGGGGGTATCAGGGGCGGCCACATACTAGACTACTAATGTCATACTACGGGGAGAGTTGTCACACTGCAGGCAGGCCACAGGAGGGGGACTAGGGGCATGCAGACATGTTACAGGAGATAGACTAAGACAGGGATATGCAAACTGGCCCTCCAGCTGTTGTAAAGCTACAAGTTCCATGATGCCTCTGGGTGTCATTCTTGTGACTGTCAAGCCCCGTACACACGCACAGATCATCGTCATACAAATGTTCGTCTTTTCTCCCCAGGATGTCGTGTCTGTTGAAAAGTGCAAAGACAGCACAAGGACAGCACAAGAATTTTGTCCGCAGACTTCAGCTGACTGCAGAAGTGATGTCATGTGATGGTTAACTTTCCCTGTGTTTTTTATTTTCTGAGCATGCCCAGTCTTGCAAATCTGCGGTCTGTCGGCTGATTTCTGTACTGACAGGCGAACAATCGTCCGTTCTGGTGTCCGCAGACAAAAATTTTCATGTTTGCAAGAAAGACTTTTGTCCGCGGATTGTGCGCAGACAGCTGTCGGAGGCACCATACTAACACGCATACAATCGGCAGATCTTTCGTCCGCCGACGTTTGTATGACGACGATCTGTGCGTGTGTACGGGGCTTTAGTCTTGTTATGCCTCATGGGACTTGTAGTTCTGCCACATCTGGAGGGCCACAGTTTTCATATACCTGGACTAAGAGAAGGGATGGTACAAAGACCACCAGAGGCTGCAAACATGTAACTGTAGATAGAGACTAGAGATCGACCGATTATCAGCAACGTCGATATATCGGGGGCCGATATGCACTTTCCCCGATATATTATATAGAAAAAATCTCCAATGGTGTGGGACTATGAATGCCACTAGACACTGTATGTCACAGTTAAAATGTTAAATTTTATTATAAATCAAACACAACCAATTATACAAACAAATGAAGAATATAAACATCACATAAAAGACAGGGCATATAAAAATCGCATGCAATTGACAGACCATGTACCAGACAACATTGAAGACACTCAGGTGCACATGGTAGCCTTAAACCGGAAAAGAGACCCTACGCGTTTCGGGCGTTAAAACAGCCCTTCCTCAGGGGTCAACCAAAGCTCCAAAAGCACCTACTATGCCTGTAAAAAATTGAAAGCTTTTTAGTAGTTTATACAAGTAATATATAGAGACTATAATCACCTGCATTCTCATAGTGAGTGACCTACCCTTGGCGTCTATACAAAGGATTGGAATGATCTGTCGATTAAAAACGGTAATTAGATACCGTGGGGAGGAATGCCCAAGTTCCAACGAGCCAATTAAAGGCAAGGATGAGGAAAAGAGAAGAGATGTAGTAGTTGCCCTGGAGGACCACCGGCGCACCACGATGATTGAACAATTAGCCCAATAAGGACCACTCCAAAAACCTCACTTGTGTAGTATAGGTGGTTTATAATAAACCTAATTTGGGTAAAAAGGTGAGAGAGAAAGCAAAGGGAGAAAAAATGTAAGGACAACAATTGATTGTCGGAGTTCTTATGTATGTATTGAGGTATACATTTGTTAGTTACCTGTAAGATTTAGAGAAAGTATAATGACAGAGGGTCATATGTTGTAGAGAAGGAGTAATAATTCCGTATTTATGAGTATCTCAGCATATGAGTATCTGTAAAAATGAGGGGATTTTTTGAAAAAGATCATATCCAGACTATTAAACTATTATTCAACTGTCCATAAAAATAGAAGTTGAAAGTGGGGTGTGTGTGAAAGAAGAGAAAAACCAAATCACCAAGGTGAGTGCACCAAAAGAGGAAAATCAAAAATGAATAAAAAGTGAACTGCCATTAAATGCATGTAAAGTTTAGACAAAATAATCCAAGATGGTAAAAATGGCCACACTCAAAAAGTGAATAAGAGTGAGATTAAGAATATAGTTATAACATATAGAGTGACCAAAGAAAAACACATATCCACATGCTGTATGGATATGTCTTCCAATATACTCGAAACGACATATCACATCGAGTAGTAAATGTAAGCGAGAAACCGACTTTATTTGGGTGTATAGTTTCTATTATATGTACATGTACAGTAATCCCCCGCTCCATCGCGGTTCAGTTTTTGCGGTCCCGGTAATTCGTGTTTTTTTTTGTAATGTTATTTTACTATATAAATCATTAAAAATGAAATATTTTTGTGTTTTCCATAGCTCTTGCTATGTCTCTTAGTATCTTTTATGTGTTTAAATTAGTTTCTATTGTTTTAAAAGTGTGTTTAAAGACCTTAAAATGCTTCTACACGTACAGTGACAGAAAAATAAACATGCCTACAATGCATTTTAATAGGGTTTTTCTATTTCGCGGAATTTCACTTTTCGCGGCTGGGTCCGGAAGGTAACCCCCGCAATGGAGGGGGGTTTACTGTATATACATTGAGTCAATATTACAGCATGTGGAGGTGAAGTATGGTATCTCGGTATCTCCTATAAGTACAGAGTATAAGGTTGTACGAAAAAGTCCCATTATATGAATAGTGAACATGGAAAACAAGTGAAAAAGAGTGAATGAGAGAAATATGAATAATAAGTAAAAAGGATACTGCATCAGCTATATAAATGAAAGGGATATAATTCCCGACCATATAACCAAAATGGGTAGGTATAAAATACGGGGGCCGATATGCACTTTCCCCGATATATTGGAATCAGCTTTTGGATTTACCGATATTGCCAATATTCGTGACGTCATCGCGTATGATGCGCCACCGCGTACTGAACAGCTCTTAGGCCGCCTCCCTCTGCCTCCTTACAGTGTCTTTTACCCACCACTGCCACACTGGAGTCTGCATGCGGCACAGGCGGTTGGTCGGTAGGGTCGGGACAGAGTTCTACATCTAGTGAGTGCAGTGACCAACAGTCTGACACACGTTCTGTATTCTGTCCTGTGATAATTGATAACAGTGACCAACAAAAAACACTCTCTGACACACGTTCTGTATCTTTTCTGTTCTGTAACACAGCTGCCGCCGACACCCACCCACCCACAGCTGCCCGGTGCCAGCCAGCAACCCAGTCCCACACAGTCCACAGTGTAGTGTACCAGCCAGCCACAGGTCCTGCCTGAGTCCTCCTCCTGACTGTACCAGCTCTCCAGCCACAGGCCCTGGGCCTGTACGTGCCAGGCCAGCCACCACACACGGTGCCAGCCAGCCACAAAAGGGTGCCTGCCAGCCATCCAGCCACAAAAGGGTGCAAGCCAGTCACCAAAGCTTGATCACAGCCACCCACCCACCACAGGGTGCAAGCCAGCCACCCACCACAGGGTGCAAGCCAGTCACCCACTCACCACACAGGGTGCCAGCCAGCCACCCGACATAGGGTGCCAGCCACCCACAACAGGGTGCCAGCCAGCCGCCACAGGGTGCCAGGCAGCCAGCCACCCACCCACCCACCACAGGGTGCCATCCAGCCACCCACCCACTACACGGTACCTGCCAGCCAGACAGCCACCCACAACAGGGTGCCAGCCAGCCATTTTGTGTAAGCCTAAATTAGTGTCTTAATCTTTCTTGTTTCAATGGAGATGGATGGAGACAGAAAAGTTAAAAGTGTGGTCTGGGAGTATTTCTCTTCTCCATCGCCAGCAAAATCTGTAGCACTGTGCAACACATTCAAAAACAATGTGAGCATGGGATCAATAACTGCAAAAAACAAAAATACATCTAATCTTTGGGCCCATCTAAAAGTTCATCATCTTGAATTGCAGCACAGAAAAAACAAAAAATGAATCACAAGGTGAATCATCCCTATCCCAGGCAACAATAACAGCTATGTTTCAGAAAAAAAACAGGTGGCTAAAATCTGATGGAAGATCCCAACTGCTGGACAGAGTAATAACAGAGATGATGGTCACTGATAACCAGCCATTTACGATAGTGTCTGACTCTGGATTTAAGCTGTTGATGTCCATAGTTGAGCCAAGGTACACATTGAAGAGTGGCAAGTTTTATTTCAGTTATCTTGCAAATCTGGGTGGGTCCTGAGGACTGGAGTTGAGAACCACTGGACTAGGATAATGGTACAAGAGACAATCAGAGACTGCAGACGTGAAACATGAGATAGTGGGAGACTAGGAGAATGGTACAAGAAACCATCAGAGACTGTAGACATGTAACAGGAGATAGTCAGAGTCCTAGGAGCTGGTATAAGAGACTCTAGACATGTAACAGGAGATAGTCAGAGTCCTAGGAGCATAATATAAGAGACTGCAGACATGTAATATGAGATAGTCAGAGACTTAAGAGCATGGTATAAGAGACTGCAGATATGTAACAGGTAATAGAGACTTAGAAGCATGGTATAAGAGACTGCAGACATGTAACAGGAGATAGAGACTTATGAGCATAGTACAGTGGGTACAGAAAGTATTCAGACCCCCTTAAATTTTTCACTCTTTGTTATATTGCAGCCATTTGCTAAAATCATTTAGGTTCATTCTTCTTCCTCATGAATGTACACATAGCACCCCATACTGACAGAAAAACACAGAATTGTTGACATTGTTGCAGATTTATTAAAAAAGAAAAACTGAAATATCACATGGTCCTAAGTATTCAGACCCTTTGCTGTGACACTCATATATTTAACTCAGGTGCTTTCCATTTCTTCTGATCATCCTTGAGATGGTTCTACAACTTCATTTGAGTCCAGCTGTGTTTGATTATACTGATTGGACTTGATTAGGAAAGCCACACACCTGTCTATATAAGACCTTCCAGATCACAATGCATGTCAGAGCAAATGAGAATCATGAGGTCAAAGGAACTGCCTGAAGAGCTCAGAGACAGAATTGTGGCAAGGCACAGATCTGGCCAAGGTTACAAAAAGATTTCTGCTGCACTTAAGGTTCCTAAGAGCACAGTGGCCTCCATAATCCTCAAATGGAAGACATTTGGGACGAACAGAACCCTTCCTAGAGCTGGCCGTCTGGCCAAACTGAGCTATCGGGGGAGAAGAGCCTTGGTGAGAGAGGTAAAGAAGAACCCAAAGATCACTGTGGCTGAGCTCCAGAGTGTAACGCTCCTGCGTTTTTATATGGTGTGGATTTTCAGCTACAGAAATAGTTCCACGTCAGCAGTCATGTAAGAGATATGCTGAGATACCATTCCCAACCTCAATGACTCATCATGTGTGGAAGGTCTTATTTCAGCCAGTAAATACACACAATTAGCAAGCTGGTTCTTAGAGTGACTTTATGCATGTGGTAACACAATGATGAAGGTTTGAGGGATAGGTTGAGTGGAGGTGGTAGGTGATAGACACTTGAAGGTGAGACAGTAGCAGATGGATGCAGGAAGGTTTAGCAATGTTGTATGATAGCAGATGATAGAATAGCAGGTGGACATACAAAAGAGATCAACCCAGTGCAGAAAAGTAGCAGTAGTCTCAAGAGCTAGCAATCTAGTTTATGCAGATGTGATAAACAGTCTCTACTATGCAGAGCTAGATAGTGTAAGCTTAGTATAAGTTTATAGAGAATTCCCCTGCGGGGTACTTAGCACTATTAGCGATACAGCCGAAGGGTGGTTCAGGAGAGGCGGATGATCCAGTAGCGGGATACAGGGATCAGCGCAGCGAGGTTCCGTCAGCGAAGTAAGCTTGCAAGCATGGAAGCTTCAAGCAAGGTTAGCATCCAGATAAGGGTGTTTGAACGAACACGTGAGTGAGAACCGACGCCTTAAATAGCCATCTAGTCCGGCGCTGAGTGATGACAGCTCCAGTCTTAAAGGTGTATGCGCACCTTTCCAAAAGTAAATGGTAGGGCGCATACACTTGTGGAAAGTGTAATTTAGGGTACCAAAGGTACCGGAACATTACAATACCCCCCCCCCCTTAAGGCCTGCTCCTGAAGGCCTCTGGAGCTGGTTTGTCTGGGTATCTCGCATGAAAATTGCGCATTAATCTAGGGGCATGTATGTCAGAGGTGTTTAGCCAGGTGTCGTCTTGGGGCCCATAGTTCTTCCATCTAACCAAGTACTGAAGTCTTCTTCTGTAGATACGAGAATCCAGAATCTCTTTTATCTCGTATTCTTCTCCTCCTTCAACTTGTACAGGAGGGGGAGGTGGAATATTAGGCCTTATTCCTTGGTCCGGAACATGGGGTTTTAGTAGCGACACATGGAAAATGGGATGGATTTTTAGGTCCATTGGCAATGTAAGCTGCACTGCAGCTTTTCCAATAAGTTTCTTGATTGGGAAAGGTCCCAAGAACAGAGGTCCAAGCTTTTTGCTAGGGATCTTCAGTCTCAAGTTTTTTGTTGAGAGCCAAACGAGGTCCCCGATAGTATACTGTGGAGAAGGTCTTCTACGAAGATCATAGTACTTCTTTTGTTGACTGTGAGCGTGTGCAATGGTAGTATTTAGTAAACCTAGAGAATCCTTTATTTGGGAAAGATAGTCTGAGGCTACTGGGTTATTTGAAGGAAGGATGCGTGGAGGGAGAATAGAGGGATGGAACCCATAGTTCAAGTAGAACGGACTCTGCTTGGTTGTACTGTGAGTTGCGTTGTTGTAGGCAAATTCTGCCAGGGGGAGAAGATCCAACCAATCATCCTGTTGGTAAGAAGTGTAACAACGTAAATACTGCTCGATGCATTGGTTGACTCTTTCAGTCTGTCCGTTGGTCTGCGGATGGTAAGGAGAAGTGAGCTTCCGCTCAATCCGTAGTATGTGACATAGTTCTTGCCAGAATTTAGAAATAAATTGGGATCCACGGTCAGACAAAAGAGTTTTTGGGATACCATGTAATCTGAAGACATGTTTCATCAGGAGTTCTGCCGTTTGTTTGGACGAAGGTAGTCTGCGAATAGCAATGAAATGTGCCATCTTTGTCAGATGGTCCACTGACACCAAGATGGTATTAAATCCTTTGGAAGGAGGCAATTCTACGATGAAGTCCAATGACAGAACCTCCCATGGAGTTTGGGGTATTGGTAGACTGCATAGTAGACCGGATGGTCTCGTAGTGTCAATTTTGGACCTGGCACAGACATTGCATGAAGAGACGAATTTTTGTATAGATGTTTTCATGTCAGGCCACCAGAATTGCCGAGAAATCAAATTGAAAGTCTTTGTCATACCCATATGTCCTGCCATAGGCACATCATGCGATAATTCCAAGATCTTGGTGCGTAGGGTAGGTGGTATGTAAAGTTTGTCGTTGTAGTAGAGGAAGCCTTCTGCATCGGTAGTTAGTTGTGGTGGGGGTGAATCCAACCTTATACCATGCAGAACCTCTTCCTTCAAGGAACGGACAACTCCAATAATGCGTTTGTGAGGTATTATAGGAACGGAAGGAATTTCAAAGTAGTTTTCTTCAGTTAGTCGTGATAGTGCATCCGCCTTTTTGTTCTTATCTGCAGGTGTGTAGGTCACTAGGAAGTTAAACCTTAGAAAGAATAGTGACCATCGTACCTGTCGATGCGAGAGAGTTTTGCTAGTCTGAAGATATTGGAGGTTTTTATGGTCCGTGTATATAATTATTGGTAATTGGGTGCCTTCGAGTAAATGTCGCCAATTCTCCAGAGCCAATTTTATAGCAAGCAGTTCCTTCTCACCCATGGGGTAATTTATCTCGGGACTGCTCAGGGATTTAGAAAAAAAGGCGACTGGATGAAGTGGTGAAGTGGGGGTAGGTCGTTGGGAGAGTATTGCTCCTACTGCCAGGTTTGACGCATCTACCTCCAGAATGTATTGGAGGGATGGGTCTGGATGGCGTAATATGGGAGCGGAAGTAAACCTTGTCTTTAACAAGTGGAAAGCCTTATTTGCTTCTTCTGACCATTTAAATGGTATTTTTATGCTAGTGAGCTGTGTGAGGGGTCTCACAATAGCAGAAAAGTTTTTTATGAACTTCCTGTAGAAATTTGAAAATCCCAGGAATCGCTGTAGCTCCTTGCGTGTAGTTGGTGTTGGCCAATCCTGAATGCAGGATATTTTACTCATGTCCATCTCGATTCCTGTTTTGGATATGATGTAGCCTAGAAAGAGTACCTCATCTTTATGGAACAAGCATTTCTTCAGCTTCACATAAAGATTATGTGCAAGCAATCTCGATAATACAAGTCTTACATGTCTTATGTGTTCAGACAGGGTCCGTGAATATATAAGTATATCGTCCAGATATACCACAACACAGACATCTAGTAAGTCTTTAAAAATATAGTTTATAAATCGATGGAAAACTGCAGGGGCATTGCATAGGCCGAATGGCATCACAAGATATTCGAACAATCCTTATCTAGTTCTGAACGCAGTCTTCCACTCGTGTCCATCACGGATTCGAATGAGATTGTATGCTCCTTTCAGGTCTAACTTTGAAAAATAGGTAGCTCCACGCACCTGCTCAATGAGCACAGGGATAAGCGGTAGAGGATAGCGATCTTTTATTGTGATAGCATTCAATTTCCTGTAGTCGATGATAGGTCTGAGACTTGAATCTTTATTGCGAACAAAAAAGAGTCCTGCTGCTGTGGAAGAAGTGGAAGGTCTAATAAAACCTTTTTCCAAGTTCTCATCCAAATAGGTTTTGAGATGGGCAAGTTCATCCTGTGAAAGAGGATAAACATGACCGAACGGCAATTTGCTATTTGGGAGTAGATCAATGCTACAATCATAGTCTCGATGAGGAGGTAATGCTTGAGCATTTTTCTCAAGAAAAACCTCAGAAAGATCCTGATAACATAGTGGTGCAATCTCATCTGTCACCACAGACAGAATCTTCCCGGAAAACGGGAGGTTACACGTTTCCTCGCAATAACAAGAAGGGAAGGTCAAGGACCGTTTCTTCCAATCTATGGTTGGTTGGTGTGTGTGCAACCAGGGAAGTCCCAACACAATGGGAAAGTGGGGTGATGGTATTAAATCGAAGGTAGAAGTCTCCCTATGAGACTCATTAATAGTGACTAGAAGTGCTTGTGTCTGATCGGTGATCGGACCAGAGGATAACGGAACACCGGTAATAAGACTTACTGAGACAGGTTTGAGTTTAGAAATAATAGGAATTTTATTTAAAGCAGCAAAACATATATCCATATAATTTCCACAAGATCCTGTGTCAATCATGGCCTTAGTAGTAATCCTGTTCTGGTCCCACTGTAATGTCAAAAAAACAGAAATGTAGGGGTTAGTGAATGAAGTTGTCAATCCTCCTAGAGAGACATGTGAACACTCACCCTTCTTTTTGTTGACTAGGGGACAGACGTTTATCTTGTGATCCGGGGATGCACAGTACAAGCAGAGATTTTCATTTCGTCTTTTGGCTTTTTCCATAGTTGATAGCGGTGGGCGTATGGTTCCTACCTCCATAGGAACGGCCAGACTCCGAGAGGAAACGGATAATGGCATTCCCATCTTTTCAGCCTTTCTTTCTCGTAGTCTTCTATCTATGGTAATACTGAGTTGTATTAATGCATCCAGGGTTTTTGGCAGATCCGCTCGGGCGAGCTCGTCCTTAACGGCTTCTGATAGGCCAAGCCTAAATTGGGTTTTCAGAGATGCATCATTCCATTCTGAATCAAGGGTCCATCTCTTGAACTCTGCGACAAAGTCTTCCACAGGCCTCCTTCCTTGTTTCAAGGATCTTAACTGAAGATCAGCAGTACTCTGCCTATTGGGGTCATCATATAGGCTAGTGAGCTCTGCCAGGAACAAGGCATAGGAGTTGAGAAGCTGGTCGTTTTTCTCAAAAAGAGAATCTGCCCAGGCTCGAGGATCGCTTGATAGGTAAGAAATAATAGTACAAACCTTAATGTGATCAGTAAGGTAGGTACGAGGTTTTAGCAAAAAAAGTAACTCACATGCGTTTTTAAATTCGCAAAATTTTTTGCGATCGCCTGTAAATACCAAAGGGGGATTTATCTTGGGTTCAGAGGACTGAGCAGAGGTAAGTTGTGTCAGTCTAATTACCTGCTGCGACAGAGCCTGATTGTCTTCTTTTAATTCAGCAAGTGCGTGTATTAACGCAGATACTTGCTGTTTTAATTGTGTCACCTGAGTGGTTATTTCTGGAACTATTTCTGCTGAATCCATTTTTGGGTTCGTTCAATCTGTAACGCTCCTGCGTTTTTATATGGTGTGGATTTTCAGCTGCAGAAATAGTTCCACGTCAGCAGTCATGTAAGAGATATGCTGAGATACCATTCCCAACCTCAATGACTCATCATGTGTGGAAGGTCTTATTTCAGCCAGTAAATACACACAATTAGCAAGCTGGTTCTTAGAGTGACTTTATGCATGTGGTAACACAATGATGAAGGTTTGAGGGATAGGTTTATTGGAGGTGGTAGGTGATAGACACTTGAAGGTGAGACAGTAGCAGATGGATGCAGGAAGGTTTAGCAATGTTGTATGATAGCAGATGATAGAATAGCAGGTGGACATACAAAAGAGATCAACCCAGTGCAGAAAAGTAGCAGTAGTCTCAAGAGCTAGCAATCTAGTTTATGCAGATGTGATAAACAGTCTCTACTATGCAGAGCTAGATAGTGTAAGCTTAGTATAAGTTTATAGAGAATTCCCCTGCGGGGTACTTAGCACTATTAGCGATACAGCCGAAATGTGGTTCAGGAGAGGCGGATGATCCAGTAGCGGGATACAGGGATCAGCGCAGCGAGGTTCCGTCAGCGAAGTAAGCTTGCAAGCATGGAAGCTTCAAGCAAGGTTAGCATCCAGATAAGGGTGTTTGAACGAACACATGTGAGTGAGAACCGACGCCTTAAATAGCCATCTAGTCCGGCGCTGAGTGATGACAGCTCCAGTCTTAAAGGTGTATGCGCACCTTTCCAAAAGTAAATGGTAGGGCGCATACACTTGTGGAAAGTGTAATTTAGGGTACCAAAGGTACCGGAACATTACACAGAGATGCAGTCAGGAGATGGGAGAAAGTTGTAGAAAGTCAACCATCACTGCAGCCCTCCACCAGTCGGGGCTTTATGGCAGATTGGCCCGACGGAAGCCTCTCCTCAGTGTAAGACACATGAAAGCCCGCATGGAGTTTTCTAAAAAACACTTGAAGGACTCCAAGATGGTGAGAAATAAGATTCGCTGGTCTGATGAGACCAAAATAGAACTTTTTGGCCTTAATTCTAAGCGGTATGTGTGGAGAAAACCAGGCACTGCTAATCACCTGTCCAATACAGTCCCAACAGTGAAGCATGGTGGTGGCAGCATCGTGCTGTGGGGGTGTTTTTCAGCTGCAGGGACAGGACGACTGGTTGCAATCGAGGGAAAGATGAATGTGGCCAAGTACAGGGATATCCTGGACAAAAACCTTCTCCAGAGTGCTCTGGACCTCAGACTGGGCCGAAGGTTTACCTTCCAACAAGACAATGACCCTAAGCACACAGCTAAAATAACGAAGGAGTGGCTTCACAACAACTCCGTGACTGTTCTTGAATGGCCCAGCCAGAGCCCTGACTTAAACCCAATTGAGCATCTCTGGAGAGACATAAAAATGGCTGTCCACCAACGTTTACCATCCAACCTGACAGAACTGGAGAGGATCTGCAAGGAGGAATGGCAGAGGATCCCCAAATCCAGGTGTGAAAGACTTGTTGCATCTTTCCCAAAAAGACTCCTGGCTGTATTAGATCAAAAGGGGGCTTCTACTAAATACTGAGCAAAGGGTCTGAATACTTAGGACCATGTGATATTTCAGTTTTTCTTTTTTAATAAATCTGCAACAATGTCAACAATTCTGTGTTTTTCTGTCAGTATGGGGTGCTATGTGTAGATTCATGAGGAAGAAGAATGAACCTAAATGATTTTAGCAAATGGCTGCAATATTTGCTAAAATGGCTGAAAAATTTAAGGGGGTCTGAATACTTTCCGTACCCACTGTATAAGAGACTGCAGACTTGTAACAGGAGATAGAGACTTAAGAGCATGGTATAAGAGACTGCAGGCATGTAATAGGAGATAGGCAGAGACTTAGGAGCATGGTACAAGAGACAGAGAGATTGCAGACATGTAACAGGGTATAGAGACTTAGGAGCATGGTATAAGAGACTGCAGACCCACTACAGGACATGGAGACTAGGAGAATTGTACAAGAGACCATCAGAGACTGAAGACATGTAACAAGAGATAGTCAGAGCCTTAGAAAAATGGTAAGGTAAAATAGACTGCAAGCATGCTACAAGAGCATGGTACAAAAGAGGCTACAGAAGTTGGTCAGAGACTAAGAGCATGGTACAAGAGACAATTGGAGACTGTTGATATGCTACAGGAGATGGTAAGAGACTAGGAACATGGTACAAGGGACAATCAGAGACTGTGGATGTGATATGCTACAGGAGATTGTAAGAAACTGTACACATTTTAGGAGTTGTTGGGAGACTAGAGACATAATTTAGGAGACACTCAGAGACTGAGGATGCATTACACGAGACTGCTAGAGATCAAAGCTACTACATGCAAAATTCAGGTATGCAATTGTGCTCCATACACCCCACCACAAAAAGTAAAAAAAAAAAGGAACCAGACTACTAGAAAACAATCTTTACTGGTCTCAGTAGGTACAGTAAAACCTTGGATTGCGAGCATAATTCGTTTCGGAAACATGCTTGTAATCCAAAGCACTCTTATATCAAAGCAAATTTTCCCATAAGAAATAATGGAAACTCAGATGATCCGTTCCACAACCAATTATTCATAAGTCTTTCAGTTTATAGTCTACATACAAAGATTATAGCAATGTGATAGGTTGTGTCATCATAAAATGTCCATCCACAAATGGCGCCTCCACTAGGGGATTAGAAGCAAAATCCAGCAGGAGCTACAGAGTATAAAAGAGAAGTGAGGCGCCTCTAAGTGTAGCAGTATGGGGACATTTAATGAAGGTACAACATTTAGCAACTCATATGGTTGATGATTAAAGAGGCACATCTAAGTATGCAGGCATCTGGGGTAAAGCTGTCCACATAGACCATCTTCTGAACCACTGGCTCTCACCGATGTCAGTCTGCAATTGTGATTGGGAAGACTACCCTGCAGTAGAGTGATCTGAAAGCGAGACTTTGAATCGCTCGTGGAGCGCTGCGTGGAAGGGTGTGATGAAGATGGCAGTGCGAAGGATGGTCTATGTCCGTGATGGCGAACCTTGGCACCCCAGATGTTTTGAAACTACATTTCCCATGATGCTCAACTACACTGCAGAGTGCATGAGCATCATGGGAAATGTAGTTTTAAAACACCTGGGGTGCCAAGGTTCGCCATCACTGGTCTATGTGGACAGCTTTACTCCGGATGCCTGCATACTTAGATGTGCCTGTTTTAATCATCAACCATGTAAGCTGCTAAATATTGAACCTTCATTAAATGTAACCATATTGCTACACTTAGAGGTGCCTCTCTTCTCTTTTATACCCAGTTGTGACATGACGCTACTTGTATATCAAGACATCGCTTGTATATCAAGTCAAAATTTATTTAAAAAATTAGCTGGTCTTGCAAAGCGCTCTCAAACCAAGTTACTCTCAAACCAAGGTTTTACTGTATTTGGATAGGGACAACAAGGACCACATAATTAGTGCAGCAGGTTGGGCACCAGGGCCATAGATGCTAACTGGTCCCATGTGTAATGATATCCCGTACTAGACACACGAAAAGCTGTAGCAAGCAGCCATGTTGTTCAGTCATTATAGGTCAGCCTTGACAGTCTTGCATAAGAGTTACACACAGTTACATATTGCTGCACTGATTACCCCCTCCCTCCACCTCTAATGCATGGAATTCATAGGTTCTACACTTCAAAAGAGCCGTTATCCCAACTCAGAGACATCAGAAACCAGTGCTTATGCCTGTGCAGAGCTGTAAACCACTAATTGAGTCATGGCAGGATGTTTGTTTCTGCTGTCCAGGCCTATCGTAAAACTATGACCAAATCCATTAAGGATACCCAGAACTAATGGGGATCATAAAAGGCAATCAGAGAGCTCTGCCCAATTCAAAACTTAACAAATTCACACACGTGTCATAAACTCAGACCGGAACATGACACATTAATAAGTATACTGTATATTTGGATGAGAAATGTCATACTGAACGAATTAAGGTCATACATGACCACACTAGCACATATAGAAGGGAAGATGGCTGTCAAATATTCCCTGGGTGACAGGTTTATCTGAGCTACCCTGTGTTTAGTATGCTTGGATGCAAAATTCAATGCTGAACAATAATCAATCAGTTTCAAGAATGCAACCGGTACATATTGGAAGATTTTAATAGTGGTATAAAACTGTCTATAAGGGAGGGACCTTATATTGTCATAACCCCAGGACAGCCCATGGTCACCCCTTTGATCCTAGAGAAAAATGGAGATCCCTAACCAGTTGGGAGCTCTCATGGTACCATCAAAGCAGGAACATCTGTCATCTTTGAGAACCGAAAACATCTGGCTCATCGACTGAACTCTGATAACACCCAGGACATTGACTGCAAGTATTCTATCTTCTCAATTCTACCTTATTTTTCTATTCCTAATTTATTTTAATTATTATTATTATATGAATTATTATAATTCTTTGAAACACCTTTTTTCTGTAAATATTTACACCAACCTTGACCTTTTCATTATTAAAACCTTATCTTGAAAAGTGTTAACCTTGTCCCCAAGCTCCTAATACAAGCTAAAAAAAAAAACCTGTCACTTGAAGAGTGCTACTGTATAAAATAAATCCTTTGAACATACCTGTATGTGGTGACAGTGTGTATTACAGACGATTATTCTAAAATCATAATTGGTATTGCTAGAATTACAAGCTTCCTCCTGCTCGGACCAAACAGAGGTGGTGGCATTTAAAGGGTTAATTGCTTAATTAGCCCAGTGGCAATCGCTCTCAGCCTGCTGGCACCTAGATTGTGGTCCCGCGAGCTACAATTCTTTGTGCAGGGTGCAGCTGAGAGTGGCATTGTTACGTAAGTGACAGCGTGGTGTGAGATTGGCCGGTCCTTTGTCATGAGTGAGGAGGGCAGGGATCTGATACCCACGTCCGTCTCACCATGTAGCATGGAAGACGGTATGCAGACATCCCTCTCAGGAAAAGGGAGAAAGGATTTCTTCTATCATTTCATGGGATAGCAAAATAGTGAGACACTCAGTCTAAGTTAAAATGCGTTTTTTCTTCACAACTTTTTTTTATTTTTACATACTGTCACCAGAGCAGTACAGCGTCATCATATGACTGGTGTGGTGGTGATCAGGAATACTGGCTGGTGACAGTATGTTAAAAAAAAAAATAATTTTTCAGGTAAATTTTTTAAATTATTTTTATTTATATCTTATATAATCTTTATAATAGCTCAGTGTCACCATAGGTGTGTGTGTGGGGAGCGGGGGGGGGGGGGGTTTGATCAGGGATTGTTTTTTTCTTTTTTTGCACTGTGATTTCTTGTTACAGTGATAATCAGTGATATTCACTGTAACATCAATCATTTGTCAGGCAGCACAGTCACTAATTGGTTAGCACTTCCGCCCTGCAGCCTTGGGGTCGTCGGTTCGAATCTCAACCATGGCTCTACCTGGCTGAAGTTTGCATATTCTCCCTGTGCCTGCGTGGGTTTCTTACCACACTCCAGACATGCTGGTAGGTTAACTGGCTACTGTCTAACTTGGCCCTAGTATGTGTATGTATGATTGTGAGTTAGGGACCTTGGATTGTAAGCTCCTTGAGGGCACAGACTGATATGAATGTACATTATATATTTAAAGTGCTGTGTAATTTGACAGCACTATATAAGTACCTGTAATAAATGAATGGCTTTCATTCATGACTCATTGTACTATTGTGATGCTGTGATTAGCCAACAGGTATCACATGGTGCAATGATTGGCCCAGGTACCATGTGATCACTGGTAGCCAATCACAGCTCACACACAGTAGTAAACAATGACGTCATAAATGGATTCCATCAATGACTATTATTTACTATGTGACGTGATCACACAGCGATCATGTGGTAACTGGGCTGCTCACAGCATCGCAATCCGCTGTGTCCTGGGGTAGGTGCACATGAGCACTGTGACGTACATGTACGTTGTGGTGCCTGGGGGAGCCAACGGCGGTCGGCAAGTGGTAACAATAAAATAACCCAAATAAATCCTAAGTTAAAGACACATACGCCACCAACTAATCTTTTCCTGAAAATGCAGTCTTGATGCCCATCTAGACTATACTGGGTGACTAACATCCACTAAACAAATATGTGTGACATAACATGTAATAGACATGTGCAATTCATTTAGGTCCGAATATAAATTGGAACAAATTTTTGGTGTTTCGGATGTATCCGAATGAAGTGGTAATGAGATTTTTTTCATATATTAGTTTTCTAACAAATTTCTAATTTTCAGAACAATTCGGATCGGTCTACAAATGATCGATCAATTCTAATTTTGTGTGAAGAATAATAGCTGGTTGTTGAGGAGCAGGCCCGGAAAGACGACCACCACATCCTTATCCGTCCTTAATATGCATTTGCCGGGTGGGAGCTTCCTCTTTCTGATGGAGGGAGATCGTGTCCCGCACCGCTCGGCAGAAGGGCACTGTGATTGACCTTCCTGATCACATGACGGCTGTGTCCAATCACAACCATCATGTAATGTCAACACAGCCATTGTAACAGTGATCGGCTCTGCTTCTCCTCGCATAGTGAGGAGGAGGAGAGTGGATCTTTGCTGCCAGCTGGTAATCAGTGAGTATTGAGCTGTTTTACTGCTTTTTACTCACTGATCACCCAGCTAGTGTCCACAACACAGTGAAAATACCTATCACACATCTGTCCCAGTAAAATAATCTGTTACAGTGAACATCTGGCACATCTGTCCGTGATCATCTAGCGCATCTGTCCGTGATCATCTGCCGCATCTGTCCGTGATCATCTGGCGCATCTGTCCGTGATCATCTGCCGCATCTGTCCGTGATCATCTGGCTCATCTGTCTGTGATATTCTGCCACTTCTGTCTGTTGATATTTTGTCACATCTGTCCGTGATCATCTGGCACATCTCTCCTTGATAATTGCAACATCTGTCCGTGATCATCTGCCGCATCTGTCTGTAATCATCTGCCGCATCTAACCGTGATCATCTGTCTGTGATCATCTGGCACATTTGTCTGTGATAATCTGCCACATCTGTCCATGATAATCTGCCTTATCTCTCCGTGATCATCTGGCACATCTGTCCGTGATTATCTTGTGCACATCATCTGCCACACCTGTCTGTAATCATCTGCCACACCTGTCCATGATCATCTGCCGCATCTGTCTATGATCATCTGCCACATCTGTATGTGATCTGCCACATTTGTCAGTGATCTGCCACATCTGTCCCAGTCAACATCTGCCACATCCATCCGTGATCTGCCACATCTGTCCCAGTCAACATCTGCCACATTCCAGTGATCAACATCTGTCACAGGGCCTTCAAAAACGTGATAGAGTCAGGAAATAAAATGTGTTATTTATGCCTTTAGAACGCCTGACGATGCTACTTGGATGTTGGGCCTCTGTATGTGGCCAGGCTGTGTAAAAGTCTCACACATGGGTTATTGCCATACTCAGGATGAGGAGAGTGGACAATTCCATTTCCCCATATTCTCTATTAAGGCCTAAAATCATTACAATAAATATCATATCTTCTCTTAATCAATTAGTTTCTCAATTCCTATCTTTATGGAGACAATATAAAAATAAATATAAATTAATTTCGGAAACACCACCGAATGCCACATACTTGGGTGACCCGAAATTTATGCCAGGCTTACATATAAAAGATATCTTTACCACTTGAATTTCCAGGAATCTATCTTCACTTTATAACTTTAAAGAAAACTCAACAATTACCTATTTTTCATACCTACAAACAAGATATGATATCCCTCGCAATGAATTCTGTAGATTCCTTCAAATCAGACACTTTTACACCACTCACTACTAAATCTCAAACATAAACCCACCCCACCTTTTATGAAAAAAAGCCCAAGAGGGAAAGGTTTGATCTCAGAGATAACAAAGAAAATGGCCTCTGCCCCCACCTATTACTGGCCTTCATAGCAAAGAACACATGGAAGGCCAACGCACATGAAACAAACAAAAGTAAAATTCCCAGTTCAATTTGCTTACCAGCCAGATTAACCTGTCTAACAGTTCGCGTCAAAACAGGGGTTTAGTTAGCACACATTTGCAAACGCATGTGAAAGCTTCAGGGCCACTTCACGGCTCCCTGTATACCTGCAGTCCTAACTCTAATGAATTTATAAAAGTCTTCACAGTGGAAGCACATGCAAGCTAATGGATAGATAGGGGGCAGGTGAGCCTGGAGGTGGCCCATCCCTCCTAAAGGTAATTGGGGGCATAATGGATGCCCAGCTGATGGTATTACAGCAAAGGCACTCACCAGTACACATTAACAACAAAGAAAATGGCCTCTGCCCCCACCTATTACTGGCCTTCATAGCAAAGAACACATGGAAGGCCAACGCACATGAAACAAACAAAAGTAAAATTCCCAGTTCAATTTGCTAGCCAGTTTGATCTCAAAGATATATAATAACCTAGCAAATACTGACTTATTAGAAAAACTGCCATACATGCTCAAATGGGAATCTAAATGTAATATCTCCCTCTCACCAGAAGACTGGGATGATAACATCATTAACCTTAGAAAATGCACTAGATCTCTTACAATACACGAAACCGCTACAAAACTCATAACAAGATGGTACCTAACTCCAACCAAGTTACATACCAATTTCCCCTCTATTCCTTCAAATTGCTTTAGAGGTTGCGATTCTCCAGTTTCCTTCACACACATCTTCTGGGAATGTGGAAAGATAGCCGACATTTGACATCAATTATAAAGATATGCTTCCACTATCTCCGGTACTCCTATTACTCTTAATTTATCTAATTGTCTTCTATTCTCTTCCATTAATCACCTATCAATCTCTCATATGAGGCTAGTATATACAGTGGGTACGGAAAGTATTCAGACCCCCTTAAATTTTTCACTCTTTGTTATATTGCAGCCATTTGCTAAAATCATTTAAGTTCATTCTTCTTCCTCATGAATGTACACATAGCACCCCTTACTGACAGAAAAACACAGAATTGTTGACATTGTTGCAGATTTATTAAAAAAGAAAAACTGAAATATCACATGGTCCTAAGTATTCAGACCCTTTGCTCAGTATTTAGTAGAAGCCCCCTTTTGATCTAATACAGCCAGGAGTCTTTTTGGGAAAGATGCAACAAGTCTTTCACACCTGGATTTGGGGATCCTCTGCCATTCCTCCTTGCAGATCCTCTCCAGTTCTGTCAGGTTGGATGGTAAACGTTGGTGGACAGCCATTTTTAGGTCTCTCCAGAGATGTTCAATTGGGTTTAAGTCAGGGCTCTGGCTGGGCCATTCAAGAACAGTCACGGAGTTGTTGTGAAGCCACTCCTTCGTTATTTTAGCTGTGTGCTTAGGGTCATTGTCTTGTTGGAAGGTAAACCTTCGGCCCAATCTGAGGTCCAGAGCACTCTGGAGAAGGTTTTTGTCCAGGATATCCCTGTACTTCTGGCCGCATTCATCTTTCCCTCGATTGCAACCAGTCGTCCTGTCCCTGCAGCTGAAAAACACCCCCACAGCATGATGCTGCCACCACCATGCTTCACTGTTGGGACTGTATTGGACAGGTGATGAGCAGTGCCTGGTTTTCTCCACACATACCGCTTAGAATTAAGGCCAAAAAGTTCTATTTTGGTCTCATCAGACCAGAGAATCTTATTTCTCACCATCTTGGAGTCCTTCAGGTGTTTTTTAGCAAACTCCATGCGGGCTTTCATGTGTCTTACACTGAGGAGAGGCTTCCGTCGGGCCACTCTGCCATAAAGCCCCGACTGGTGGAGGACTGCAGTGATGGTTGACTTTCTACAACTTTCTCAGATCTCCTGACTGCATCTCTGGAGCTCAGCCACAGTGATCTTTGGGTTCTTCTTTACCTCTCTCACCAAGGCTCTTCTCCCCAGATAGCTCAGTTTGGCCGGACGGCCAGCTCTAGGAAGGGTTCTGGTCGTCCCAAACGTCTTCCATTTGAGGATTATGGAGGCCACTGTGCTCTTAGGAACCTTAAGTGCAGCAGGAATCTTTTTGTAACCTTGGTCAGATCTGTGCCTTGCCACAATTCTGTCTCTGAGCTCTTCAGGCAGTTCCTTTGACCTCATGATTCTCATTTGCTCTGACATGCATTGTGATCTGGAAGGTCTTATATAGACAGGTGTGTGGCTTTCCTAATCAAGTCCAATCAGTATAATCAAACACAGCTGGACTCAAATGAAGGTGTAGAACCATCTCAAGGATGATCAGAAGAAATGGAAAGCACCTGAGTTAAATATATGAGTGTCACAGCAAAGGGTCTGAATACTTAGGACTATGTGATATTTCAGTTTTTCTTTTTTAATAAATCTGCAACAATGTCAACAATTCTGTGTTTTTCTGTCAGTATGGGGTGCTATGTGTACATTCATGAGGAAGAAGAATGAACTTAAATGATTTTAGCAAATGGCTGCAATATAACAAAGAGTGAAAAATTTAAGGGGTCTGAATACTTTCCGTACCCACTGTACATTACGTGTTGCTATACACTGGTTGATAGCAGTACACTGAAAAATGCCCATCGTTTCCCTCTTCCCAACTCAAAACAAGAATTAATGCAATCAGCCTCATGGAAAAAATCTTTCACACTCTTTACAACTCTACTCACTTCTTTGACAATAAATGGGACCCCTGGTTTAAACATATGGAAATTCTATTCCAACCAATTTAATTCAGATAATAACAATTTTGATAAGATGTTGACCTTTTGCCATAAATTACTTTGCTGAGTAAAGATGCCGTTAGAAATATACTGTACAATATACTGTGACACCAACCACTAAATATTTCTTCTATTATTATCTGACTGACAACTACAATTATTCTGTTATTAGACTATATATCCTATCTTTTGTACCCTGATAATCTATTTGTAATACCATGCTTGTTGATATACAATGTTCTTTTGTACTACCATTTTATCCCAAATAAAAAGTTTGTAAACAAAAAAAGAAATGAGATAGGTAGGCAGTACATCAGGATTGATCAATTTCCAATGCTATGTAGCCTAGCTTGTAGACTCTATAAGTTTCACACTTATCAGGATTTTTTTTTACCAAAGACATGTAGCAGAATACATGCTTGCCTAAATGTATGACTAAATTTGATTTGATTGGATTTGTTTTTAAACAGAAAGTAGAAAATAATGGTTTTTTTTTTCAAAATGTTTGCTCTTTTTTCACTTACGTATATCGCAAGAAATAAAAAACCCAGTGGTGAATGAATACCAAAAAGCTCTATTTGTCTGAACAAAATGATAAAAATTTCATTTGGGTACAGTGTAGCATGACTGAGTAATTGTCATTCAAAGTGCGAGAGCACTGAAAGCTAAAAATTGGTCTGGGAAGGAAGGGGGTGAAAGTGCTCAGTATTGAGGTGGTTAACAACCGATGACTTGTCAGCTGAAATTCAGACAAATTTTTGGTTATTCAGAGATTCAATTGTATCTGAATCTCCGAATTAAATAGTATTGAATTTGGTTGAAATTAGTTTCATATATTAGGTTTCTAACGAATTCCAAATTTTTGAAACGATTCGGAACGGTCAAAAATGATCAACCGTTTGATCTTTTTTTTACTCTGACTCCAATTGTAATAGTGACTTATCCCTTGCTGAGACCTATATGGCCTGTAAAAGCAGATACAATCACCGCGGACAATCGTTATCAGATAGCTGAACTCACCAAACACCGTTTCTTTCCTTCCACGTAGGTTTTATTGCAAGCAGTAGGTATAGCAGACAACAAAATGTAGCAGATGACTGAAAGATGGTATTTGCAGGTCAAAACATGGTAATGTGTTCCTGGATGCGGGCAGATTGTATGAAAGGCTTAGACCGATGTGGCCATTTCTATCCCAAAGCATAAAGAAGCAGGAACAGGAAATACATCATAAATGGGAGAGGACAAGAGGGAACACAGAAAGGCAAGTGCAACAACCAAAACAACCACAAGATGGCAGTATAATAACCAATTATATAGACATTACCATAACTATGCATTATATTATATCTTATGTATTAGTGTAACAGCACACTCCTGTGTCAGG
This sequence comes from Pelophylax lessonae, assembly GCF_965119305.1. Taxonomy (NCBI): domain Eukaryota; kingdom Metazoa; phylum Chordata; class Amphibia; order Anura; family Ranidae; genus Pelophylax; species Pelophylax lessonae. The sequence continues at coordinate 482,173,752 of NC_138769.1, forward strand.
GAAGAACTTGATCAAGAATGGCAGATATGCCAATTTCCAAAATGGCCTCACGGGACTGTCAGGAAATGGCAGCTGTGCCAATTTCCAAAATGGCCGCACAGGACTGTCAGGGAATGGCAGATATGCCAATTTCCAAAATGACCGCGCAGGACGTCTTAATTAGTGCCAATTATCAACATCCACCATAGTTGCCAACATTTGAAAAAAAATTGCAGGGACACTTTGAAGCACAGCTATCAATTACCACACCCACTTCTCTGAAGCTCCACCCACTCCACATAATTAATCTCCATCTACTTATCATCAGATTATAGGGTCTACTCAATAAAGAGAGAATTACAGGAAATTAAAACGGGAATTTCAAATTTAAGGCCAAAGTAGAGTTGGAATAATTCTCCCATTCAGCTGCACTACTTCTGCGTAACATTTACGAGCAGCCAGATTAATGTTAATTACCCGGGACAGACTCCTATTTGCCGAGACTGTCCCGGCAAAAATGGGACAGTTGGCAAGTATGCATTCACTTCCTATATAAACTCAGCACTGGCTGCCATTCATTGCTGGATTATCTTAGCTAGTACCTGATTTCCTTGTGCCTTGAAACTCCTGCTTGATTGATTACCCATTACCGACCCGACCATCCTTGACCTGCTCTGGCTTTCTCCTGCTCTGAACCCGGCTTGCCTTACAGACTTCTCCCTGCCTGCTCCTGATTGTCTTCAGTGTTTGACCTTGGCTTGACCCCGACTATTCTATCTGCCTCCGCTTCCTGATTGACTACCTGTGTATGACCTTCGGCCTGGCTTCTGACCTTGATTGCACTAACCTGCCTGCACTTCCAGTGATCCAAGAAACTGTCTTATCTACTGCGGATCCGACTCCTGAAACAGCTACACTTGCAGGCAACCCGTGCACCTTTGGGCACAGCACCCTCTGTCACCATCTCCAGGGGTGCTCTGCACTCAGCCGCAATGGGAGCCCTCTCGTCGCCTCAGACTCCAACCAGGTTCGTGACACCCTGTCTGGTATTGTAAATACCACTATGTTACACCATAACAGTAGTTATGCATATAAACGATGGTGCAATTTACAGTTGTCTTGAAGTTCTGAAAAAGAACATGCATATACAGTATCTCACAAGTGAGTACACCCCTCACATTTTTGTAAATGTTTTATTATATCTTTTCATGTGACAACACTGAAGAAATGATACTTTGCTAGAAAGTAAAGTAGTGAGTGTACAGCTTGTATAGCAGTGTAAATTTGCTGTCCCCTCAAAAGTGAGTACACCCCTAAGTGAAAATGTCCAAATTGGGCCCAAAGTGTCAATGTTTCGTGTGGCCACCATTATTTTCCAGCACTGCCTTAACCCTCTTGGGCATGGAGTTCACAAGAGCTTCACAGGTTGCCACTAGAGTCCTCTTCCGCTCCTCCATGATGACATCATGGAGCTGCTGGATGTTAGAGACCTTGCGCTCCTCCACCTTCCATTTGAGGATGCCCCACAGATGCTCAATAGGGTTTAGGTCTGGAGACATGCTTGGCCAGTCCATCACCTTTACCCTCAGCTTCTTTAGCATGGCAGTGGTCATCATGGAAGGTGTATTTGGGGTCGTTATCATGTTGGAATACTGACCTGCTGCCCAGTCTCCGAAGGGAGGGAATCATGCCCTGCTTCATATGTCACAGTACATGTTGGCAGTCATGGTTCCCTCAATGAATTGTAGCTCCCCAGTGCCAGCAGCATTCATGCAGCCCCATACCATGACACTCCCACCACCATGCTTGACTGTAGGCAAGACACACTTGTCTTTGTACTCCTCACCTGGTTGCCGCCACATACTCTTGACACTATCTAAACCAAATAAGTTTATCTTGGTCTCATCAGACCACAGGACATGGTTCCAGTAATCCACGTCCTTAGTCTGCTTGTCTTCAGCAAACTGTTTGCGGGCTTTCTTGTGCATCATCTTTAGAAGAGACTTCCTTCTGGGACAACAGTCATGCAGACCAATTTGATTCAATGTGCGGCGTATGGTCTAAGCACTGACAGGCTGACCCCCCACCCCTTCAACCTCTGCAGCAATGTTGGCAGCACTCATACGTCTATTTCCAAAAGACAACCTCTGGATATGATGCTGAGCATGTGCACTCAACTGCTTTGGTCGACCATAGCGAGGCCTGTTCGGAGTGGAACCTGTCCTGGTAAACCTCTGTATGGTCTTTGCCACCGTGCTGCAGCTCAGTTTCAGGGTCTTGGCAATCTTCCTATAGCCTAGGCCATCTTTACGTAGAGCAAGAGAGTTCTTTGCCATGAGGTGCCATGTTGAACTTCCGGAGACGAGTATGAGAGAGTAAGAGTGATAATTTAACACACCTGCTCCCCATTCACACCTGAGACCTTGTAACACTAACGAGTCACATGACAGCGGGGAGGAAAAATGGCTAATTGGGCCCAATTTGGATATTTTCACTTAGAAGTGGACTCACTTTTACTGCCAACAGTTTAGACATTAATGGCTGTGTGTTGAGTTATTTTGAGGGGACAGCAAATTTACACTGTTATACAAGCTGTACACTCACTAATTTACATTGTAGCAAAATATAATTTCTTCAGTGTTGTCACATGAAAAGATATAAATAAATATTTACACAAATGTAAGGGTTGTACTAACATTTGTGAGATACTGTATATCCAACAACAATAACTGCAATAAGGCATCAAGTAGTGTCAATTATAATCCAAGGCACATCCTACTTGAGGTCATAAACTGGAACCAACAAACCCAAGTAAACAAGTTCAGTCTCCAAAAGCTAAGAGTAAAACATGTTCTGTAATGGGTCTGAAGAAAGTCTTCACAGTTCCTTGTCTGACAATCTTTACCTCTACCTTGTGTACCATACCATCATCGCTAGGAATGGCCTTTACAATGATTCCCATGGGCCATTCAATTCTGTTGGCCTGCTGGTCCTTGAGGAGAACAAGATCTCCAACTTGCAGGTTAGGGTTCAGACGTTGCCTTTTTCTGCGTCCTTGCAGAAGAGAAAGATGCTCCATCTTCCAACGATTTCAGGAGCAGTTGGCAAGGTGTTGTACACTCTTCCATTGCTCACAGTGTAAGTTACCCGCTTTAAAGTCTCCGGGGGGAACAGGAACAGACCCAAGCTTCTGGGTAAGAAGAGTAGCTTGAGTAAGGATGGTTGGGGACTCTGGATCTGTAGATACTGGAACAAGTGATCTTTTTTTTTGGAAAATTATTTTTATTCAGTTTTCAAGAACATACAAAAAGAAAACAGTAACAACGGTTACAATAAGACAAGGCAGACATCAAACAAAAACATCTACCTAACCCCAGAAATCCCCCCCCCCTCCCCCCCAAAACAGACACCAGCACCCCAACATCATCCCGGATGACCGAGGCCAGCAGGGTCGGCACCGGCCCACGCCAGAAACAAACGCAGGCCGGCTCCGACCCACAGAGAAGAGCACCCCTCAGTAGCACCCAATCAAACCCCCCTCAGTGCACACCCAAAACACAGCTGTCATGCAGTATAGTTCAGGCTAGGCAGCAATATAAAATAAAGTACATAAATCCAGCAAATCAACATGCAAATGGCATAACATAATAACAGGACGCAGGGCCAGCGTCAAGCCTCCTCCCCCAAAAAGTGCAAAGTTAACCAATTGATGAAGATGAGTCAACCCACGCCCTCCAGACCTTTTCAAATTTTTTGGGACAACCCCTAGATAAGTATGTCGCCTTATAGAGCGGTAAGCCAGCATTGACCAAGCCCCTCCAGAAAGAAAGCGAGGGAGGAGCCTCCTTCTTCCAATGGAGCAGGATCGCCTTCCTGGCATAAAACAGCAGTATACTGAGCAACGTTCTGTGGGCCACCGAAGGGACCACCTCCTCCACCAAACCCAAGAGACAGACCCTCAAGGTCAGTGGGATCGGGGTCAGCAACACCTCGTTAATACAGTCAGTCACAGCCCCCCAAAACATCTGGATCTGGCTGCAGTCCCAAAAGACGTGAGTCGCGTCTGCCGGAAAAGTAGAACAACGCCAGCATTCAGCGGACGAGGTCGGATAAATCCTGGCCAGGCGGGCCGGAGTTTAATAGATCCGGTGCAGGAATTTGAATTGTATGAGCCGGTCCCTAGCGGACACCAGATATTTAAAGGGTTCAGTCCAGACCTCATCCCAGTCGTCACCTTGCAGGTCGGGCACCTCCAACGTCCACCTGTCTCTACATTTAGTAATGCTAGGGGGGTCAGTCTAAACATATCCTTATACACAGTCGAAAGGATCTTGAGCGAGGTGTCACAAGTTAACACACACTCAAGATCCGAACGGCACATTTCCACGTGAGACGTGGCAAACTGGCTTCGGAAAGCATGTCGCAGTTGGAGATATCTAAAGTAATAATGATTGGGCAGGTCAAAGTTTTCTTTCAAACGGTCAAAAGGAAGAAGATCCCCCGCTGCTGTAATGTCCCCCAAGGTCTTAACCCCTTTCACCGCCCATACCACCGGGTCAGGAAACTTATGGAAGTGGGGGAGGGTAGGATTCATCCACAGGGGGGGTAGACGGAGAGAAGCCAACATAGCTAGGACAGGTCAAGCGCAATGACTGCGCCCAAGCTCTCACCGTGGCTTTCATGGTCAACGTTAACTGGAGATCCGAGCCAAGTCCCCTAAACAGGGCCAACCGGAGAGTCTCAAATGAGCCCAGATGAGCTGCCTCCAGGATCGTGGCTGAATCCCCGTCATCCGCCCGCAGCCATCGTCTTGCAAACACCATCGGACCCGCCAGGTAATACTTACGCCAGTCAGGGAGTGCCAGACCACCACTGCCCCAGGGCTCCCTGAGGGCCCGCAGGCCAATCCTGGGAGCCCCCGGTGACCAAAGGAAGGAACTGATGATACTGTCCAGTTTTTTGTAAAATGACATGGGAACCCATAAGGGGGAATTACGGAGGAAGTACAATACAACTGGCAAAAATTTCATTTTAAGGACACTAATACGACCCAAGAGGGACAGCGGGAGCTTCTTCCAAGACTGTACATGTTGCTGTAGTCTAGACAACAAGGGTAGGAGGTTAAGATGGTAATAGTCCTGAGGGCTACTTGTCACTTTGACCCCCAGGTAGGTAAAGCTATCAACCCAGCAGAGGGGCGGGTCCCCAGCCGCAGTAGAGCGGGCACCATCATCCACAGACAGGATAGCGGACTTCCCCCAATTGATCCGAAGGCCAGAGCACTTGCCAAAGTCATCCAACACAGTCAGGGCCGCTCGAAGAGAGGGGCCCGGATCGTCCAGGAATAATAACATGTCGTCTGTGTATAGGGCAAGGCATTCTTTAATGGAGCCCACTCTGATGGCACTGACGGTCGGGGAGCTGCGCAACGCTATAGCTATAGGTTCCAGCGTGAGGGCGAACAGGAACGGTGACAGGGGGCACCCCTGTCTCGTTCCCCGGCCCACCTGGAAGTAGGGAGACGTAAGAAATCCCAGACGGATAGCCGTTTTAGGACCGGTGTACAAAAGCCTAATCCACGTCCGGAATTTAGTCCCAAAGCCCATAAGTTCCAAAGTCTTAAGCATAAAGGACCAGTCGACCGAGTCGAAGGCCTTTTCAAAATCGATAGAGACCACCACCCGTGAGCCTGAGTCCCCCCCTGGGATCTGAAGGTGAGTGAACAGTCGTCTGATATTCGTGTCAACCGACTTACCGGGCATAAAGCCCGTTTGGTTAGGGTCGATCAGGAAAGGAAGTACTCCCGCCAGTCTGGTGGCCAGGACTTTCGTCAAGATCTTGAGATCCATGTTCAGTAGAGCTATGGGTCGGTAGGAGGAACAGTCCATAGGATCCTTACCAGGCTTAGGCAACAGGACCATATATGCCTCAAGCATAGAGGGAGGGAGAGACTCGCTCTCCAAGCAATGTTGTAGTAAAGAACTCAGTCTGGGTGCTAACTGTTCAGAGAACTGTTTATAAAAGTCTGCAGGGAAGCCGTCAGGGCCTGGAGCCTTATGAGGCGGGAATGCCACAATGGCTTTTTCCACCTCCGCGGTCGTAATCGGTGCATCTAACATGGCGCTATCCTCAGATGTCAAAGTTGGAAGGGCAACACTCCCCAGCAGGCCATCAGCCACCGAGGGGTCAACATCCCGCAACGGGGCATACAGGGTCTCAAAGTAGTCATGGAATGTAGCCAGTATGTCTCGGGGATCAGTCTGCACAACCCCATCCCTATTCCTGATCAGCGGGATGTTAACAGGGGTCCTCTGGTCGGCCACCAGCATCGCCAATAATTTACCATTTTTATCCCCTTGAGCGAAAACCGACTCCCTGGTCCGGTTGATCGCAGTATGAGCAAGATCGGAGACATGCAGGGAGAGAAGGCGTCTCGCCTCCAGCAACGCAACGTAGCTGGCATCAGATGGCGAGTCCGCATGTTCCCTCGCCCGCAGTCTCTCCGCCTCCTGAAGCTCCCTGACCTCGCTATTATGATCCTTCCTGGCCGTCTTAATGGCTGAAACACATTCCCCCCGCGCCACTGCCTTGAATGCATCCCAGACCATCCGCCGGTCCGCGGAATCCTCATTCTCTTCCCAGTATGATCGGATCGAATCACCCAGGTGGGAGGCGACCTGATCTTGTTGGAGCCAGCCAGCCGCCAGGCGCCAACCCCGCACTCTAGCCCCCAATTGGAGGTTCACTGTCAAGAGTAACGGGTTATGATCAGACACCCCCCCCCGATAGGTACTCCGCTCCGACCAAGAGGGATTGAAAGCAGGCATTCCCAAACGCCAAGTCAATTCGGGAAGACGACTTGTGCGTCGTGGAGAGATAGGAGTACTCCCACAACATAGGATTCTTCCACCTCCAAAGCTCAAGTACACCCACCGCGGACGCCCACCCGGACAGGTCCACCGAGGCAGAGCGGTTGGGGTTGGAAGAATCCATCGTACTATCCAGGATGGCATTGAAGTCACCCATATACAACACCAGAAGATGAGAATAATCGATCAATTTGTCCATCAAATCATACAATAATTGTATCCCAAAAGGAGGAGGCACATAGATCGCCACCAGCAGCATTGGGACTGAGTAAATATCAAGTAGTACCGCCACATATCTGCCCCCTGGATCGGAGATCACCCTTTGGATCGTGCAGGGCAAAGATTTACTTATGAGGATGGAGACCCCCCTGGCATAGGTGGAATAGGTGGCACGCAGCGCCCTCTGGATCCACGGTCTCCTAAGAGCAAGAATCATATTACCGTCTAGGTGGGTCTCCTGCAGGAGGAGGATATGTGGTTTAATCAATTTCAGGTACTGAAAGACCCTGGCCCTCTTGAACTTATTATTTAAACCTCTCACATTCCAGGAGAGGAATCTAACATTGTCAGCCATGAGCATAGAGAAAACATGGGTGTGGGACCCGAGGCGAGGCCCAATGCAATAAGAACCCTAGGGGGCACTGCAGAAAAATATAGCAAATACTGATAATGACCTCTAGACATAAATGAGCATTCAAGTTCAGGTGCTGGTGTAACATAACCCGTGCCATCATACCAAAAACCCCAAAAACAAGTAAAAAACAAGAAAAAAACAAAACAGCAGAAAAAACAGTCCGGTACGTGGCTTGAATCCCGAACAACCCAAAAAAAACGACAAGTGCAACGGTCCTCCAGTGTGAACAACAGTTCGGCAAGTTAGATGACAGTCACTGTCCCACATGGAGCCCCTGGACCTGGCGGATGGTGATCAGTGCAGTGGGCCGTCCAAGCAGAACAACCCCACCGTCGCAGGCAACCCAGGGCACATAAGGGGGACGGTGTGCCAGCATCCAGTTAGTAATAAAAAAAAAAAAAAACAAGATCTGAACCCCAAAAAAAAATAGGGAAAGACAAACAAGGGTAAGGACTCAGGAGGTATGCAGCGACAGTCGCACAAATAGGACCAGGAGTCTCAGGAAAGCATATAGAAGCCACGTAGGAAACCAGAATCATAGCAGCCAGACAGAGCAATAAGGATGTTAACGCAGGCCATCCAACCACTCCGACACCTCCTGCGGAAAATCAAAGAATTTGACCGAGCCATTATGTTGAACCCGGAGCCTGCTAGGGTACTGCATGCTGTAGGTGATCTCTTTGGCTCGCAAGCGTTTCCTGACCTCAGTAAACGATCGCCTCTTCCGCTGGGTCTCCGCAGAAAAATCAGGAAACAACATCACACGGGCATTTTCAAAGCGCAGCTCAGGATGTTTCCGCGCCTCCGAGAGGAGCATGTCACGATCCCTGTAGTTGAGGAACTTAACCAGGAATGGCCATGGGGGGGCTCCCGGCGGCCTGGCCCCAGCCGGGACCCGATGAGCCCTTTCAACCACATAAGTAGGGGGTAAATCCTCCAGGGAGAGCAGCTGTTTAAAGAATTGTTCAGCAAAAGGAGCAGGCTTCTTCCCCTCCACCCCTTCAGGGAGCCCCACCACGCTTACGTTATTCCTCCTCTGACGGTCTTCTGCATCATCAGCGCGGTGTTGCAGGGACTTCACTATGCCCTGTAGTTCCGATAATTGAGCAGAGTGGGCATGAGAACAGTCTTCCACCTCAGAGATCCTATCCTCCACTGTAGTGAGGCGACCCCTGATCTTGTCAAGGTCATGGCGGATGAGAGTACATTCTGATGCCAGATGATCAATCCTGACCATGAGCGCCGCTTTGCATGCGTCTATAGCCTCCAGGATCGGTGTGGTAATCGCCCTCTGGTCGGTATCCGGAGCCGGAGCAGTATTTGGGGACGCTCCGGGACTCCGCACATCCGCAGCCTGACGATCCTCCATGCCTGCACAAGCGCCACAGCACCTCGCGGTGGACGGCGGCGCCAAAATGGCGGAGGCGGAGCCCGAGCTCTTAGCTGAGCGGGTCTGGCGCTGGTCCGTAGGCGGCTTCCGCTGCGATTTAGGGGTCGAGGATGGCATCGCCAGCACACCCGGAGGTTCACCCACCGACCAGGGTGAAAAAGGGGGTCGCCCGCCCACCGAAAACGGAGATATTCAGGATAATCCAGGGAGATCCGGGCAGACACGTCTAGCCTCGCTCACATCCGGCCACGCCCCTCTGGAACAAGTGATCTTGAATTGATTAGGGCAGAGAGGTGGTTAAACTCTCATGATTAAGCCTTGTGGAGTTCAAATCCATTAACATAGAGTCCAGTATCCTATGTGTAATGCCTATCATTCTCTTCCATGAGACACCCATGTGGGAAGAATGAGGAGGATTGAAAATCCAAGTACAGCCCTTTTCAGCTTAAAAGTCCTGGATTGGCTTAGAACCGATCTGTAACTCTTGGCAGGCTCCAGTAAAGTTGGTTCCACAGTTAGATCTTAATGACTTGACTGGCCCTCTGATAGCGAAGAATCGCCTTAGAGCATTGATAAAACTTGAAGCATGCATGGATTATATTACTTCAATGTGTACTGCATGCACACTCATGCAGATGAACAGCACTGCCCAACGTTTGCTATTTGCTTGGCCACCTTGGGTTCTGCCTGCTGTTACCATCCATGGCCCAAACACATCTAAACCAACATGAGTGAAAGGTGGGTAAGTACTTAACCTGTCAGCTGGCAAATCTGACATTTTCTGTTGCAGTTTCCCTCTTAATTTGCAGCATTGGACACAGTTGTGCAGTATAGTTGAAATCTGTCTTTTAGCTCCAACAATCCTAAAGCCTGCGGCTCTTATGGCACCCTCTGTGAAATGTCTACCTTGGTGCTTAACCCTTTCATGGTAGTGCCGTGTGAGCAAGGTGGAGAGATGATGGCGACCAGGTATGATAAGAGGATTCTGTTCTTGCTCTCCCAATTTAGCTTTGTTTAACCGTCCATCAACCCTTAATATGCCATGACTGTCCATGTATGGGTTCAGGTTGGCAATTGGACTGTTTTTTGGAATTGGAATGTCCTGCTTGTCATGGATACATTTCATTTCTGTGCTAAAGACATTCTGTTGTTCACTGATTATTATGATCAGTTCACTTTCAGCAATGTCCTTTGCAGAAAGAGGTGTTTGGCATAGGTGGCAGCCTTGACAGTCAGCATCATTTGACTTAGTGTGTTAGCAGTAAGCGATCTAGACTAACCTTGCAATAGTGTGTACAAGCCTTGTCAACTTGGAGAAATGTTCAAAGCGTTGGCAACTCAGGATGAATCTTTGCTCAGATCTGGTAACAAGAGCCTTGACTTCAGGATGGATCTCTGGATCGTTGTCAGGATCTAGTAGACTGAAGACCTCAGCTGAAGTTTCTTCTGTATGCTCCAGCAGGAATTCAGGTCCAGTTAACCAAGAAGAATTTGCAAAGACATTGGCTTAGTGGCATGATCTACAGGATTAAACTCTGATGGAACATGATGCCATTGTTCAGGCCTTGAGGATTTTCTGATTCTTTCTACACGGTTACTGACATAGAAGCGTTTTGTCCGATTGTTTATATAGCCCAAAACAACTTTTCTGTCTGTGTAGAATTTGATGTCATCCTTCTGAATGTCTAGCTCACGTAGTATAAAATCTGCAATTTCTACGGCTAGCACAGTCCCACAAAGTTCAAGCATGGGAATTGTGTGCTCAGGCTTATGTGCTAACGTAGCTTTGCCAAACAGAAACCCTAAATGGGTTTGATTGAAAGAGTCTCTTACCTTAAGGTAGGAAACAGCTACTATGGCCTCAGTGCATGCATCTGAGAAGATGTGAATCTCTTTTCTCTGATTTGCAGCAAGGGAAGCTGATGTGTAGCAGCGTTGTATGTCAATACCATCTAAGGCATGTATAGATTGTTTCCAGGACTCCCACTTTGAATATTTGTTTGTTGGTAGTGGAGCATCCCAATCTTGAATAGTCTCTGAATAGGAATTTACCTTGTATGGTGATGGAAGCCACAAAACCCAGTGGATCGTATAGACTGTTCACCACTGACAGAACACCACGTTTGGTGAATGGCTTGTCTGCAGTGCTGACTTGAAAGCCGAAAGTGTCTTTTAATAAGTTCCACCATAAGCCCAGGCTTCTCTAAACAGAAGGCATGTCCATTCCTAGATTTAAATCCTTAAATCCTTAATCCTTAAATCCTGTGGCATGATCGCCAGGCTGAAAGGCTTTCATCACAGCAGCACTGTTTGAGGCAATCTTATAGAAAGCATACCTTGAGTTTTTTGGAGCAGGTCTATGGCTTCTTCATCTGTGGGTAAGCATTTGAGTCCATCGTCCGCTTAGAGGTCTCGCTCAACAAAGTGTCGAGCATCTGCACCATACTCCTTTTTACCATTAAGAGCAGTCCTTCATAGACCATATGTTGCAACAGCAGACGAGGGACTGTTTTCGAAAACATGTACTTTTATGAGGTATTCAATCACTTCATTGTTTATATTGTTGTCATGGTGCCACAGAAACCTTAGGAAGTTCTTATGGTATTCTCTTACTATGAAGCAATGGAACATTTGTTCAGTGTCAGCAGTTATGGCAACTGGCTCTCTTCTGAACCTCATAACTACTCCTACAAGGTAGTTGGTTAGGTTAGGACCAGTGAGGAAAACATCATTCAGGGATACGCCTTGATGCTTGGCACTGGAGTCAAAGACTACCCTGATTTGTTTTGGTTTACGTGAATGATGCACTCCAAAGAAAGGCAGATACCAGCACTCGTCATGTTCTAGAAAAGGCAGAGATGGCTCAGTGTGATCATTGTCAAAGATCCTTTTCATAAAGGCAATGAAGAGGCCCTTCATTTCAGGCCTGTTCTTCAGTGTTCGCTGAAGTGAGTTGTATCTGGATAATGCTTGTTCGGATTGTCTAACTCTTGCAGCACGAAGAGGTAATGGTGCAACACAGCTATTAGATTCATATTTAAAGAATTCACTGTCCATTATTGTGATGAACTCTTTATCTTCAATTGACAAGGCTATTCTGTTGTCATCACGTGTAGTACAAAACACTGTGCTACCTAAGTTGTCATCACAGGGAATGGGAACAACATCAGATACCTAGATCATGTCAAGAGGCCTCTCCTTTACTTCATAATGATGAGGGCATTGTCTGAAGTGAGATGCACGCCCAATTCTTAGCACATACGTTTTGAAAGAGTTAATCTCAGATGGCATTTGCATTCTGTTCAAGCATACATTGCCCACTATTACCCAGCCTAGATCAAGTCTTTGTGCATAAGGGGCGTTGTGAGATCCATTGCACTGCTAGGTAACTTTATGTACTCTAAAAATGTCTCTTCCCAACAAGACTAAGATTTCAGCATCCATGTCCATTGGAAGAATCTCGGTAACCAGGTGCCTTAGTGGGAATGGTGATACACAGCTTCTGGAGCAGGAATCTCCCCTGTTGTCTGGTATTTGGTCACACTCAACTAATGTTGGCAAGAGTATGCCCTTCTTCGCCTTGATATGGGAGACCATGAACCCATCGGCCCCTCTGCCAGAACAGGTGTTGAGAGTATATGGTGTTGCATGTCCCTTTATAGCAAAGATCTCAAAGAATTTAGGTTTAACCAGGGATCTGTTGCTCTGCTCATCTATTATGGCATACATCCTGGTAGCTTTCTCAGGTTGATCCTTTGGATATATTTTGACTAGACATACCTTGGCACAGCATTTGTGGCTTGATCCTTCTCCACAGACTTCAGTACATGAAGAAGAAACATTTGTAGTGGCTGGAGCAGGTCTTTGTTGCCCCTCGCCATGATTTGAAGCAGGGTTGAATGAAGATGGCTGCTGTGGATTGTCTGCAAGTGGAGGGGGATATAGCTGTAACATGTTTGTCACTACTGCAGTCTGTGCACTTGGTGACAACTTTACAATCTTTAGCAAAATGGTCATAGGAAGCACAGCACCTGTAGCATATTTCAAGTTTCTGGAGAATCTCCCTGCGTTCTTGGACAGTCTTTGCCCTAAGCCCACAACATTTCTTAAGAGGGTGAGGTTTGTTGTGAATAGGGCACTGACAATGAGGATCATTATCTCTATCACCTGTACCACTCTGGTGAGCAGGAGAGGATACAGGAGGTGAGATATCTGTCTTTTTAGTAGATACAGCTCTATTTAAGTCTCTATGTTTAGCTGCTTTGGTATCATACCTTGATGATGATTACAAAAGCCGGCTAGACTCACAAAAGCTAAAGCAGGGATAATTTCTCATCCAGGCTTGTTCACTGATGAACCTGCAAAAATATGAGAATGGAGGAAAGGATACATTATAGTCTCTTTTATATCTTGAGCCCTGTTGTGCCCATTTCTCCTGCAGGTTGTATGGCAGTTTAGACACCACTGGATTCACGCCATGAGCAGTGTCCAGAAAGCTTAGCCCAGGTACACAAGAGTCTGCCTTTGCCAACTCTAACTCCATGTGGAGGTCGCTTAGTTCTTGAAGCTTGCAATGATCTTTATTACCAATTTTTGGAAAGTTTTGCAGTCTTTTGAAAATAGCACTTTCTATGGCTTCAGAACTATCATAGGTTTGCTCAAGTCTTGCCCATGCAGCAGCAAGCCCTGCATATGGGTAGTCAACATGTACTGCTCTCAGTCTTTTAACACAATCTGCAGATTCTGGCCTCAGCCACTTTATGAGCAAATCAAGTTCCTCCTTGGCGGTAAGGTTGAGATCAACAATAGCAGCTTTTAAGGTTGATCTCCAAGCCCTATAGTTCTCTGGACAGTTGTCGAACCTTGAGAGGCTAATGTTAATGAGTTTGCAGCGAATCATATATCTGACAAAGTCAGACAGGTCTAATCTCTCACGTTTTGGTGCAAAAGTAATTTGTGGGACCCCTTGGGTGTGAAAGTTCTCTGGTGAATAAGGATGAGGTTTACCAGGATAAAATGACATTGCAAGAGCATTGAGCTTAGTCTATAAGGCTTCTGCTGGCTGTTGCTTGAACTGTGGCTGGGAGTCACCTTGTCATTGACAGGAAGTGATTTGGTTTGCTGTGTAGGTGCGTTGTGGACTTGAAGAGGCTCAGGCTTTTGTAGGTTGGAGGTCTCTGTGTTGAGAGTCCAAACAGTCATGTTAGTAGGCGGAGATGATTCTGTATCACTGCAAACCAGTGTTAATTTTGGCAGCAAATTTCAATTTAGTTTTAGTCTTAGTCTTAGGACTAAAATGGCATTTTAGTTTTAGTCCTATTTTAGTCTTCTGCAAGTGTTTTAGTTTTAGTCGTATTTAGTCGACTAAAACTCCAGTATATTTTAGTCGACTAAAACGCCCTACATTTTAGTCGACTAAAACTCATTTTAGTCATCTATAATCAAATGGGTGTAGTTAAATTGTAATTTGTAATGCATTATGTAAGCATTTCTCTACAATTTCCAAACTCATTATATACTACTGCTGGTCCTGGAGTGAAAAATCTAATATGTTATTATTTATGCTTTGAGCATGCATCAGTGTTCATTTTTGGCAGCAAATTTCGATTTGGTTTTAGTTATAGTCTTTTGACTAAAATGCCATTTTAGTTTTAGTCGTATTTTAGTCTTAAGACTAAAATGCCATTTTAGTTTTAGTCGTATTTTAGTCATCTGAATTGTGTTAGTCGACGAAAACGTTTTAGTCGGTTTTAGTCGACGAAATTAACACTGCTGCAAACACTATGCCTTAACACATATTCACTGGTGCATTTAACTGGAACTTCCATTTCTGCTGGAATAGAACAGTCTGAACTAGTATTATCTCCCACTGCCTGTTCAAGGACCTTTAGTCTTGCTAGGGCAGCTGCTTCCTCTCTTTCCATTTGCAAAATCTTTATTTGGGATTCCCCCTTTGCTTGGCGAGCTGCCATCTCTGCTTGAAGAGTTTTGTTCTGAGCTTCTATCTCTGCTTGGCAAGCTGTAATCTCTGCTTGGCGAGCTTTGTTCTGAGCTCCTATATCTGCTCGGGGAGCTGTAATCTCTGCTTGGTGAGCTTTGTTCTGAGCTCCTATATCTGCTCGGGGAGCTGTAATCTCTGCTTGGTGAGCTTTGTTCTGAGCTTCTATCTCTGCTTGGCAAGCTGTCATCTCTGCTTGGGGAGCTGCTATCTCAGCTTCCTTTCTTGCAAATGAACTTCGCAATTTATATGCTTCCAGACTTGCACAGTTCTCTTTTAGCTAGTTGCTTAAAGCGGAATTCAGGGCACAAAAACATTTTTTCAATGAACATACCCCCGGACAGTCAGGGCTAGTACATTCCACAATGGTTAGCCTCTGATCTGTCCCGGTTCGCACTTACCTGCAAGAAGAAATACTCACTTATAAAATTTCTTCTCCAGCGTTGCCATCTCTGTTGTGGGCAGCCAAAGCCAGCGCGATCCTCATCTGCGTCCTCTTCCGCATCTTCTTCTCCCAGAATGCGCCTTCACCGGCCCCTCTCGTCACTTCCAGCGTGGGGCCGCATTCCTACACAGCTTCTGGGCATGCCCAGAAGCTGTTTAGCAGGGAATGCGGCGTCGCACCGGAAGTGACGAGCGGGGCCGGTGCAGTCGCATTGACGTTCAGCTCCCAGGAATCATTGCAAACCGGAAGAGACAGCGCGGGCCGAGGCCACAGAGGGAGAGAGTGACGAAATGTGAGTATTTCTTTCTACAATTACAAGGTAAGTAAAGAAAAAAAAAAATAATCCTAACTATCCAATTCCTTTTCAGGTGAAGCAAAGCAAGCAGATGGGCACAAAATCAATTAGGTCGATTTTGTGCCCGGATTTCCGCTTTAATATTGAGTTTCTACAGTGAGAAAATCTAGAAGAACGTGCTGTGAGCTTAGTAGATGTGGATTTATGAGATCTGGTCTCTTGCAGTTGAGCGATGCAGAGTTCTGCCTCATCCTTAGCATGTTGCACTAAGAGATCTCTTTGTTGGTTTAGTTCATCTGTCTTATTCAGTTCTGCTAAAAAGCCCTCTATATTAGAGTCCTTTAAGAAAGCCGTGTATTTAGCAGACAGCTGCTGGTAGTGTTGGTACGCTGTAGATAGGTGATCTATAGAGTCTCTTAATTTATCCAGTTGATCATTAAAGCATGGCAAAACTGACATGCGGTATGTAGTTCTGTCCCACAGATCTTACAGGCGGCTCGAGAAATCATCTCTAGTGGCTTCATAGTTTTCTCTAAGTTTCTGTGTTGGTATTATTGTGCATTTCGGTCTTACACTTTTCTCTGTGATATCAGCAGAATCTGCTCCCTGTGCATCTGTGTGGTCAGAGGCATGATGTATCTGTGTAGATTCAGTGATGAGAGAGTGCTCGGAGGCTTGTCTAGACATTTTTTCAAGTTTTGCAAAAAATGGTTACTGTCTCTTTAAGAAGACAAACAGCAACTTAGACAGGTGGGATAACACAGTCCAATGTAGATAAACAGTATTCAACATTCACAGATGATTTGCAGTAAACTTGTGCAGCCATGTGCTTTCACAAGGTGGCGGATGGCACTGAGCTTGATTGCAGATTAAACATATACATCTACACAGCAGGCTGTAGGAATTCTACCACATGTTTTGACTATACTGACTCCAATTGTTGTAATGGTGACTTATCCCTTGCTGAGACCTATTCCTTGCCTGCATAAGCAGATACAATCACAGTGGACAATCGTTATCAAATAGCTGAACTCACCACCATTTCTTTCCATCCACGTAGGTTTTATTGCAAGCAGTAGGTATAGCAGACAAAAAATGTAGAAGATGATTGAAAGATGGTATTTGCAGGTCAAAACATGGTGATGTGTTCCGGGATGCGAGTAGATTGCATGAAAGGCCTAGACAGACGTTTCCATCTCTATCCCAACGCAATAAGAAGCAGGAACAGGAAATACATTATAAATGGGAGGGGACAGGAGGGAACACAGAAAGGAAAGACAGAAAGGCAAGTGCAACAACTGAAATAACCAAAATATGGCAGTATAATAACCAATTATATAGACATTACCATAACTATGCATTATAGTATATCTTACATATTAGTGTAATAGCATAGATTTGTTTGAATAACAGCTAGTTGTTAAGAAGCAGGTCAGGAAGCTGAAGAACACAAAGAAATTCTTTTTTTTTTTTTTTAATAAAGGACTTGTCAAAAACTCTTGTGTTTTTATTTGCTTTTTACATTTTATTGGTGAATGAACAGGGTTACTATGTACCCCAAACTCATTCACATGGGGGGATTGGGATCTGAAAGCCCCCTTTTTTAAAAGGGGCTTCCAGATTCTGATAAGTCCCCCCCCCACACACACAACTACTGGTCCCCCTGCACCAAAGCCCCTCCAATGTTGGGGGCATGTGGCCTGCTATGGTTCAGGAGGGGAAGCGATCGCTTGTCCCCCCCCCCTTTCCTAGCCTACCAGTCTGCATGCTAGGATAAGGGTCTGGTATTGTTTTTTGAGGGGTAGCCCACGCAGTTTTTGTTTAAAAATGCAGGCATGGGGTTACCCTTAAAATCCATAACTACTAATCTGTAGTTCAGTGTTCATACACTGAACTACAGATTAGTCTTTTAAAAGGTGTTCCAAAGTCAAAACTCAGTCAAACTCATAAACGGTTCATTTCATATTCCACCTTCTTTCTAAAAAGTACTCAATATTCATAAGTAAAGTGCTTAAAAAAGTCATGCCGTGAAGTGTGGCACACACCCCTCTTGTGCCCCTACTCACCAGAGAAAATGGTCCTCAGCTTTTCAGCTTGTTTTCAATCTCTCTTTTATTCATTTTAAATTTTAGACAAAGTATATAAAAATACCTTAAACACTTGTAGAATTGGTTATTAAACTGTATATTTCAGCTCGGAGGTCAAAAACGCTTATGTCTGGTGAGGTATCCAAAATCTTCTCTCTCCTTCTGTGCCTCCTGCAGGCTGGTCATGTATGCAGCTGCCGCTGTATCTATTGAGGAAATATGACAAAAGATCGCTTTGCAGAGTAACAATACAGGCCTCTTCCGGGTTCGCCGCAGCTCGGCATCCATTCCATGGATGGCGGAAGGGACATTGTAGGGAACACGAAATTCCATCTATGCGTTTAGTCCCTCCCACAGGGCGTTCTTGATGACGCCCTGTGGGAGGGGCAATACGTGTTGACGGAACTGGTGGTATGTTTTTACTAACTTTGACTTTTTTCAGTGAATGAGTAGGGGTATTTTGTACCCCATACTCGATCACATGGGGGGGGGGGGGAACCGGGCTTGCCCAAAAGCATCCCCCTATGTTGAGGGCTTGTGACCTGGTATGGTTCACTCGCTCCTCCCCACCCTTTCCTGGCCTGCATGTTTGGATAAGGATCTGGTATGGATTTTGGGGGGGACCCCACGCCATTCTTTTAAAAACATTTTGGTGTGGGGTTCCACTTAAAATCCATACCAGACCAGAAGGGCCTGGTATGGATTTGGGAGAGGTCCTCAAGCTGTTTTTTTTTCTGATTTTTTATTTGCTAGCAATTCTGTTTACATGGAGCTGTCAGTAGGGAATCTTGCTGACAGCTGATGAGTCATCGGTTGTCAACTAGCTTAACAACCAGCTATTCTTCACACAGAATTTGAATCGGTTGAATCGGTTGATCATTTTTCAAGCGATCCAAATTCAAATCCTTCCGAAAATTTGGAATTAGAAAATGAATAAACTAAATGAACTCGAAAACAACATTAGTAACATAACGAATCTATCCAAATACATTTTTCCATTCTGTGTGTGTCTAACATGTAAAAATTGGAAGGGTTCATGTTCCTGTCCTCTTCATGTGGGCTGGCTGAGATGGAAGGGCAGGAATCTTTAGGCTTCCAGCACACTGCTCCATAAAAATAAAGCGTTTTTAGGCATACAGGCATTTCTTTTTTTTTTTTACTGATTTAAATGCAGACCATTGTTTTTAATGTGCCTGTACACACAGGAGCATTAGAGCCGGTTCACACTGAGGCGACACGACTCCTTACTACTTCGGGGGCGACTTGTGCATTACCATGCACCACGACTTCAGAGCGACTTGCAGGGACTTCACATAATGGAAGTCTATGCAAGTCGCTCCGAGGTCGCCCCGAAGTAGTACAGGACCCTTTTTCTAAGTCGGAGCGACTTGTGTCGCTCCTATTAGAATGGGTCCTGTAGCGGTCAATGGACTGCGAGGGAGCACGACTTGTCAGGCTGAGAAGTCGCCTGACAAGTCGCGCTAGTGTGAACCGACTCTAAATATGCACCGTGTATTGATCAGTTAAAAAAACCAAAAAACAAATCTGAGTTGCAGGTCAGTATTTTTATGTGCATAAACACGTAAATATGAACATACAGCTCACAGGCTTGATTAACCAATTAATTACCACGCTATAGCCAAAAGACAGCTACAGTGCAGTACTATAGTTCTGGGAGGGCATCCAGAGACTCTCAGAACCCTGCCCCCTGTGGCGCGCGCCAGGCACACTCTGTGACCGCTGTGTCCTTTGGACACAGCTGATCACAAATTGGGATAAAGGGCCAATCAAAGTGGCCCTTTATCATGTGATAAGCTGTGTCCAATCACAGCTGATACCATGTAAACAGACTTTCCAGTTATCAGCAGTCCGTTCCTCACAGGCTGTGTCTATGTGAGTAAAGCAATACTGATAACCGACAAGTCTTTCAGCACACTGTTTACACTGATAATCAGGGCACTGAACAGTGCAGCCCCATCAGTGCCTACCTGGGCTGCTTATCAGTGCTACACATCAGAGCTCCCTCATCGCTGCTGTCTCATCAGCACACAACAGTGAAGAAGAAAGTGGTAAAGTGTGTATTTATTTGTGAGTGTGCAGATTTGACCATCTTCTGGAAATCCTGATACCTGATCTTTATTTTCGGGACAAAGAACCCAGGAAGGCAGTATCACCCACAAAATGCATATGGTCTGATGCGTGCATCTCTGTACAATATATACTATTTTACTTCCAAAAGTATTATTCTGCACTAAACTTTTAAACAACCTTTTAACTTTTAAACAAACCAAGTTTCTGCATTTCTTGTTTTAAAAAGCCAATATAAGGAAAACTAGAGGTTAAAAAAGCACTTGTGTGGTTTAGACAATAATTCTCTGCATTATAGATCTTTCTGGTCTGTGTAACTGGGACCGTGGCAGGGATGTGTCCTACATACTGTTTGCTAAAAAGTGTCCCTCTTTGTCATTTCAGAAAGTTGGGAGATATGTGACAGTCTGGGATTGGAGAAAGTGGGTGGAATGATACTGGCTGGGAAAATCTAGGGATATAAAAGAAGCACTGCACAGGATAACTCGAATCTGGTGGTGAGTATTACAGCGAAAGTTTTTAATCTTAAAGTGGATTACTTATTTTATTTTTGACTACAGATCTGCTCTTATATTATGTACTATTTCATCCAGCCAGTGGGTGGTGCTCTAGACTCTTTTAAAGATATGAAGTATTGGATCAATATCAGCTATGCTAAAAAGAAACCCTTTCTTTACAGAACACATTGAGCCATCACAGTAATGGTTAATCCCTTATCAGACATGACATCTGCTGTGCCACATCTTTAGCTAACTTATAGTGCTTTGGCAATATACTGTCATGTATGAAATGTTTATTTGCAAAAAGTGGAAGATTGTTGAATACATGCATTGATCCCCATTAGCAACACGATAACACGCATTAATACACACACATCTCAGCAGCACACACATGCGTTTCAAAGTACATTGAAAGACAATTTTCTCTCTCTTCTTGCCATGTCTCCAGGACAGAAAGTGAAGAACATTTTCTTAATAGGGTACAAAAAAAACCTGCCTGGTGTGTCAGAACAAATCACACCTTTGTGCCTTACAAGCAAATAAATAATTAATAAACAAAGGCTGATATTTAGCAGTGCTATGTGGAGCTTAATTAAATGCAATAGCTCATTGTCAAATAATCAGCTGCAGGTTCATGTTAGGCAAACTTATTTTGTAAATGATCAAAACTGGCTTGCTGAAAGGATTATCTCATTGCATTTTTGCACAATCCGCTTTTAGTTCCTGTTTTAGGGACAGCTGATGAGTGATGACTGTAGAGAGTCAGCCTGGGACAGGGCTAAGAGAGGGTTCATTGAAGAAGGCAGGTACTTTTCCTTTCAGCCCTGCTTAACCACTTTACCACCGGAGGATTTTGCTGTCTTACGTCTGGGCCACTTTTTGCGATTCGGCACTGTGCGAGTTTAACTGACAATTGCTCGGTCATGCAACGCCGTACCCAAACGAAATTTACGTCCTTTTTTTCCCACAAACAGAGCTTTTTTTATGGTATTTGATCACCTGTGCGATTTTTACTTTTTGCGCTATAAACAAAAAAATAGCGACAATTTTGAAAAAAAAAAACAATATTTTTCACATTTTTTTATATGAAATTCCCCCCCAAAAAAATGTAAAAATCTATTTTTTTTATCATTTTAGGCCAATTTGTTTTCTGCTACATATTTTTGGTAAAAAAAATCGCAATAAGCGTATTTTGATTGGTTTGCGCAAAAGTTATTGCGTTTACTAACTAAGGGAAAGATTTCTGTCGTTTTTGGTGTTTTTTATTTTAACGAGTAATGGCGGCGATCTGCGATTTTTTTTGCGGGACTGCGACATTGCGGCGGACAGATCGGACCCTTGACTGACATTTTTGACACTTTTGGGGGTACCAGTGACATTACTACAGTAACCAGTGCTATAAAATATGCACTGTTACTGTAAAAATGACACTGGCAGGGAAGGGGTTAATTTTATTGGAGAGGGAGGGGTTAATGTATGCCTAATGCTTACTGACGTGTGTGGGGGGAGGTGACTGAGTGACACAGGGACAGATCGCAGGTTCAGCTATGCTGAACCCTGCAATCTGTCCCTGCCTGTCACTTAGGAGATCCACCCGCTTTGTTTACACAAGCGGGCGGATCTCCAGACTCGATTCCCCGACGATTGGGGAAGAGCGGCGGTGATCACCGCCACTCCTCCCCTGGCCCGACTCCCGCTGTGACTGAATACAGCGGGAGCAAGCCGACGAGAAGGGGGAGTGTCTGGCGACGTAGGTCTACGTCGTCAGACCTACAAGAGCCACTTTGCCGCCAGTAGAGCTGTAGTGAGCAGCGGTAAAGTGGTTAATAATCAGCTGGTTTAAAAATGTCAGGGGGAGCGGTTTTCTGAAAGAGAGACATCAATGTGCTGTGTGGAAGGCTCCACTTGTGGACTGTGACCTGCTGGGTGAGAAAAAAACTGTGTAAAGGTCTGTGGCTCTGGTTAGAGCTGGGAAGTCTTGCCTATAACCCTGTTTGCTGCAGACTGTGCTTTACTCCTGTGTGGGACTGTATTTCAAGACAAGCCTGTCGTTTTTCTGCTTGCCTTAAAGCTGAATAAAAGCACATTTTACTTGTAGTGGACTGTCTCTGTGCCGGCTGTTCACCCCTCTGATCCCTTACAATTGGTGGAGGAATCCATTGGGCAGTTTGGGGGGTGCAGACCAATCCCGTGTCCTAGGTTAAAGCTGCACAGGCTGTGAAGTCTTCTGAACAAGCCATGGAGGACCTGGTTAAGTAGCTGATACTGGCTAATACACAAGCTCTGGCCCGTCAGGAGAAGGTCCTGACACAAGTACAGGCCTGCCATGAGGAGGTGGAGGCCAAGGCCCGTCAGGAGCAGATCCTGGTACAAGCACAGGCTCGCCATAAGGAAGTCCTGGCCCAGGCGCAGGCCCGTCAGGAGCAGGCCCAGCTACAGACAGTCGCTGTACAACATGAAACAAACCGCTTACTGGTTGAACAGATAGTAGGGTTACAGAAGGCAGTGATCCAGCAGGCAGATATGATGAAAGGTGACCCCACTGCAAAGAGTGACCCACGGAAGGCAGTGCAGCAGACCCTGCAAAAGATGACAGGCACAGACAATGTTTAATCATAACTAGCAATGTTTGAGCGGATTACAGCAAGGAAAGGTATGCCCTAGAGAGACTGGGCAGATGTGCTGGCTCCGTTCCCGACTGCAGTTCCCCAACAGGCA
Organism: Pelophylax lessonae; assembly: GCF_965119305.1. Taxonomy (NCBI): domain Eukaryota; kingdom Metazoa; phylum Chordata; class Amphibia; order Anura; family Ranidae; genus Pelophylax; species Pelophylax lessonae. The sequence continues at coordinate 482,196,755 of NC_138769.1, forward strand.
TACTGTGACTTGGCCCTAGAATCAGCACAGGACTATAAGCTGCTGAAAGCAGAAATCCTAGCAAGACTGGGAGTAACTGTTGCTTTAAGGGCAAGCCTAGTCCGTGGTTGGCACTTTGACAGAGTGAAGCCTGCAGAAAGTGAGCCCAGTCCACTGGAGGTATTTGCAGGATTGGAAGCGGAATTTACCTCCTCTGTGCCGGATTTGTCAGATCTCAGGGGCTCCCGGGAAGATTTCCTTAGTGTTCAGATGAGGGACCACACTTTGATCCCGGCCAGTGTTAAACGGTGAACCACAGCAACCTGGGGTGGATTTGCAGTTCCCCCATTTTGCTGTGAATAATGACTTGTTGTACAGAGTAACCAAAGTCAATGATGAAATGTTGGAACAACTGGTGATACCCAAACCTTTTAGATCTCAAGTATTACATTTGGCTCATAGTCATGTGCTTGGGGATCACCTTGGCGAGGCTAAAACTCTGGAACGGGTTTTACAGCGTTTTTATTGGCCCGGTGTATATTGGAAAATTAAAGACTACTGTGAGTCCTGCCCCACCTGTCAAAGAACCTCCCCAGCACCCTATTTTCGCAGTCTATTGGTACCGCTTCCAATTATCGAGGTTCCCTTTGATCGCATAGCCATGGATTTGGTAGTCAGCTAGGGGACACCAATACATGTTAGTTGTCCTTGACTATGCCACCAGGTATCAGGAAACAGTCCCTTTAATAAATTGCTCGTCCAAGGTCATTGCATGGGATTTGTTTCGGGGCTCCCATCCGAGATCTTCACTGACCAAGGTACCCCCTTTATATGTCAAAAGTAATGAAGGAGTTCTGTAAAATGTTTAAGATTAAACATCTGCGGACTTCTGTGTATCATCCACAAACTGACGGGTTAATGGAGCAGTTCAACAAAACCCTCAAGGGGATGCTAATAAAAGCGGTTGAGGAGGATGGTCATGATTGGGATTGCTTGTTGTCTCCCTTGTTGTTTGCCTTAGGAGAGGTACCCCAGGACTCCATGGAATTCTCTCCCTTTGAGTTGGTTTATGGGAGACACCCCCATGGACTATTGAATATAGTGAAAGAGATGTGGGAACAAGAAGCTTCCCCTTATCAGAGTGTGGTGGAACACATTTCACAACTGCAGGATAGAATAACAAAAGTTCTGCCCATAGTTTGGGAACATTTGCAGGATGCACAAAAGAATCAGTGTTGTGTGCACAACCAATCTGCAAAGGTTAGGGAGTTTAAGCCTGGGGATCGGGTGCTGGTATTAGTGCCTACCATAGAGAGTAAGTTTCTCGCCAAGTGGGGGGGGGGGGGTTATGTAGAGACGCTGACGCCTGGGACAGGACTAAAGAGCGGTACAAACTTGACAAAAATCGGACGAAATATCCACCGATTTTTCTCTGTCTTCTCAGCGTTCATTACTGTTTTTAGTCGACAGTGCATAAATGTTCACAAAATTTCTCGTCCGATTTTTCTTTATTTTGGCACATTTGTTCCTAGACTTCCGGGTTGTCAGCAACTTCAGATCATGCGCGGTCTTTCGTATCCGATTTTTCACGGACGTACTGCATACTCATTAAACGAAAATCGGTCATCTGGGGACGGACGAAAAAAATTTTCGTGTTTGTCCCTCCGTTTTTTTCGTTGTCGGCATCGGCTGCTGAAAGTTGTGTACACACTAGGTGAAAATCGGATGATTTCACATCGGGCGGGAATTTTCGGCAGATTTTCTACTAGTGTGTACCCTGCTTAAGAGAGGGTTCATCGAAGAGGGCAAGTACTTTCCTTTCAGACCTGCTTATTAATCAGCTGGTCTGAAAGTGTCAGTGGAGATGTTCGCTGAGAGAGAGAGAGAGCTCAGCGTGCTGCATGGAAGGCTCCACTGTGGACTGTGACCTGCTGGGTGAGATAAAACCTCTGTAAAGGACTGTAGCTCTGGTTAGAGCTGGGAAGTATTGCCTAAAAACCTGTTTGCTGCAGAGACTGTGCTTTACTCCTGTGTGGGACTGTATTTCAAGATAAGTCTGTTGTTTCTGTTATTTGCCTTAAAGCTGAATAAAAGCACATTTTACTTTTACTGGACTGTCTCTGAGCCAGCTGTTCCCCCCTCTGATACCCTACATGACATAACAGCCATATGACAAACTGTATCAAACAGTCTAAGGAGGTAGTATACTAAAAGTGTTACTAAACCCACTACAGGAAAATCAGTCTCTATGCTGTAAACCGTGCTTGTTATACTCACTGTGGAATCTAAGGGGTTAATAATCTGAATTGTGCAAAAAGGCTGTTTGAACCTGTCTTCTCTGACCCTCCCCTTCTTTTACTGTCCCCAAGCCATCTCCTGATAAGACAATGCCTGTGGAGTCACTCTGCTCATGCTCAGTTTGGTGTGTATTGCTAGAGTGTTTTTTTTTCTCTTGGGAGGGTGCATGTGATGAGCACAGGGCCAATCAGCACTGTCCTGACAGAGGGTCAGGGGTCCTGCAGCCTCACAGAACAGTCAGAGGAGAATGAAAACTCCTCCTACAAGCTTTACCCAGACACTGATAGAAGTCACAAGACTGATCTAACTGCTGACGAGAGAAGGTATTTAGCCATTTATATTTACTAAAGTAACTGCATGTCCATGTTCTGTGTACTGTGGGAGACCAGATATAGTGAATGCACGGTCCTGGGTTAAGTAACACCACATGCATTTTTAGATGTGCTATGGCTTTTTTGGCAATGATGAAAAGAACAATAACAGTTGGGGTCCTAGGAGAATAAACGAGTAATCATTTCCAAGTTTAAAATATACACTATGTTTTTTTTTTCCCTGTTTTATGCTGCAAATAGTCTAAAGCAATATCCCTTTTAGTCAGATACTGAGATTAAAATAACAAATATTCTTACAGCCGTGGTAGCAGACTTATCTTGTATAAAGAGAAGATCATACTAGTCTCACATACCTCTCACAAAGCTCGATATGCACAATATGTTAAGAGGATGCATATAAGATTCTACATGTTGTACTTCTAATGTTACTACACTCTAAAACTCTTGTATCATATTTATCCAAATTATCCAGGAATCTGCTGGAGATGCAAATCTCATGCTACCTCCCTCTTTTATATTTTTTGGACAAGTCTCTCCCCAACTGGCTTGATGTTAATACTCTACTATCTGATCTGGCAGAACTCTCTGCCCTGTTGGTCCTCCGATCCATATGATAGGTCTTGCGATATCTGAACCATCCAAATATCTTAGCAGCTTAGTGCCTAATAATAATAATGTTAAAATTGAAGCAATCTTTCCCCCTCAACCTTAGAAACAAGATTTTTACAATCGAATGAAAGAAATTAGAGCTATGGATGGCCTAGTGACCGTACTTCATAATATGTTGGATACACACTATAAAATATGGGCATAATGTGATGTATACAAATTGCAGATTCAACTGTAAACCTTACTAAGTTTTCTGTTTTTCTTTTCTTTAATCAAAGTTTCCTTCTCTTATCCTCTTATACCCCCCCTAAATTATTTTTCTAGTTCTGGATATTAACACCTGTTTTGCTTTTTTCTCTAAGACTGTAAGAGCTTAAGAGCCTACCACATGCAATGAGGACCCTGTAAGGCCCTCATAATTTAAAAAATATTACCTGGTGCTAGGGGCCTACCTAGAGCATTTGGCAACCGGGGCGGATCCTATATCTGGCACCCCCCCCCAGACGGGCACTGCAGCTCCGAACCCAAAAGAATCCTCCTCCCTCTGCTCCCCCCGGCGACCAGTCCCCTCCTCCCCCTCTGCAAAAAAATGGCGCCGACTGACCTGAGGCGCCAGACAGAAATACATGTAACTAACAGTGGCACACTTACTGTGTGCTATGGCCAGTGGCATCACTTGGGATGGTGTCACCTGGTGCAGTAAACCATGGTGACTCCCCCCCAAAAAAAAGTATTTTCCTGTTTTCTATAAGTGCGCCAAAGATGCAGCATGCGGGACTTTTGGTGCTCTTTCAGAAAATGCAGAAAAAAAACGCACAACCTAAAAGAAATCTATAGGACTGCAGCTATAACTGCGCGTAAAATGTAGGAAGAACCCCTTTACATTACACAGACTCCGTACCTCTGAACCCCTTTTAAATTACACTGCCCCCGTACCTCTGGACCCCTTTATGTTACACAGCCCCCGTACTTCTGGACCTCTTTAAATATACAGTCCCCCATTGGAACCCTTTACATTACACAGCCCCCGCCCCCCATAGAACTCTTTACATTATACAGCCCCCGCCGCCCCCAATAGAACCCTTCACATTACATCGCCCCACCCCCCATAGAACCCTTTACATTATAAAGCCCCCGCCCCCCCCCCATAGAACCCTTTACATTACACAGCCCCCCCAATAGAACCCTTTACATTATACAGCCCCCGCGCCCCCCCCCCAATAGAACCCTTTACATTACACAGCCCACCCCTAATAAAACGCTTTACAATACAAAGCCCCCCCCCCTATAGTACTCTTTACAATACAAAGCCCCTCCCCTCCTCTTTTTTTTTTCATCATCCTCCTCTCCCTTCCTCCTTCCTACCTTATTAGGAGGAGAGCGGAGCAGGAGGAATTGTTTCAAACAGAACGAAAGAGAGAGACTCACAAGCCCTGAACAAACAGCAGGCACTGCTGGGGATAACTTTGCTAGTTAATGAGCAGGAGATTGGTTGCTAGGGGATCCTAGCAACCAATCGCCTGCTCATTAACTAGCAAAGTTAACTCTGGCAGCACCCGCTGTTTGTTCAGGGCTCGTGAGTCTCTCTCTTCCATTCTGCTTGAAACAGTTTCTCCTGGTCTGCTCTCCTGTGTCAGTGAGCGGCGGAGGCAGTCCAGCGGCACATTCCCCAGGTGTCACCCTGGTGCTCCCTGAAACCCCCTAATGTGTGGCACCCGGGGCGGACCGCCCCCGCCCCCCCTGTTGGTACGCCACTGCCTGGTGCCATATGTATATTGAACAGACAACTTCTTTAACCATGGAAGCGTATTTAGCGGGTATTACCAATGTGTACAATTTAAAAAGAAAATACATCTGAGGTATCCTGGATGGAAAAATTCACTGTAGTTTGTATGGCCCCCACGTGTTTGTATGAATGCCTGACAACATCGGGGCATGCTCCTTTTGAGACAACGGATGGTATGCTGGGGCATTTCCTCCCAGATCTGGACCAGGGCATCACTGAGCTCCTGACCAAATGGAGGTGCAACCTGGTGGCATCAGATGGACCAAAACATAATGTCCTAGAAGTCTTCTATTGGATTTAGGTCATGCAAGCGTGGGGGCCACCATTCAATGGTATCAATTCCTTCATCCTCCAGGGACTGGCTGCATACTCTCGCCATATGAGGCGGGGCATTATCATGCACCAGGAGGAACCCAGGACCCACTGTACCAGCATAGGGTCTGACAATAGGTCCAAAGATTAAATTCCAATACCTAATGGCAGTCAGGGTGCCATTGTCTAGCCCAGTGGTTCTCAACCAGGGTTCCTCCAGAGGTTGCTAGGGGTTCCTTGAGCAGTTTCTGCCTCTCAGATAAGTTCCCCTGACACCATTGATCTTTTTAGCTTTCCGGAAGAAGGTAATTCTTCCCAATGTCCACAAGTGTAAGGAGCATTCATCCCACCGACCATCACACTAATGTATCATGACGAGTTGTAAATATAGTCATTTTTAGCAGGGTTTCCCTGAGACCTGAAAATTATTTCAAGGGTTCCTCTGTGTTGAAAAGGTTGAGAAAGGCTGGTGTAGCCTGTAGAGGTCTGTGCGTCCCTCCATAGATATGCCTCCCCAGACCATCACTGACCCACCACCAAACCAGTCATGCTGAACAATGTCAACATTCTCCAGACCCTTTCACCTCTGTTATGTGCTCAGCGTGAACCTTCTCTCATCTGTAAAAAAAAAAGGACGCCAGTGGCAGAGTGGCCAGCTCGCCTAGTGTAACTGCCTGTCTCCTGGAATCTCCTCCATGCTCTTGAGAGGACAATGGCAATGGCACGTATTGATGTGCCATCCTGGAGGAGTTGAAATGCATGTGCAACCTCTATAGGGTCCAGGTATAGCCTCATGCTACCAGTAGTGACACTGACCCTATCCAAATGCAAAACTAGTGAAAAACAGTCAGAAAAGATGAATAGGGAAAAAACTTCTGTGGCCTCCACCTGCAGGGCCGGACTGGGAATAAAAACCAGCCCTGGAAATAATTTCATACCAGCCCCATAGCATTATTATACCGGCCCTACAGCATAACGCCATTTACGCCAAGAAAATTCCGGTTAAAAGTGGTGAAGGTGGAGCAATCCAGGGGGACCCCAGGAACTCTGGGAATGTGTGTGTGTGTGGGGGGGGGGTAATGATATAAGGGGAGCCTTTATATTAATGCCCTCTTACATTATTGTATTCCCCTTCCCCCCTTACATCACTGACCCTCCCCCTTCAGACTTGCCTGATGGCGCTGTCCCTGACCTCCTCTCACCTTTTGCGCAAACCAATCAATATACGCCTATTGGGACTTGTTGTCCTCCGCTAGTTGGGGGAGGGTAACATATCCTCAGTTCTGAAGGGTTCATGCTGGGACTTGCAGTTCTTCGCTTTAGGGAGGGTCACATCCCCAAAAGTGACAGAGTACAAGTCCCAACATGAACCCCTCAAAGGTGAGGATGTGACACCCCCCCCCCCAACTAGTGGAGGACAACAAGTCCCAACATGAGCCACTGAGATTTAAGAACGTGATCCCCCCAAAAGTGCAGGACTACAAGTTCAAGCATGAACCCCTGAGATCTAAGGTGAGGGACTACAAGTCCCAGCAAAAATTTCTGAGATCCATCCTTGTGACCTCCTCCTCCCATCCCTCTGCAGGTGTCATCTGCTTCCACGTCGTCCTGCCTAGCAAACACAATAAATAAACTTCTGCTCACTTCCAGTGCTTCCTCTTTCCAACCCACATCTGCAAGAGCTTCAAATCAGTTTTTTTTTATTTACCTGGTTACAGCAGACTCCCACCGCCTCGATACAGTACATCCCACCAGGCATCTTCTGGCTGCAGTGCCCACATCTTCTTTTCAAATGTGGCGGGCTGCAGAAGGGGGGGGGCGGGTAACATTCGATCTCTAATGCTGATTGGCTGAGAGGTGGCGGGGCGGAGCAATTGTTGCAGCCGCAGAGTCTCGGATTACATCGTCTCGGGCGGCTGGCTCTCGAGCATCTCCGGAACTGCGCATGTGCAGTTTCGAGCCGAGCTGGTCAAAGGACGGTCGGTTTGTGTTGAGTTCACGGCTCCTGGGCGCAGGTCAGAAGAGGACTTTGACGCCCCTCCCCTCTGTGTCATCTCACGGCGCACCCGCTCTTCTTTGTACCCGGCCACTGTGACCCGCCCGGGATCGGTCCTGGGCAGGCACCGCAGCAGCTTCCCAGCCCCAAAGCGGCCCCAGGGCAGGCAGCC